>NC_091247.1:226781847-227088913 GCF_042477335.2 Ovis canadensis | reverse complement strand
ATATTTGGAACATACTTATTCTAAAGAGTTTAGTATACTTATTTACACATAGATACGTGCTTATACTAAGAGTTCATTATTTACCTGAAATTCATATTTGACTGGACATCCTGTGTTTTTTAAAAGCTGAATCTGGCAGCCCTATGCCTGAGTCACAATTCAGTCAGGCTGAGTTGTTGAATGACAGCCGACAGGGTCCATAGCCTTCAGAATAGCTAAGCTGACAGAAAGATAGGCAGCTATTAAAAAGAATGAGTAGAGGTGCAAATGAAGAGGAAAGAAGTAGCTCATAATTGCAAACTTTCCACAGGAACTGCTCTAAGATGGGGCCAGGCAGCTCTGTCTATCACCAGGTTTTGGCTGGAATGAGAAGTACTTTCTCGGGCAGGATTTTGTTTGGGTTGTAGTCACCGTCCTAGGGGTACAGCCTCGAGCCGCTAACTCTCATTGTTAGAAACGATCAGAGTGCCTGTTCAAATCTCTTCGTGTGTGTGTGTGGGGGGGCGGGGCAGGGAGGAAGTTGGGGCTCGGCTGTGTCTATGGCTTGACACCTACCAGGAGCCAAATCCAGTTTTGGGAGAACACTGGGGGCAGAGGTCATCCCATTGAAAGCATTGAAAGCAACAATGTTTGATTACGCTGCTTTCCCAGCATCCTCCAGCATCTCTGACATGCCCTCGTTGTTGTTTACTTGCTAAGTTGCGTCTGAGTCTTTACGACCCCATGGACTGTAGCCCGCCAGGCTCCTCTGTCCATGAGATTCTCCAGGCAAGAATACTGGGGTGGGTTGCCAATTCCTTCTCCAGGGGGAAGATCCTCCTAGCCTAGGGAATGAACCACGTCTCCCGCATTTGCAGGCGGATTCTTTACTACTGAGCCACTTAGGAAGCCCTGACGTGCCCTCACTGGCTGTTAGGAGTGATCAGCGCCACGGCCCTCGGTGCACCTGGTCCATTCCAGAACACCGGCATCACCATGCCCGAGAGCTGCAGCTCACATCACATCTCCCCAGCATTCTCCACCAATCTGGGGAGACTCTCTCCTCAAACTCTAGTCAGGCTTTGTTGAGTTCTTTTATTAACAAAGCCTCTGGTTTCAGGCTTCTTTTTGTCTCTGCATTGTCCAGCTTTATGAAGAGCCGTAAGTTAGTGTAACGGGAACCTTGATCACCCTTGCCATCTGATGGGTCCTCATCCCCCCATCCCCCACCCTCTAGGGGATGTTGGGCCGCCTGGTCTGCTGGTAGCAAGGGTCCTGTTGGATCAGTGTAGTCAGAATCCGGCCCCCGCCTACCCCCACGCCTGTTTCCTCCGAGTAACCTTCCATCCACAGACCGCCCGCCCGCCAGCTCCTCGGCTGTAAAGCTCCTCCAGCTTGCAGTATTTGGGGTTGAGCCCAGTCTGCCTCCCCGCTGCAACGGTCCCTACACCTCTCACGGTGCCCCCCTGCCCCACGACGGGTGCCTCACTATGCTCTCTCAAGGGCCATGCACAGCTTTTTCTGTAACAGCAGGCGGGGGTGGCTACCCCTCTTTCTAGACGAGGAAATTGAGGTGCTAGAAGTAGAGACCCTGTGGAACAGTGCAGGGGGGTGCACTCTGACCGGGGCAATGCACCCCAGATTCAGAGATGCCCTCCAAGACCGCGCCTCTGGGCCCAGGGGCATCTGATAACCCCTGACCCCGTGTCCCCCAACCATGGGCAGGGCTGGCCTGGCCGAGGCTGGCGGGGGTCCGGGAGGGACAGCCCCTCTCCTGGCCTGCAGCGCCGGAGGGAAACAGCAGGAGGCCGAGCAGCCCCGCCCCCACCCACCTGGCCTTCAGCTGGCACCCTGGGCACCCCTGGCCAGCACCCCGGCGCGTACATACTGGTGATCTCGAGGATCTGCTCGTAGGCCTCGAAGGTCAGCAGCGGCTGGGGCAGCTCCCGCAGGAAGGTCTTCAGGATCACGGCTGGGAGGTGGATGTCCCCATAGTCATCGAAGTTCACAGGCTTCCCTGGACACACAAGGGCGAGCGTCTGAGTTCCGACGCTGGGCTGGGGACTCCAGCTGCAGAGCAGGCTCGGGCCTGAAATGGCTTGAAACCTCCTGAGGGGAGGAGCCCGACACCAGGACACAGCACTGTCCCGCCCTGCCGATGGTGTCACCTGCCCTCCCCTGCCTCTCACGGCGCCCGGCAGAGGCTGGGGACACTGGGCTTTTAATGAATTAATTTGGCACCACCGGTCTTCGTTGCAGCATGCGGGCGGGGTCTTTGATCTTTGTTGCGGCACATGGGATCTCGCTCCCTGACCAGGGATTGAACCCAGGCCCCCGTATGAGGAGTGCGGAGTCTTTGCCACTGGACCGCCATGGAAATTTCAGGGGTACACTATTGATTCTCTGCCATATGACCCAGTCCCGCCTGGACAAGAGCATCCTGAGGTCAGGCCCGGCTTCTGCTGTCCCCAGGCTTGAGAGGGGAGGCTTGGGGTCCAGGCACAGACTCACCAGGGCAGCTGTCCCCCAAGTCTGGGCTATTCTGGGGTCAGGGGTGGGGGGAGCTCCGCTGGCTCGAGTGTGGGCTCTGTGGCCTCAGAGGCCCCTGTGAGGCTGGCTGGGTGGGAGACTGACAGGGAGGGTCTTGGGGAGCCACTCACCTTGGTTGTAGAGCCGCTGGATCTCACGGACCGTCTGGACACTGGCTGATCTCCGGAACAGGCCCTCGGTGTGGAGTCCTGTGGGGAGTCTCCAGGCATCTCACAGGGCCCAGCATCTGAGGTTTCTGGAACGTTCCGTGACTCCCCCTTCCCACGCATCCCCCCACCGCGGCTGGCAGGGAACACTCTCCAGCCTGGCTCATCTTCTCCCCGCTAGCCCCACACCCACCTTTGTTTATTCCTCTTAAATCAAACCTTTTCCGTACTCCCCAGTCCCCCCGACTCCCCACCTCTGTGGCCCCAGAAAGGGAGAGTGGAAGAGGCTGACGCTTCAGGCAGACAGCTGGGGTCTGCCCAACAACGCTGCCTCGGGCCAGCTGTGTGACCTCAGAGAAAGCGCTCAGCCTCTCTGAGCCTCAGCTGCCTCCTCTGCCAAGTAAGCCAGGAGCGCCTGCCTCCAAGGGCTGCGGGAAGGATGAACGGGGGTAACGCATGGCCCCAGCGCAGCCCCCAGGACGCCCCCAAACATGCTGCTCCTCTTTCTCCCCAGTGTCTAGAGCCGACCTGGCCTATATGGCGGCCACTAGCTGCCCATGGTGGTTTACATTTGTGCAATTAAAATTAAATCAAGTGAAAAATCAAGTTACCCAGGCTCGGCACACGAGCCACACACGCAGTGCTCCGTTGGACGACGGCCACATATGGCCAGTGGCTACCATCCTGGACAGTGCCAACAAAGAGCATGTCCACGTTCACCAGGACAACACCAGGCCCCAGACCCCCATGCTCGCCGCTCACCCCCTCCCGTCTCTTTCCATGCTGAAGTTGGGTGAGCTATTTGACACCTACATCCAAACCTCATCGGCTCTGGCACAGAGGTCTTCCTGTCTCCATCAGTGATGGGAGAGCTGCCTGCGAACCCATACCACAGACCTACGGGTCTGCCTACTGCTGCCCAGCTCTCCTGCCCAGCGCCCCCCGCCCGCCCCTCTAAGCCGTCTGTCCAGCCCCCACCGGCTCCACGCTCCTTCCTACCTTCACCCTCTGCACCCGCTGTTCCCCTTGCCTAGGGGCCCCTCCTCTCTTTCTTGCTGAGTGACTGTAATAGGCAGAATTCTGACATGGCCCCCAGGCTCCTGGGCCCTGGGGTCCCACGTACTCATTCAAACACTAATCTAGATGCTGGAGTGGAGGGACTCTGCAGAGGGAATTCAGGTCCAACGTAGCCGAGCTGAAGGTACGGAGATTATCTAGGGTGGGTCTGGCCTAATCAGGCGAGCCTCATAAGAGGGACCCAGGTTCCTCCTGGCAACACAGACTCAAAGCATGTGGGGCAAGGATTTGAGGTGTGGGGGTTTCTCCAGGGGGAGGTCGCACAGCAAAGAAAGCAGGCTGCCTCTAGGAACAGAAAGAGACCCCTGGCTGACAGCCAGCAAAGACGCAGGCAACTTGGATCTACAACCGCAAGAACTGAACTTGACTGACGCACTGGATGTGCATGGACGTGGAGCCTTGCCCAGAGCCTCCAGAAAAGAGCACAGCCTGGCCGGCACCTTGAGTTGAGCCCGGTGAGACCCTGAGCAGAAAACCCAACCCCTGTGGACAGACTTCTGACCTCAGACATTATAATACATTTTAAGCTCCTAAATCTGTGGCTATTTGTTACGCAGCCGCCTGCGTGTCAGAGCTCAGGTTCCCCTGACCTCTATGACCGGCTCAACCCTGTCGTGTCAGTCTGTAGCTGTCACAGCTACAGCCCCTGGAAGGGACACAGGCTGTGTGTTGCGGTCACCATGATAACCCGAGAGCCTAGACGAATACACGTTTAATCCACATATTCTTCATCAAACACAGAGTGAGTTCCTACTATGGGCTGTTTGTTTTTTTAAGTTTTTTTTTTTAATAAGGGAATTAATACATTTTTTTTAAAAAGGAAAACTCCCTTCCACAGTTTCTATGAAACTTTTTTATCCACAAGTTTTTTTGTCCATTCCTGAAACACATAACGGAAAGGGCAGTATTGCTAATGACAGAGCAGGAATGTCGAAGGAGACAGAGCGCCAAGTGGCCAACCACAGGCCCTGCAGCCCGAGAGCCGCGGCCTCAGAGAGCTTTGGGCGCCGTGAGTGGGCAGTTCCTGGGACGTGCTGGGAGCCACCCCAGGGACCCTGCTCCCCTCTGATGCACGGACCCCCACAGCTGCTGCATCTGAGTCTGCTGGGGACCACCCCGCGCTGGCAGCCCTTTCTCTCGAGAATGGTCTTCCTCCCGTTAGGGTAAAAGACACCTCCGTGCACCTTTCCTGTGGATCTGAGCTCTAGCCTCCGGAGTCTAGGAGGAGCCACAAGGCTCACCCCCAAGTCACTGAGCACACCCACCCCACTGGCAATGTGTCTACAAACCAAGCGTGTCTCTCGTGATAAAGGACCAGAGGTGTGTGGAGCACCACGCACATCACCTCACTTAGGCTCCACGGCAACCCCGTGCACCAGGTGCTGTTATCACCCCACCGGACAGATGAGGAAACAGAGGCCCAGAGAAGGAAGGTGACTTGCCTGAGGCCACACAGCTAGCATGCAGCGGAGCCAGGGTTCAAACCAGAGAGGCCAGGAGGCTGGAGCCACTGTGCCCGGGCCTGCCCATCCCGGTCACCCCCCGGGCCCAGGTTCCAGCTCCTCCCATCCTCTGGCCTGTGCGGCGCTCAGGATCCCAGAGAGGCCTCCAGGAGACGAGTCCCTGGCACCCCTCACGTCCCCTGGCTGGAGCCAGCTCTTACTCACCTTTCTCTCTCAGGTATGTCACTGTGTATCTCAGCACCGGGGGGATGAGTTCACCTTGATTTTTGTCTTTTAGGCTGAGGGGAGAGAAAAGAGGGCAACAGTTTTCACCTGGGTGTGATAGGTGATTGTGATAAGCACAGGGTCCTCACCACACCTATGAGAAAACATGGGCCCGAAGCGCCATACAGGGAGAGAAAGAGGCAGCCTGGGCCCCAAGGAGGCAAGTGGTCTGGTGGCCAAGAGAGGCAGAAATAATAGAAATGACAGTGCATTATCCGAGCGCTCCCCCAGAAGGGTGTACATGTTACGGAGGAGATCTGCGGTTGGCGAGGGCTCCACATGGGGCAACTTCTCGCTGGGTTTTGAGGGACGAGTAGGAGCTTGCAGAGGACAAAAGAGGAAAGGGCATTCCAGGCAGAAGGAAACACACAGAAGAAGGCCCAGAGGTGTGAGAAGATCTGGCCGTGAAAGCAGAACCAGGAGACCGAATCAATCAAAAGAGACGCTGTGTGAAAACCAAGTATGTTGCCTCGGACAGGCTGTTAACAGTCTCTCAAGTAGTAATTTGATACAGAGATTCAGGAAACTTTAAATGCTTTAAAGACAGGGAAACTTTAAAACACAGGTACAATCATACGAATGGTCCTTCCAGCCCCATCTCCCCACACCCCTACTCAAGTGGCAGTCAGAAATTTGAAGCCAGAGCTGCCTACACTGACCCATTCTACAGACCCCTGGGATCCCTCTAAACATGTTTGTTTCTCTCTTTCCTCAGCTGCTGGATTTTCTTGCCCAAAAGGCAGCATATTTGAGAGACTGGGCTACATTGGGCCAGGCTCCTCTGTCCATGGGTTCTCCAGGCAAGAAGACTGCAGTGGGTTGCCATTTCCTCCTCCAGGGGATCTTCCCAACCCAGGGATCAAACCCAGCCTCCTGCACTGCAGGCGGTTTCTTTACCGTCTGAGCCACCAGGAAGCCCCAGCTAGACTGAGGGGCCAGGGCTCTGAAGTCAGACCTTCCTGGCTGGGATCCTGCCCTGACACTTTTTAACTGAGCAGAATATGTTTTGCTGTTCCTAGGATGCCCATTCTTTAAATTTCAGTGGGGTTAGTTGACTGATGTGCTGCTCAAGCTTGCTGTGGGCTTGTTCCATCACCTATACAGAGCAGGGTACTAGGGTCTCCTACCAGGATTGTGTATCTGCTTCTTTGGTGCCCCCAGATTTTGTTGCATGTATTTTAAAGCTGTTACTAGTGAGTAAACTTTTAAGATTAACTTGTTTATTATTACAAAACATTCCTTGTTACCCCACAGAAATCAGGATACACCACAAAACGGTTGTTTGAAGCTAGGTTCTGGGGGAACTTATGACGCAGCCACAGATTAGGGGAAAACATGGTCACAAGCGGACAGAGCCGGGACTCAGACCCACGAGTCTGAGCCTAGAGCCCTCGCTCTGAAATATTATCTACTTAGTTTCCATTGTACTTTTGTTGACCCCAATCAGATGGGAGATGGACACTGGGAAAGTCCAGGTGACCAGCTCGAGGTCCCAAAGCCAAGAGATGGCAGAGCTGGAGGCAAGGCGGCCATGACCCAGACCCATGCTCCTTCAGTAGCAATTCACTGGGGAGATATGATATCCGTCCTGCTTTCCATTTTCCTCTGAGATTTACAGAGGACCTAAACATGAACACATGGGCTTTCCAGGTGGTGCTGGTGGTAAGGAATCCATCTGCCAATGTAGGAGACACAACAGACGTGGGTTCAATCCTGGGCCGGGAAGATCCCCTGGAGGAGGAAATGGCACCCTACTCCAGTATTCTTGCCTGGAGAATTCCATGGGCAGAGGAGCCTCATGGGCTACAGTCCATGCGGCCGCGAAGAGCTGGACACGACTGGGTGACGGAGCACACGCACGGGCACAAGGAGGACCACGTCACCAGCAGAGACAGGCCTCTGCAGGCCCTGATAGCCGCAGAAAGCTGGGTTTACTGCTGATTTCACTTCTACTGAAGCTTGTCCCACCAGGACTCCAAACGATAGTCCAGTTGGCAAATGGGCCCGGGGGATGGTCTCTGCTTTCATGAGGTCATGCTACCGTAGGAATGCAAGCTGGACACTCCCCACCCCTTCCCTGACTTGATTCCCTGTGTGTCCCCTCTGAGTGGGAGGACGAGGCTTGGGGCCCAAGTAGTGTCCAGGAGGTGTCCCTGCTGCACCCCGGGGAGGAGTGGGTGGATGGGTCCTTTTCTCCCAGGACATTCCAAAGCTGCAGGCGCTCTTCCTCCTCCGTTTACTTTGGGAACCACACAGATCTGCAGAAGTCCTAGGAAATGGGTGACCCGCAGCCTGTCTCTGAGCCTCCCCAGCCTCCCCACATGAGAAAGAGACTTGCCGGCCACCTCCCTCCAGGGAGGGCTTCAAGTCAAAACAGTGAACGACGGGAAAAGCTGTAAGCTGTAAGTCAAAGACACTGATAATTAAAATCACTGCAATGCTGAGAGCTGGGTGACATCCCAGGCCAGACACAGAGGGCCCATTTCACGGATGGAGACCTGGATCCAGTGTGCTTATGAATAGACACGGAATCCTCAACAAAATATCAGCCATGCAAATTCAGCAACATATGAAAAGATTATACACCATGAACACATGTGATCTATCCTCAGACTACAAGGTTTGTTCAACACATGCAAATCAATCAGTGTAACATCACATTAACGGAATAAAGGGCAGAAGTCATGCGATGCTCTCAACAGAGCAAAAAAAAAGGTCTGACAAAATCTAACACCCTTTCATGAAAGAAAAAAAAAAAAACACATTCAACAGAGTCGCCACAGAAGGGATTTTCCTCAACCTGATTGAGGGAATCTATGAAAAACTAGCTTCCTACTTAATGATAAAGAGACTGAAAGCTCCCCTCTAAGATCAGGAACAAAACAGGGGTGACCGTGCTCGTCTATTCAACACTTCTATTCAACACTGTACTGGAGGCATAGCCAGTGCAATCAGGCAAGACAGGGAAATAAAAGGCACCCAAGTTGGAAAAGGATAAGTATAACTATCTCTATTTGCAGATGGTGTGATCTTAGACGTGGAAAATACTAAGAAAAAAATTCACCAAAAAAATCTATTAGAATAAATGAGTTCAACTAGATTGCAGGAGGTAGAATCAGCATACAAAAATCAGTTGTATTTCTATACACTAGCAATGAACAATTAAAAATGAAATTAAGAAGCAATTTGATTTGCAATAGCATCACGAAGAATAAAAACTAAATAAATTTAATAAAAAAGTACAGAACTGCTACATGGAAAACTATAAAACATTTTTGAAAGAAATTTAAAGATTCAAATAAATGGTAAGACATCCTTGCTTTTGAATTGGAAAGAACCTGCCTGTCAATGCAGGGGACATAAGAGACTCCGGTTGGATCCTTGGGTTGGGAAGATCCCCTGGAGGAGGGCATGGCAACTCACTCCAGTATTCTTACCTGGAGAATCCCATGGACAGAGGAACCTGGTGGGCTACAGTCCATGCAGTCACATAGAGTTGGACACTACTGAAGCAACTTAGCATGTAGTACACTATTAAAATGGCAATAGCCCCCAAATTGGCCTACTGACACAGCACAGTCCCTATTGAAATTCCAATTGCTTTTTTTTGCAGAAATTGACAAGCCGATTCTAAAATTAGTAAAGAAATTCAAGGGACTCAGAAGAGCTGAAATAATCTTGAAAAAGAAAAGCAAAACTGGAAGAATCACACTTCCCAATTGCAAAACTTACTATAAATCTACAATAAAGATCATGTAACACCAGCTTACAAATCAATGGAATAGAATCAAGAGTCCAGAAATATACCCTCATCTGTTCAGTTCAGTTCAGTCGTTCAGTCGTGTCCAACTCTTTGCAACCCCATGAATCGCAGCATGCCAGGCCTCCCTGTCCATCACCAACTCCCGGAGTTCACCCAAACTCAGGTCCATTGAGTCGGTGATGCCATCCAGCCATCTCATCCTCGGTCATCCCCTTTTCCTCCTGCCCCCAATCCCTCCCAGCATCAGAGTCTTTTCCAATGAGTCAACTCTTTGCATGAGGTGGCCAAAGTACTGGAGTTTCAGCTTCAGCATCAGTCCTTCCAAAGAACACCCAGGAGTGATCTCCTTCAGAATGGACTGGTAGCATCTCCTTGCAGTCCAAGGGACTCTCAAGAGTCTTCTCCAACACCACAGTTCAAAAGCATCAATTCTTCGGCGCTCAGCTTTCTTCACAATCCAACTCTCACATCCATACATGACCACTGGAAAAACCATAGCCTTGACTAGGTGGACCTTTGCTGGCAAAGTAATGTCTCTGCTTTTCAATATGTAGTCTAGGTTGGTCATAACTTTCATGGTCAATTAGTTCCTTACAAGGGTGTCAAGGCAATTCCATGGGGGCAAGAATAGTCTTCTCAACAGATGCTTCTTGCCTGTGTGGAGTATCAGGGAAGGCTTTCTGGAGGAGCGGATCAGAAGAGGGAATAAGAGCAGGCGATGAACTGGGCAGCAGGAACTGCTCACATTGTCTGCATCCTATTAGGGCCCCGTGGCCCTGAAGGGTACAGAGAGCAGGGTTTCACCTACGGTTAGAGGGGAAGAGGCGAGGGTGAGAAGTTACATCACAAGCTTGCCTTCCCAGAGCTGGTAAAGGCTAGAGCTGGGATGCGACCTGCCTCCCTCCCCCACCGCCCCAGAGGCCCCTCCCCTTTTCCATTGCTTCACAACTGCCCAGTTCAGGGCTGTTTCCATTGTCCCTCTTCAGGCATGGCAGGCAGGCAAAGACTTCTTGAATCTCTGACTTCCCCTTAATATATTAACTTAATTAGCTCGTGCTAAGGTGATAGCGTTCTGTTGTGTGTTTTTGAACGTAACTCAGCGAATTAACACTTGTGAATAGGATCTGCTTATGAATTTTAATGACTTTCATTCATTCACAGTCCAAACAAATTACATATTTGGTGCTTTATTTAATATGTTTATTGCCATTTTATTACAGTCATTTGCAATGAAACAGCATAAAATATTAATTTAAAGGGGCAATCGCATGGATTAGCTCTCAAAGTGGCACATGCAGAATGGTTTTCAGAGGTTGCCCAACGATAGTCACCATTCCCTAAAGATGTAACGAACTGACAGGAAGAGCAACAACTGGTTCTGGAGCGGGGCTGGACCACAGCCTTTACACCAGGTATCCCCCGCATCTGCGGGCAGCTCCAGGCTGAAATGCTGCATCAGCACCTTCCAAAAGGCACCTGCTCGAAACACAAGGCCAAGGTGCCCTGGTGAACTTCATAGGCTGAGCAGTACCCAAATCACAAAGACCTCACACACACACACACACACACACACACACACACAAACACACACACACACACACACACATTGTACTCAAGCAGATGGCTTCAGAAGTCCACAAGTTGGGTGAGTTTTGCTTTTTGTTTTTCATTTTTAAAGCTTTGTTAGATGATAAGGAGACTTCCCTGGTAGCTCAGACAGTATAAAGAATCCGCGTGCAATGCAGGAGACCTGGGTTCAATCCCTGGGTCAGGAAGATCCCCTGAAGGAGGGCATGTACGACTCAGTTGTGTGTGACTCTTTGTGATCTGATGGACTGTAGCCTGCCAGGCTCCTCCATCCGTGGAATTTTCCAGGCAAGAATACCGGAGTGGGTTGCCATTTCCATCTTCCACGTCACAGCAGGCGTGTTCCGGGTCTTGCCTTCCTGAGGGCAGTTAGGGGGTGGTGGGGGCCACACCAGCACATCTTTACAATGTTTAAAAGCGGAAAAGGAAGTGCTGTTCGCTGAACTTTGCTCCAGATGTATTTATGGAGGTCGTATATGAACATACGGTATATTCACTTTTGTTGTCTAGTTGCTGAGTCGTGTCCAGCACTTTGCGACCCACGGACTGCAGCATGCCAGGCTTCCCTGTCCTTCACCGTCTCCCGAATTGGCTCAGACTCACGTGCATCGAGTCGGTGACGCCACCTAACCGTCTCATTCTCTGCCGCCCTCTTCTCTTTTGCCTTCAACCTTTCCCGGTCACTAAGTGCTCACAAACACCCGAGTCGAGGGAGCGCTGCTGGGTGTGTGTCTGACTGAGGGGGAGCTGACACCCCGCCACCCGCGGCCACCCTGTCCACCGGGCAGCGAGCGGCCACCTGAGCTGAAAGCAGTTCCAGGCAAATGAGACGATAAATCCGGTGCCTCACCTGCCCTGCGTGGACAGTACGGACCATGGCTGCGACTATAGAAAGTTCTGGAAAACAACAGTCCCTTTCGGCTGCTGGGTCACACCCAAGGCACCACTTCCACCTCCTTACCCGGCCTGGGCCCTGCCCAGAGCCTCCTCAGCTCCTGACCTTTCAGTGTCTTAACATCCAGCACGGCCCTTAAAGATCACGGGATCTTTATACACAGACCGATCACACGGCATGCTTCTAACAAGAAACAACTAACAGACGAAACCGGGCAGACTGCTCCCCGGATCCACCACCCTCCAGGCCCTGGTTTTCCTACACGTCATGCGGCTCAGACCCAACTGCCCCACGGGGCTCGAATGGTTTTAACAGCCCCTTCGTCTTCCATCATGTCAGCTGCCTCACACCTGGCCAGGTGCCGGAGACAGAGGCTAGGAGGAGAACTCTTCGCCTCTGAGCAGGGCAAAGAGCCTGAGGGGCTCCTCCCGGCGCCTGCTCAGATCGGGACTGCAACGGAGGGAGGCCTTACATGCAGTCTAGAGCATCAGGGAGGGTTTCCTGCAAGAGGTACCACTATGATGAATCTTAGAATGGCCTCGGTGGGGGCCCAGAATCCTTTCCAAGGAGTAAAGATTGACGATCACATCATGCAGAAACTCGCTGATTTTAGAAATAAGGAAACAAGCTGAGAGGGGGCGTGAGCTCAAGGTTCATGTGGCCAACAAGGGTGAGACAGGCAGGACGGGAAGGATACACCGCGGGAGCAACAGTCCTTACAGCCGGGTGGCTGAGCCCCATGGGGGTTCACTCCCCACTCAGGCAGCCCCACGCCCTGGGCGTCAGTGGGAGGGGCTCTGTGGTCACCCAAGAACGCGGGCCAGCCAGATGCCGTCTCCACCCCACCTCCGTCACCACAAGAGACCAGCTACGAACCAGCCACTAAAGTTCCCTCCAGGACGTGACCTGCCCCACGGCCGCTCCTGTCTCCTTGGCCAGAGCAAAGCACGTGGCCAAGCCTCACGTGGAAAGTGATGGGAGGCGTCTGGGCCGTGGTCTCGGGATACAGAACCAGAATTGCCCACTGAGCAATGATGAGGAAAACTGAGGCAAGGACCCCACCACCCCCACCCCCAGCTCCCCCCGGCCCATGGCTGGGTGCTCTGCACACAAGCACACAGACACACACAGTGGTGGGCACTCTGGCCTCGTGACAAGCTCACAGGTCAGTTTCCCCAAAGGCTTAAGCTCGGCTGCAGAGGCTGAGGACTGGGGAGAATCCCACCACCACTGGCACACGGATGCATCCCAGGCAACAAGGCAGACCCCGTCCCCGCTCACTTACTATTGCAGACTGACGCCGAATTGCTGGGTGGGCAGAGGGGGCCGCGGCGGGGGCGTCTTGGTGGGAGGGGGCAGCCTGCCGGCGTGCAGGTTCCGAAGTTCCTCGTCGTATCTGTGGCCACAACAGAAGCTCAGCTGTCAGCTGGCAGGGGTGCAGCCTCAGGCCCCAAGGCAATATCGAGTCACACGTCCCACAAGCATCTTCATCCCTTTTAAGACTCATCATAGCAGTACCTCCTCCAGGAAGCCTTCCCTGATGCTCTAGGGAGCATCTCAGGTCACACGCCCCTCAAGCATCTGCAGGATGGCACCCTGGGCGTCCCATCCTTCCAGGCCCATATCTCAGTCTTGCACACTCACACACAGACACACGCACTCTCACAAGCCCCTGTGGCCATGGGCATTCACACAAAAGCCAGCAAGAGAAATCCAACCTCTAGCAAACAGCCATCCTCTCCTGCCAACCCCTAGCCAACACTTTACCCACGTGTCTAACCGAGAGCTTCCCTCTGCTGGAAAGGGACTCTTCCCTGGGCTCTCGATCTAGACAATGGTCCCTTCAAAACTCACTTCAGGAGTCACCTCCTCCGGGAAGCCTCCTCTGATATTCCCTCCTCACAAGTCTCCTCCCCAGCTTGGTTCAGCACCTCTTTCGGGGACTCATGGCCCCATTACCTGAGAGTGTCCTGAGGGTGGACACACTCTCTACGGAGCTCTATATCCCCAGTGCCTGCCACAGGACTTGGGGCCCATAGGGAGGGAGCTACCTCCATTCCCCCTGCAGGGCTTCCTCAAAGGAGCCCCCCCAGAGAGCGGGATGCAAACGGCAGAAGGGCATGGGGCAGGGCTCAGAGACTGGGCTCCATCTGAGCTGACAGAGGGGCCCGGGGCTGACCACACACCTTCCTGGGCTCCCTCCCGCAACCAGAGCCCCTGTCGGAGAAGGGGACCGCTGCCTAGAAAACAAAGCAGCAGACCCATCAGCTAGGCTTCCAGCCAGAAGCACCGGGCCGGCGGTTCTGAGGACACCTGCTCCAGGCCTGGGAGTGTTTCACGCCACACACGCATCATCCACACACCCCAAAAGTCCCCCTCATCCTCCGCTCCAAAGCGAAACTGGCCGACACCACAGCAGCAAACAGCAGTTACCAGCGCGGCTTATTTGTTTAATCAGTTTTGGAGCGGCGGCTGAGAGAAACATCTCATCTGCATGTGTACACAGTCATCCCCGCCTCGCCTCTCTGAGTCAGCAGTCAGCATCTTTTACCACGCGCATCCTTGTGGAGGCAGCGGATTCAGGAACCGGATCTGGCTGAGCACACGAATGGAAATGGAAATGAAGCTTTCAACGTGAGGGGAGGCTGGGGCAGGCGGATGTGGAGGGCATAGAGGTCTCACTCACCGCAGAACCTCCCGGGGGATGCTCAGCTGGTCGTATTTGAGGTGTTCACGGAGCTCGCTCAGATAGTTGAAATAGGTGACTTTTTTCCCAAACTTGTGACTAAGAAAGAAAAAAGACAGAAGAAAATTAAAAAAAAAAAAAAAGATTAGGAGGCAGGAAAGAGGCCGGGGGGCCTGCAAGAGCGGGGTGGCGCCGGGAGCCCTGGAGCAAACAGCGCTGGCGTGTTTCATGCTGAAGAAGCGTAAACGCTGACACCACCTAAACGCAGAGCAGAGCGGGAGCAGCGCACATCCGGCAGATGCTCTGCTTTCATCAGACCTCAGATGCACCCGGCCCGCCGGAGAGCCTCAGCAGCATAAAGACCAGCATCTGCCTCCAGGGTGAGCGGCCGGGAACCTGCAGGCCACACGCAGAGGGGGTCCCGGCGCCTGGCTTCTGGGGTCGGCGGTGGCTTCGGCTTCAAACATCCCACCGGGCTTCTCTCTATGAAGCGGGAGTCACATCCCCGCGACTGTGGGACCAAGCAAGACGCCCTCCGATTTCCGTTCAGGATGGTCACTCTTGGGGCGCACGATAGCCTGAGCAAGATGACGCAGACAAGCCCTGACCGGAGCCACTCGCCTCCCCTCGAAGTGGGGTTCCCTGCTGCAAAGAGTGGGGATGTCTACATGAACCAGCCCACTGTCTGATGCCTGGTGGACGTCGCGGCCTCGGACCATTACTAATAACAAGACTCAGGACTTCCCTGGGTGGTTCAGGGTTAAGACGTTGAGCTTCCACTGCAGGGGGCCCCAGTTCGATCCCCGGGTCAGGAACTAAGATCCCACACGCCTCGTGGCTTGGGGGAAAAAAAAAAGTTTTAAAATTAAAAAAAATATATATTGGACTTCTCTGGTGGCTCAGTGGTAAAGAATCCACCTGCTGATGCGGGAGACATGGGTTCAGTCCCTAATCTGGGAGGAACCCACATGCCTTAGAGCGACTAGGCCCGGCGCCACACCTATTGAGTCTGTGCCCTAAAGCCCGGGAGCTGCAACTACTACTGAAGCCCACGCACCCTACAGCCTGCGCAGCAAGAGGAGCTGCAGCAACGAGAAGCCCAGCACCGCGAAGCCCAGCACCGCAAGAGAGCCGCTCCCCCGGCCGCAGCTAGAGAGCCGGAGCAGGAGGGAGGCCCAGCGCCGCGGAAAACACATGGCCGATTGAGAAAAGCGAGCCTGTTTCCCCAACCGCGAAGTGAGGAGCACAGGGGGCTGGGCTGGGTGAGAAGGTCACTGCTGGGCCCAGCCTACCCCCTGTGCGACCACCCGCCTGCTCCGCTGTTTACAGCCTCACTGCCGTGTCACCGACGCCCGCTCGGCTGGCCGGATTCCACGTGCACGAGTCGACGAGCCTGAACACGCCATGCACGGCAAAACCCTCCCACAATCAGCGAACAAGGTGACCATTGCCCCGGAGGTGCGCCCCTTGGCTGCGTGTGAGCGTGCGCGTGCTCGCCCGAGGTGTGCCCTCTCCAGGACTTCTCCAGTAGATGACACCACGCCATCAGCCCAGAATATCACCTCTGATAACCCAGGCAGCTGTCTTATCCCAGACCCGCTGGAGCCCGGAGCCACAGGAGGCTGAGCCGCGGGCACCGGGCGCCCCCTAGTGGAGGAGGAGGAGGCCGACCAGGTGCCAGGCCCTCAGCCGTACCCACGGACAGGGCCTCTCGGGAATGGCCTGCAGGACAGAGGTGCTGGCCTCACGGCTGCAGGGAGCCCCCCTCGTGCCAACTCCAGCCCACCCAGGAGCCCCCTCGGCTTTCTCCCAGTGTTTCTGCCTGTCCCCCTCCGGCCGCCAGGTACTGGCTGGACACCAGGCTCCACAGACTCCTTCCTGCCTCTCATTCCCAGGAAAGGGCCTCTCAGGGGCCCATCCAGGGGACCCCAAAGCAGGGGTGCAGTGGAATTGCCAGGCCCTGCCTCCCGAGGGTCTGAGTCAGGCAGTGCGTGGGCCCTGGAGAGCCACTGGGCTTGTCGACTTCGTCCATCGGCAGCTGAGGACTCCAGGGCTCAGATGGCTCCCCAGCCCTGACCCCTGCAGTCCGCTCAAGACACCCGCTTACGTCCATGCCTGAGGCAGGACTGGGACAGAACCACACAGGCTTGAGCTGGAATCCCAGCCAAGCCCTGACATGCTGTGTGACCTTAGACAAACTCTATAACCTCTCTGAGCACCAAACTCCTCCTCTTTGGAATAGAAGAGAGACAGCTGACTTCATAGGATTGTTTCGAGGTGCCTGGCACATAAAGTACATAACATATTACAATTAAGTAATCAAAAAAGGATAATAGAAAGTTTTTTAGATCGCACTAGCAGCTAACAGTTGGTACTGACTAGTGCCAGCAGGCCCTGCTCTAAACGCTCCACACGTATTACATCGCTGATTCGTTACGGCAACAGGGTGACTTAAGGGGCATCGTCAGCCTCAAGGGAAACCGAGGCAGAGACAGGTGGCGTCTACTGCCCAGGGTGACGATGGTCAAGGGGAAGCCCGGGAGGCCTGGCTCGTACCCACATCACCTAGGCTGCTCCCACTGCAACACAGCAAGAACAGGTGGGCTTTTTCCAAGAACTTTAGAGGCTTCTGGAACTCTGAGAGCTTTTCTAAGGTGAAGGACAGCACCAGGAAGCAGGGCATCTGACCGGTCTTCTTGGGCAGAAGGGTAACTAGGACTGGTTTCTTCGCTTTGAAGCACCTACAGCACCAGTCGGCTGGCGGGAAACTTCAGTGAAATGAAAGGAGCTCTCTGGCCACAAAAATCATTCCCTTGCTTTTTAAATGGGTGCTGCCTTGAGTCCACTGTTTCAGGAATTGTCCCAAGCGGAGCTGTAGGTCCGAAAATGCGTGACCCTCTCTCGGGGTTTCCCTGGTGGCTCAGATGGTAAAGAATCTGCCTGCAACGGAGGAGGCCCATGTTCGATTCCTGAATCAGGAAGATCCTCTGGAGAAGGGAATGGCAACCCACTCCAGTATTCTTGCCAAGAGAATTCCATGGGCAGAGGAGCCTGCCTGAGGGGGCAACATTCCATGGGGGATCACAAAGCATTGGACACAACTCGGCGATTAACACTACTCCTCTCCGGGCCAGGCTCTCTGGGGTGAGGTTGGCAGCTAATGGGAAGGAAGGGCTCAGACCCATGGCAGGGCAGCCCCCAGACCTCGACTGCACCACCTCCTAAGAAGCTTCAGTTCCAAAGGAGATCAGACTCAAACCTTTCACGGCTTCTCGATCTGGTCTGAGGGGTGGCACAGTTTATTACCAGGAAGAGGATCTCAGAGCTCCCCAGAAGCCCCTCCTCCAAGTGGTGATTCTGCACAGCCTGGAAAACACACAGCTGCTCGCCTGGGAGGGCCCAGGACTCTGCATGCTGAGGGTGAGGGTTGTGTGGTGGGGGCCAGGCACAGGGTTCCCCTCAGAGCGGCCTCTCACCACCAGCCGCACTGGGAAGTCCTCGTTCAAGTCCCAGAGCTGGCCTGGAAAGCGGAGGGGGCCTCAGACAGCGACCTGGGGTCACAGAAGGGTTTGTGCACACAGGCGAGCACCTGTGCATGTGTATTCACTCGCCAAGTGAGAAGCGAGCGGGCTGGAGGGACCCCGAGAGGTGCCACAGTACAAATGCTGTGAGAGCGGCTCACCGCGAGGCCAGGCGGCCGCGGTGTAACCAACGATCACAGAACCAAGGGCTTAAAACGACGTTAGCTTATCCTGCAGGTCTGGGGTTCAGAAGTCCAACACAGGTCTCACCCGAGGGTCCCAATCTCCCTCATCCCACCCAGGGCCCCTTGCACTGGGAGCCCCTCCGTGCGGCAGGCATGGGGCTGGGGCTGCTGCATGAAAGCCATGTCTAGGGGCCTTCGCCCTGTCCACCCCGTCACGTGGCCCTGTGCACACAGTGTGTGCTGAGTGCCTGCAGTCCACATGGGGGCAGAGCAGAGGGGCCGTGTGGCCCTGGCAGAGCCCCTCCACCCTCGCCACCCCTGGCCTCTGCTTCCCAGCACTGAGGCAGAAATCATCCCGCAGGGAGAGCCTGGATGCGGAGGAGGAGGGCTGAAGTCACCGCTCTTTTGTTGAAGAGTCAGGCCTTTGGCTGGACGTGACAGGCCAAGAAGGGCTCACCAGGCACGGGCTGCCCAAACCCGCTGGTCCCAAAGAGAGGACGACCCTTGACCGGCTCCTGGCAGGTGACCTCCACGCCCTTGGGAGGTCCCGCTGACGACAGCATCTCTGCACCGGGGCCAACGACGTGATTTACAGCGAGGTCTTGCACCATACTGGGTCTGTCTAAGTGGACACCGAGCTCAGGTGAGCTTCTGGGGTGAGTGACACTCATCTTGAGCGGCACTCCGAGGCCAGGGGACCGAGCTGACCTGCACAAACCCTCCCTGCCCTGAAGAAGGCAGCAGGGAGCTGGGCTCGGGCTGCCAGAATGCCTCTGCTTTTCCAGATCCTATCCACATCCTTCCCCTGTAAAGACTGGAACCATGAGTATGGCAGCTTTCCCGAGTTCTGGGAGTCCTCGTGGGGAGTCCCTGACCTGAGGCGGTCTCAGGACCCCGACACGGGTGTGTATACTCAATGTGGGTGCTCAGGAAAAGGGGGCTATAAAACGCTGGAGCTGACCTCACTGGGGGCGCGAGCCGAGGCTCCTGTTCATGACTGTCAGCCCTGTGATCCGACAGAGCCGGGGGGCGGGCAGGTACCCCAGAGCAGGACTGCCTGGGTTTCCAGACGGGCCGGGCTGTCTGACCCCAGCAAGGCCCTCGTGGAGAATGGCTCATACCTGACAAGGGGCTTCAGGATGGTCCACAGGATTTTGATGAAGTTGGTGGGGTGCACGACATACAGGGCCTTCAGGTTCTTCTTGTACCTGAGGAGGGAGACGGAGGGGGTCTCAGAGCACGCACACGGAGATACCCTGGGCTGGAAAGAGCTGCAGCGTGGTGGCCTCGATGGCGAGCCTCAGAGCCCTCTGTTCCTGTTCTTTTCTATTTTATATTTTATTTATCTACTTATTCGGCTGCCTTGGGTCTTCGTGGCAGCGTGCAGGCTGGGTTGCTCCATGGCACATGGGATCTTAGTTCCCCAACCAGGAATCAAACCCGAGACCTTAAGCTTGGAAGGCGGACTCTTAAACCCTGGACCACCAGGATAGTTCGGACCTTCCGTTTCTGGACAGTCGATTTAAGGACATAGAAGGAGAGAATGAGGCCCCCACGCTCATCACTAGCAGTGTGCACACAGCACTTTACAGTTTGCAAGATCAGAGCCCCCACTTAGAGGCACTCACACTGGGGCTGGGGACGGGGACACACTGGCAACTTGGCAGCAACCCCCGCTCTGCAGGGAACTGACCTGGGCGAGGGTGGAGCCGTGACCCCCCCAATCCCCACCATACGACAGCTCTAGGCACCTCCTTCAACGAGATGTTTCTTAGCCGACTTCCCTTCCTCTTTCGTGATTAATTCAGTCCAGAGCCATCAGGCCGAGCCAAGAAGGCTGGCGTCCACCCAGGGCTGGAGAGAGGGGGTGGGCCCGCTGGGGTCTGTGACGCCAGCAAGGGGCTGGCAGCCTGGTGGGGAGGGGGTGTCCCAGAGGGAGAAGGGCATCCATACTCGGGTCAGCCAGGGACACCCTCAAGCCAGCTCTTCGCCCTTTAAAGAGCCGAATGCCAGAATTTCAGCCATTCAGGGAGTCAGCTGTGAAAAACAGCCGTTATTCAACAGTATCAACTCACAATGAAGTAAATCATATTAAACACAAAGGTCATGAATGGTCCAACCTCACTGACTCCTGATCACCCCATGACTTGTACTATTTGCTGCGCCCCTGGGCTCCTTCGCCTGTTACATCCCAGGGTGGGAGAACCCACAAGAAGGGATGGCCATCCATTTCCTCCCAGTTCCGTGCCCAGCGGGGCCACGTGGGCCACTTGGAACTGGTCACAGTTGCAGGACCGACAGCACAGGAATCTGCAAACATTTCCCATCAGTCTCCCCAAGCCCCTGCGAGCTGATTAGTAAGGCAGACACGAGCGAGGGGGGTGGACAGGAAGTCCAGCACGAGGTGTCTGGGACCAGGCAGGCAGAGGACGGTGGGGGCTGAGAAGGGACCCGACATTTGCAACCAACTGTGGGAGCAAGAAGGGGGCAGCCACGGCGGCCTGGTGCGGGCATCAGCCCAGGGGACACTGGCAGGAGCTCTGTGGGGGTGGGGCAGCCGCATGGTAACGGCGCCTCAGCAAGAGAGAGGTGGCCACGCGATTAGTCAGAGGCAGGCCAAGTAACAGCGGTGGATTCCCAGGTGGCTCAGTGGCAAGGAATCTTCCTGCCAATGCATAAGACACAAGAGATGTGGGTTTGATCCCTGGGTCGGGAAGATCCCCTGGAGGAGGAAATGGCAACCCACTCCAGTATTCTTTCCGGGAAATCCCATGGACAGAGGAACCTGGCAGGCTATAGTCCATAGGGTCACAAAGAGTCAGACCCCACTGAGCGCCTGAGCATGCACAAAGGCAGTGGGAGCCAGGCTCTTACTGTTGGAGGAGAGATGTCACGAATGCAGAAAGGGAGAAAGCCAGAATGAGCCCTGGTGGGGAAGGACGGGAACCAGCATAGACGTCGGTGTGAACACACAGGTACCAGGAGCAACAGGCAAGTGCAAGCACGAAGACCCACGTCGACGTGTGCGTGTACGTGTGTCTACATGTATGTACACACACACACCGCAACAGTCCGCTGACTCGCCTGCGAGCCATAACAGCCCCACAGCAACTAACACGCTGCTTCCAGGCCCGGGTTCCCAGGAGCATCCTCCCTTAAGAGGAACCAGGGGCCAGAGAAACGGCGGATTCCCGGGCTGGGTGTGCGTGCGTGTGAGCTAAGCTGCTGTCAGTCGTGTCCGACTCTTTGCGACCCCATGGACTGTAGCCCGCCAGGCTCCTCTGTCCACGGGATTCTCCAGGCAAGAACACTGGAGTGGGTTGCCATGCCCTCCTCCAGGAAATCTCCCCGACCCAGAGATCAAACTTGCATCTCTGACATCCCCTGCAGTGGCAAGCGGGTTCTTTACCGCTAGTGCCACCTGGGATGTGCCCAGAGCATCTCATTGTCCTAGAAAGTAAAGGAAGCGCTCGGAGGGAAAGGGACGTGTCTGTGGGACATAGGAGCCAGGCTGAAGCTCATCTGGCCAAATTTCAACAATTTGAGCATTAGGATAAATATTTTCATGGATTATAAACTATTGAATAAAATGGGAGATCCCAAGCCCGTACGAATATAAATAAACTGAAAAAGGAAGCTCTTTGGCATAGTAAAATGCCAACTAAGAGCCCCAATCACCATTTGTCATCCATCTTAATAATAATTAACCAAGAAATGGCAAGGGAGGCAAAAGCTAGCACGTGAAACTGATATTTATACAGTCTCAAGAGTATCTCCCGAAGGAATATTAATTAATTACCAGAAAAAACAAACAAACAGTCTTGCGATTCGAAAGGAGGAAGTTGCAGTGACTTTCAGGTGGTCCAAGGACCCAGAACACAGCTGTCACTGTAAGGCCAGCCCCAGGGGCCACGATGGGCCGCCACTCCTCTCCCTCCGGCAGGCGGGGGAAGTCCCTAACGGAAGGCGCCTCCCAGATCCCGGGGACCAATGACAGCACACTTCACCAGCTAAAGCCGCCCCACCCCAGCCACGCAGAAGGACCTGTCAGCCCTCGATGCCTCGGCCTGGCGACCTATCCAAACCCCCGTCCATCTAGCCTGACCATCCCTCGCAACGAACGTATAAAAACCACCCCCCACACGGTCCAGGCGCGCACTTCCTCAACCTGCCTTGTTCGGGTCTGGGAACCCCGCCCAGGAGCGCTTCGCCATTAAAAAGCCTGTTAGACACTCTTTTGGTGTCCTGGTCGTCTTTACCTAGCAGTTACAAAGTCCATCGCTATAGGAAGGTGGATTCTCCATGGCAGGAGCACCGGCGCTCCTAGAAGGGGGTCAGGTACATTCCTGGGTGGATGGTTCTTGCTTAAAGGAGAAACCTGGCAGAACAGTTTGGAAGATGAGAAGTAAAAGCAGAGGGAACAGAAAAAGATGCAGGAAACCCACTGTACCTTTGTAGTGGTGTTGGTAATGGTGGACGGAAAAATGCTGTATAAATTGCATCCAATTCGACTTGGAGCTCTGCTTACATACCTCCACCGACAGGGAACTCACTGCCTCTAGCAGGCACTCGACTATCAGGTGGCTTTGAGGCCTAGGATGTCCCTCCTTTTGGCTTCCATCAAGCCAAGATCTATAACCTTACTCTTGCCCCCAGTCCACCTTTGAGAGAAGCGGGAGAAACAAAAGACGTTCGCTACCTTCCATTTGAAAATGTATCGGTTTTAGCTCAAGACAGGCACACACACATATCCTTCCACTGTCAGCCTGAGCTTCTGGAAAAGATCGCTCTGAACATGTCATTCGCTTCTTCTCAAGAATCATGGGGCTTCCCAGGTGGCACTAGTCATAAAGACCCTACCTGCCAATGCAGGAGATGCAAGAGACATGGGTTTGACCCCTGGGTTAGGAAGATCCCCTGGAGAAGGAGAATGGCTACCCGCTCCAGTGTTCCTGCCTGGGAGATTCCATGGACCGAAGAGTCTGGCCAGCTCCAGGCCACGGGGTCACAAAGAGTCGGGCACGGCTAAGCAGGCACGCACCAACAGTCTTGCATGGCTGCGCACCCAGCCCTAAATGACAGTGCTGGACAGAGGCCCCTGGCCCTGAGGGGTGCTCACCCTAATGCCCCACCTGGCCCTCGGGGTCCCGCCCTCGCCTACTGCACAGCCGGGACCCCTCCTGTCACCCGAGCTTCCCCCTCACTCAGCCGGGAACCTGAGGTTCCCCTTCACCCCACCCAAGGCTGGAGGGCACCCACCTCCTGTCAAACTCCTTGTAGGCGCTCTGGAGCCAGCGTAGGGATGGCTTGTTCTGGCTGTTCAGCCCATAGTGGAAGTAGACGATGGTGTAGTCACTCTCCACGTACTGGTCCAGCGTGTACTTCAAATACCTGGGCACAGAGCGCAGGACACGGTTACGAGCATCTCACGTTGATCGAAACCAAATATGCCTTCCCCGTAACGGAGCTGTGGTCACCCAGCGGGTGCCCACACCAGGCCACGGGGGACGCTTCCAGGTCAACGCTGAGAATCCACCTGCAGGCAGTCTGGTCCTCGTTCCTTCCTCTTTCTTGTCTGGCTGTGCTGTGCAGCTTGCGGGCTCTTGTGTGACATATGGGAGCTTAGTTCCCTAACCAGGGATCGAACACAAGCCCCCTGCATTGGGAGCACGGAGTTTTAACCACTGGACTGCCTGGGAAGTCCCCTTTTCTCATTTCTTAGATGATAACTGAGGCTTAGAGATATTAACTAACTTACCTAACTTCTCCCTCCCTCCACAGCCAGGAAGTGGATATGATGGCTTGAAAGTGGCCCCCAGAAGCTGTCCAGGGTCAAATCCCCAGAACCCACGAACGTGGCCTTACTTGGAAAAGGCTCTTAGTAGACGAGATTAAGGAAAGGCTCTTCAGAGCAGTTAATCCTGGATTATCCAGTTCAATTCACTTCAGTTCAGTCGCTCAGTCATGTCCGACTCTTTGCGAACCTATGGACTTCAGCATGCCAGGCCTCCCTGTCCGTCACCAACTCCAGGAGCTTACTCAAACTCATGTGCATTGAGTCGGTGACGCCATCCAACCATCTCATCCTCTGTTGTCCCTTTCTTCTCCTGCCCTCAATCTTTCCCAGCATCAGGGTCTTTTCCAATGAGTCTGCTCTTCGCATCAGATGGCCAAAGTACTGGAGTTTCAGCTTCAACATCAGTCCTTCCAATGTACATTGAGGACTGATTTCCTTTAGGATGGACTGGTTGGAGCTCTTTGCAGTCCAAGGGACTCTCAAGAGTCTTCTCTAACACCACAGTATAAAAGCACCAATTTTTTTGGTGCTCAGCTTTCTTTATAGTCCAACTCTCACATCCATACATGACCACTGGAAAAACCATAGCCTTAACAAGTCAGACCTTTGTTGGCAAAGTAATGTTTCTGCTTTTTAATATATTGTCTAGGTTGGTCATAACTTTCCCTCCAAGGAGTAAGCGTCTTTTAATTTCATGGCTGCAGTCACCATCTGCAGTGATTTTGGAGCCCCTCAAAATAAAGTCTGACACTGCTTCCATTGTTTCCCCATCTATTTGCCATGAAGTGATGGGACCAGATGCCATGATCTTACCTTTCTAAATGTTGAGCTTTAAGTCAGCTTTTTCACTCTCCTCTTTCACTTTGCACTGATCACTGAGGAAGGCTTTCTTATCTCTCGTTGCCATTCTTTGGAACTCTGCATTCAAATGGGTATGTCTTTCCCAAGAAGCTCTTTAGTCCTTCTTCACTTTCTGCCATAAGGGTGGTGTCATCTGCATATCTGAGGTTATTGATATTTCTCCCAACAATCTTGATTCCAGCTTGTACTTCATCCAGCCCGGCATTTCTCATGATGTATTCTGCATATTAGTTAAATAAACAGGGTGCCTTGATGTACTCCTTCTATTTGGAACCAGTCTGTTGTTCCATGTCCAGTTCTAACTGTTGTTTCCTGATCTCCATACAGGTGTCTCAAGAGGCAGGTCAGGTGGTCTGGTATTCCCATCTCTTTCAGAATTTTCCACAGTTTATTGTGTTCCACACAGTCAAAGCAAGAATCCCTTAGAAGAAATGGAGTAGCCATCATGGTCAACAAAAGAGTCCGAAATGCAGTACTTGGATGCAGTCTCAAAAACGACAGAATGATCGGTTTGTCTCCAAGACAAACCATTCAATATCACGCTAATCCAAGTCTATGCCCCAACCAGTAATGCTGAAGAAGCTGAAGTTGAATGGTTCTATGAAGACCTACAAGACTTTCTAGAATTAATAACCAGAAAAGATGTCCTTTTCATTATAGGGGACTTCCTACAAAAGTAGGAAGTCAAGAAACACCTGGAGTAACAGGCAAATTTGGCCTTGCAATGCTGAATGAAGCAGGGCAAAGGATAACAGAGTTCTGCCAAGAGAATGCACTGGTCATAGCAAACACCCTCTTCGAACAACACAAGAGAAGACTCTACACATGGACATCACCAGATGGTCAACACCGAAATCAGACTGATTATATTCTTTGCAGCGAAAATGGAGAAGCTCTATACAGTCAGCAAAAAAAAAAAAAAAAAGACCAGAAGCTGACTGTGGCTTAGGTCATGAACTCTTTATTGCCAAATTCAGACTTAAATTGAAGAAAGTGGGGAAAACCACTAGACCATTCACGTATGACCTAAATCAAATCCCTAATGATTATCCAGTAGAAGTGAGAAATAGATTTAAGGGACTAGATGTGATAGACAGAGTTCCTGGTGAACTATGGACAGAGGTTCGTGACATTGTACAGGAGACAGGGATCAAGACCATCTCCAAGGAAAAGAAATGCAAAAAAGCAAAATGGCTGTTTGAGGAGGCCTTACAAATAGCTGTGGAAAGAAGAGAAGTGAAAAGCAAAGGAGAAAAGGAAAGATATAAGCATCTGAATGCAGAGTTCCAAAGAATAGCAAGGAGAGATAAGAAAGCCTTCCTCAGTGATCAGTGCAAAGAAATAGAGGAAAACAATAGAATGGGAAAGATTAGAGATCTCTTCAAGAAAATTAGAGATACCAAGGGAACATTTCATGCAAAGATGGGCTCCATAAAGGACAGAAATGGTATGGACCTAACAGAAGCAGAAAATATTAAGAAGAGGTGGCAAGAATACACAGAAGAACTGTACAAAAAAGATCTTCAAGACCCAGATAATCACGATGGTGTGATCACTCACCTAGAGCCAGACATCCTGGAATGTGAAGTCAAGAGGGCCTTAGAAAGCATCACTACGAACAAAGCTAGTGGAGGTGATGGAATTCCAGTTGAGCTGTTTCAAATCCTGAGAGATGATGCTGTGAAAGTGCTGCACTCAATATGCCAGCAAATTTGGAAAACTCAGCAGTGGCCACAAGACTGGAAAAAGTCAGTTTTCATTCCAATCCCGAAGAAAAGAATGCCAAAGAATGCTCAAACTACCGCACAACTGCACTCATCTCACACGCTAGTCAAGTAATGCTCAAAATTCTCCAAGCCAGGCTTCAACAATACGTGAATTGTGAACTTCCAGATGTTCAAGCTGGTTTTTGAAAAGGCAGAGGAACCAGAGATCAAACTGCCAAGATCCGCTGGATCATGGAAAAAGCAAGAGAGTTCCAGGAAAACATTTCTTTCTGCTTTATTGACTATGCCAAAGCCTTTGACTGTGTGGAATATCTGGGGTGGGGGTGGGGGACACTAAATGCAGCCTCTCACATCCTGGTAAGAAGGCTCGAAAGAGGGAAGTCACAGAGCGGAGCTGGCCTCATGAAGACAGAGGCAGAGCAGAGAGCAATGCGGCCACCAGGCCAGGAGGGTGTGAAATCGCCGACAGCCACCCCACCAGAAGCTGCAAGAGGCAAGAAACGCTCCTCTGCTGGAGGCAAAGCTTCCTCTGGGGGGACTGTGGCCCCACTGACACGACTCCGGGCCCCCCACCTTGCTGCCGGCTGTCTGTCTAGAAGCAAGCAATTCCTCCTTTTCAGATCTGCTCCTAACGTGCTTTCTCCTGGGCTTCCCAGGTGGTGCTAGAGGTGAAGAATCCGCTTGCCAGTGCAAGAGACGTGGGTTCGATCCCCTGGGTCGGGAACGTCCCTTGGAGGAGGAAGTGGCCACCCACTCCAGTGTTCTTGCCTGGAGAATCCCATGGACAGAGGAGCCTGGCGCGCTACAGTCCTTGGGGCCAAAGAGTTGGACACGACCGAGCGTGCACTCGCACGTCTTCGTTTTCCTGGAAAGTAGACCCGCTTCTGTCATGTGCCCACACTCCACGGGACAAACTACAAATCCCGTGGTCAGTCTCGGGCTGCAGCGCGTGCTCCTTCCTGGCCGCGTGCACGGGACCTGCCTGAGAGGCCCTTGCCCAGCCACCTGCACTTGAGCTGCAGCTGGAGTTCTCCTGACCCTGTCAGCAATCTGGCTCCTGACGTACAGCTGGTTCGGCCAGGTTCTTGCACCTCAGGTGGGCTGAGCCATTCATCAGCTAGAAAGCGCAGCTCGTGATTAATCCAGCCCGGCGCTCCAGGAATGCAGGCACGGCTTCTCTGAGTTGGTGGTGGGACCACAGCCGCCTTCCCTGGGAGCCTGGCAAACACAGCCCGCCAGAGCCCAGGGGCTGTTCTGTCTTCAGCAACTGGTGGAGGACCCAGCAAACTAGTCGGATGCCTGGGGTCCCAGGAATTCTCACAAAGCAAGCAGCACGAAGGCTTCCGGACGCTTCTACGATCCAACTGTGCCTTGGTTCACTTGGGAGTGCGGGGCTCCAGGCCACAGTCGTGGCATCGAGCTGTGGCTGGGCTTTTGTAGTCGAGAGAAAAGCGGTGGATCTAGAAGCAGTGACGGCAGAGTTTAGGCCCCCGAGCCGTCCCAGCAGCGGGTGGGTCTGCCCTGGGCCAGACTTCACTCCTCCGTCCCTCACAAGGGGACACAGACGTTCCCAGGGACGCCCAGCACTGGGCTGGGGCTTGACCAACTGAGTGAAGAGCCATTGGCACATGGTCGGAGAGCAGAATCCAACGGCTGAGCAGGAAATGCCCGGGACATGGTGTCCAGGTAAGTCACACAGGCCCAGGAGGCAACCTGGGCAGGGACAGTCCAGCAGGACCCGCTGGGTGGGACGGCACTTCACTTGATTTCAAGCAGCCTCGGTGGCCTCGGCACACAGCTTTCTCCTCCCCGGGCCGAGCCTCTCACCAGACCCGAGGCCGCCTACTCACTGGGGCGACGCCGGGCGGGAGCTTTGCAATGGGGACCACGCCAGCTCTCCTGATGCTCTCAGGGTCCGGCCGGGGAGGGGGGCCTGGGGTCAGCTCGGCCACACAGAGCAAATGGACAGCCCCCAGGGACAGGGCGGAGGACGAGGCCACTGCAGGTCAGGGGCAGTGGGGAGGGCTGCCTCCTGAGCAGACGCAGAGGGCGGCCTGCGTGGCTTGGAGGGGCGCAGGCATCGGTCCTGCGGGTGGGACTGTCACCTGGCACTGATGACACCCCCTCGGGGACCCGCGTGTCCATCAGTGTCTGTTAACCTTTGACCCTGAACATCCTGTCTGTGCTGAGAGTGATGGAGAGGCACCTGCCAGGGAGAGGGGCACACATGGGTGGGGGGTGCCTACGGAGGAAGGACGGCGGGGCGGGGGGCATGGAGGGGGCGCAGGACAGACTTACTCCAGCAGCCGCCTGTGGTTGAGCTCGTGGGAGGGGGGCATCCGGCAGCAGCAGAACGTGATGACGCGTCTTCCAAAGCGGTCTTCCCCTGCAGGGCAGACGGGTGTGAGCCCCGGTCCCGGCCTGACACCGGAGGTGGCCGTCTCCCCCCACGCCCTCCGGCCATCACCAAAGACGGCCTCTGTCCAGCCCACCCGAGCTAAGAGGCGCAGGCAGCCGGGGTGAGCACCTGCCAGATGGGTGCTGCTACCTGAGGCTCTGGGTGCCTCGGCCAAGGTCGCCGTCACCACCCCCTGCACCCCAGAGCCCACTGCTGAGCCCGGGACTCAGACGAGGTCCCACAGTCATTTCCTGACTGGTTACAGGAAGGCCGTGCGTGTGCGCTCAGCCGTGTCCGACCCTGTGGACTGTAGCCCACCTGGCTCCTCTGTCCACCGGATCCTCCAGGCAAGAGTACGGGGGGTGGGGTGCCATTTCCTCCTCCAGGGGCTCTTCCCAACTCGGGGATTGAACCCACATCTCCTGCACAGGCAGGTGGATTCTTTACCACTGAGCCCCCGGGAAGCCCGACAGGAAGAGTATCAGGAAATAGAAAGGCGCCCTTGCAGAAGTGCTCGTGACTCTGAACTCGCCGTAACTCACCGTAAACAAGCATTTACAGCTGTTGTCAGATGCTTACTTAGAATAAGAAGAAACAACAGCAGAGCACCTTCATTCCTCCACCCACCCCACCCCAGCTCTGAAAGGCAAGGCGTCAAGCTCTCATGTCCGGCCAGGACGGCTGCCTGTTACTTAAGGCACATCCGCTTCTCCCGGGAGCCGCGAGCCACTCCAACCTTCAGAATGCGAGAGTCATTTTGGTTTCCAAAGACAGCGGCCTTTTCACAGGTTACTTGAGAATTCTGGTCATGGTTTCTGTTTGTTTAGAAGGCGCTTGTTGAAAGGACTGCCAGGGGCCCAGGCGTTTATCTGCTTCCCTTGCCAGCTGGGCATTTCCGTCTGGGCACAAAACCTTCGATGGCTGTGCCTGGAGGCACAAAGTGTTTCCTGAACGATGTTTCTAGCATTGAGGCGACCAGGCTCCATGGCTCACCTGAGCCTGTGCCCGCCTGTGAGAGGGAAGGAAAGGGGCGACTTTGCTTCTGAAGATGTGAACTGTTTTGCGCGGCGACTGGAGGAACAGGGAATTAAATGCCCCTGGCGCTGAAAGAGAAGGTCGACCTCCACACTGAGATGTCAGCATAGGAACCAGACCAAGTGGAGAGCCTTGGGGATGTGCTGAGTGGTTGGTCAACGGAAGGCCAGGCCAACACACACTCATTGTGGGCTCACCGTGCACCCAGCTCTGGAGAGAAAAGGCCAGACATGGTCCTCACTGACCCACGGTCCACGGTTGAGGGGAAAGGACAGTGATAGGGTGCTGGGGGTCTTGGCTCAGCTCTGCAATCCGCTCTCTGAAAACCTTCAAGGCCTCCAGCAGCCACGTCCACCTCCGCAGGGACTTCCCAGATGGGGGGGTGCTATCCTCCACAGGCTGGCCCTCACTTCAGACACCAGCTATGCGTCAAGGGTCTCCAGGCCTCCCTATTTTTGTCCAGCTGCCTATAGATTCCGAGGTTCCCACTACCCGCCTCACAACTGATAACTCATTGGCTCACAGAACTCTGGAAAGCACTAGACATCCAATCACCTTTATTATAAAGGATACAAGTCAAAACCAGGCAAGAGGGGAGACGCACCGGGGAGTCGGGCAGCCCTGGGCCAGCCTCTCTGCAACGTGGGGATAAGAGACCTGACTTTGGGGGGAACAGGAAGGCCTGCACCCGTAGGTGGAATAAATCCTTGCCGAGCTGGCACACAGCAGGCGCTCCATAAAGGTGGCCCATTAGTCACCACGCGCCGGAAGGATGGTGGGTGCGTGCACCTGTGCTGTTTCATCGGGGGTGAGAAAAACCGAGGTCCAGAGACGCCAGGTGAGCGTCAGAGCTGGGCTCCTGCTCACGGCTGGCTGGCTTCCGGGGCAGTGCCCCCAGGCCAGCCTCCTCTGCTCCCAATGTTCCCAACAAGGAGGCCGTCACAGCCCCAAAGCCCCCACAGCCCTGAGGAACCCCTGGGACCCCGAGGCTCCTGCCCACTGAGCAGTCATGGGGCATTTGCGTTAACCACCCCCGTCAGGATGAGTCACTGCCCTCCCGCTCTCCAGCGACACAGGCCAGTGTATGGAAAACGGGCTTCGAAATTGTCATATGGGAGGAAATGAAAACTATCAATAAAATGCAAACTCTACAAGGCACCGGTTTAATTCATGACCCCATCTTCTCCCCTCGCTGGTTCACAACACAACATCACTCACGGTCTCCAAGACAGAGAAGCCCCGTTTCTGCAAAAAGAAATGAGTCCCGTGCCGTGACCCGTGACATGCCCGCCACCATCCATCACCAGCTCCGAGAGAGAAGGACGGTTAAAATGCCCCATAAAGGCACAGAGACCTCCCCAGGACCAACAAGGGAGCGTGTCTGGGTTTTAAGGTTGCTAACCTTTTACTGCGGGAGTGAAAGGGGATTCGCAGACTCATTTTGTCTGTGTCCTGCAGGAAGAGCCCAGCCAGGGTCTGAAGGGTTGTGAGGAGTGCTCCAGCCGTGAGGATGCAGACTGGACGCCAGCAGGACCAGGTCTGGCGTCTGCCTCTGTCTCTTCTCTGCCGCTCACCTCTGACCCTCGGGTGGAACCTCCGCTCTGCCCACCCTGCTTTCCAACTTCTAATCTCACCCCTGAGCTCACAGCCCCAGACCCAGACTGCAGTTTCAGAAAGTGATCACTCCGTAGTCATTTTTTATTTCTTATTTTTGGCTTGCGGGATTTGTCAGTTCCCTGACCAGGGACGGAACCTGGGCCCTCGGCCATGAGAGCATGGAATCCTAGCCATGGAACTGCCAGGGAATTTCCTAAGATACTGGCCGTGCTGTGCAGCACATACGATCTTATGGGAGGATCCCGACCAGGGATCCAACCTGTGCCCCTGCATTGGAAGTGCAGTTTTGCCCACTGGGCCACCAGGGAAGTCCCTCCCTAAAATATTTAAATCAGTGCTATCTTGAGACTTGAAAAGTTTTCAGAGCTCCCATTTGGCCAAATACATGGTTCTTTAAGTAATAATGAGAGATCATTCAACAATTACTTTTGACAAGACGCTCTGGTTCTGGGCATGGTCCTGACATTCAGCAGGTGGGGGAGGCAGCCCCTGGGAGAGGAATTAGGAGGCAGCTTGGTGGGGGGATGTCTGGTATACCTGATGTGGGCCCCCTGGTGGGTAGCAGGCCTGAACTGTCACATGCCCCCTGCTGGAGGAGCAGGAGAAGCGTCCATGTCCTGAGCTGCGTCCCCCAGGTCCTCTGGCCGCAGAGGAGAGTGGACCTGAGATGGGGCGAGGGGACACAGCTGGACGCCAAGGTGAGGCCTGGGAGGAGGGGGCAGAGGGTTGGTCCTCAGGGAGGGAACCCCGAGGTCTGCTCTCCCTGGGCTCCCCAACTGGAAAAGCCACGGGCTCACCCAGACTCAGACCAGGACTTAACAGCAGGTACAGCCTGGTCTCGGCTTGCAGAGGGCAGGTCATGGGACTTCTCAGCATCCCTCACTGCGTGAGAGCCGGTTCCTACGAGAAATGTCCTCGGATGCATATCTCCATACAGCCTATCGGCTGTGTCTCTGGGGACCCTGACCAACACGCTGCCTGTGTGAGACGTGCATATGAGTGGCATGGCCCTCATTCCTCAGGGAAAATAAACGTGACGCAAGAGATTCCCTTCTGGCCAGCTGCTGGGCGTGGGGCCGCTCACTCCTGAGTTTGGCAGAGGTTTGCTGCGTTTGCTGAGCGGCAGCATAATCGTATCCTCGGTTAGTAAAGCAATCCGCTTAATTCCGGCCTGTGCTCTCTACAGACGCTGCCTGGTGGCTACTCAGAGCACTTGGATGATGAGCTCTCAGCTGCGCCATGTGCATTCGCGAAACACTGGTGGGTCCCTTCTGCTGCGGTTTCCACGCTGTGAGCACAGCCCTGCCGAGCCCGCCACACACCGCAGCCCTCAGGAAGGCCGGCGCAGCAGCGCTCCCGGGGACCAACCACCCCGCAGGGACTCACCTGCCACCTGCAGGATGCCGTGTCGGGCCACGTCATAGAAGGGGTGGTTCATGCTCAGCTCGGGGTCCGGGCCAGCCGGGGGCGCCACAGAGGGTACAGCTGAGGGCCTTCTCGCAGCACCCAGGGCAGCGGCCTCCTCCTCATCTCTCTGCAGCTCTGTGGCAGACGGCAGGGTCAGGGGAGGGTCACTGCATTCCTCAGGAAGGAGGACAGCGAGGGAGCTGCCTGAGGCCTTTTAACAGGACACACACCTCGCCTTGCTGTGCACCCACTACATGCCCACTCTGTGCACCCACTACATGCCTACCTCTGCTGTGCACCCACTAAGCGCCCACTGGGTGTGTACCCACTACACGCCCATCTCTGCTTTACCCGTTACCTACCCATCTCCCATTACCTGCCCGCTCGCTGTGCACCCACTATGTGCCCTTCTCTGCTGTGCACCCACTATGCGCCTGCTCAGTGTACACCCCATGGAAAGAGTAAAATGGGTAAACAAACCCGGGGGCTGGATACTGTCCCTCCGCACTGACAGCAGGGGTAACTGAGGCTCAGAGGAGAGAATGACCCTGGGGTCACAAGGTGTGGCCTGAACCCGATTTCCCAGCTCCGAATTCTGACTTGGGCCCTTCCTGAGAGATGCTGACACCGGTGGGCGGCAGGAGGCCGTGGCTGGGGTGAAGGGCAGTAGCTGGGGTCCCTGTACTACAAGGCAGAAAGAAAGGGCTGCCTGCTGAAATTTAGTTTTAGTACAGAAGGTTCCTTCATACAAAACAAATCCAGGTTCCTTCAGAAATGTTTTCAGTTGGAAAAGGAGCGGGAACTTCACATTTCGGGTGAGGGTTAGACTTCAGTTTCCGGATACACTGGATGAATAGTGTGACCACGAAATTTAAGTCTACCCAGAAACCCACGGTGGGACCTCGTTTGGGAACAGTGTCTTTAGAGATGAAGTGAATTAAGGTGAGGTCACATTGGATCAGGGTGGACCTTAAATCCAATGCCATGTCCTTACAAGAGGGGGAAAAGGGCTCCCCTGGCGGTGCAGCAGTTAAGAACCCTCCTGCCAGTGCAGAGGACACAGGTCCAATCCCTGCTCCAGGAAGGTCCCCCGTGCCTCCAGGCAATTAAGCCCGTGCCCCACAGCTGCTGAGCCCCTGCACCGCACCTGCCGAGGCCCACGTGCCTAAGCCTGTGCCCCACGTGCCTAAGCCTGTGCCCTACACGAGAGCAGCCACCCCAACGAGCGGCCCACACACCCCAACGAGCGGCCCACACACCCTAACGAGGAGTGGCCCCTGCTTGCCGCAAGCAGAGAAAGCCTGGGAGCAGCAGTGAAGACCCAGCACAGCCAAGACTCAAAACAAATAGATCTTTGAAAAAAAAAGAAGAGGAAAGGACACAGAGCCCCGGAGAGAAAACCGCCAGTCTCCTCCCGGGATGGGGCTGGAAGAGAGCATACTGTACCTATTTCGGCCAGCTCCTCCAGGTCCAGCCCAGACATGCTCTGCTGGGGCATAGGGTGGCCCGGAGGCACCGTCTGGACGCCGCCTCCCAAGGATCCAGGCATGGGGTCCTTCCGACACCCTGAGGGAGAAGCACATTGAATCGGCAAACGTTTAACGTGAGGAATAAAGGAGCGCCCTTCACGTGGCCTGCTTGCTCTTCAATTTCCCTCCTTGACAAAGAAAAAGCAGCCACCTCCGATTCGCCTAGACCTCAGGTCACTTTCGTGTTTGGCTTTCAACCTGCCCAGCACACCCCCAACCCGTGGGAAACTTGCCCCTCGAGGAACCACGTGAGGTCCTGGGAGCTGGACCCCTGGACGGTGGCATCCACCCCATGTTTGGGCTCCTATATCTGACCTCATCCTCTGCAGGCCCTGCCCACTGATGAGTGCACATGGACAGGGCACCCCCTGCCCAACAGCCCCCTGTCCCAGGAGAGCAGGGCAGAGGGCAGTGGAGCGGGGAAGGGATGTGGAGAGAGAACAGCGTCTCCAGGGCCAACACACTTCGAGAACAGCATCTTTGCTTCTTCACCACCGTCTCACAGATTCACACACTCACTCCTGTACCCGCTTTACGGAGAGGGCAACTGAGGCCGGCAAAGATCACTTAGAGCGGCGCACGGCTGCACAGCAGGTAATCACCGCCAGCTAAGAGTCTGCCACCTGGTTATTCTGGGCCCTGGAGGTTGACGCAAAACCTGTGCAGATCTTTACTATCCAAACGGCGGAATATTGTGGTACATAAAAAGCAATGAAGTATGGACACCTGGTACGACATGGATGACCCTTGAAAATATTGTGCTAAGTGAAAGGAGGGCATGGAACCCACTCCAGAATTCTCACCTGGAGAATCCCCATGGACAGAGGAGCCTGGCCAGTGACAGTCCGTAGGCTCACATAGAGTCGGACACGACTGAAGCAACTTTGCATGCATGAAGGAAGCCAGACCACAAAAGATGCCGAGTCCACAGAATGAGTCCATTCTAGAAAAGTCTGGAGCAGGCAGGCCCACAGAGACAGAGGGTAGCCACTGGGTACTAGGAAGTTGGCGGGGGTGGGGGGGGGGCGGGCAGAGATTAGGGAGGTGACAGCAGAGCAGAGCGGACCCTTTCTGAGGTGAAGAAAATGCCCTAAAATTGACTATGGCGATGGCTGCCCATGTCTGCAATCACACTAAAAACCGCAGAGCTATAAACTGGTAAATTACATATTGTGTGAATTATATCTTAGTAAAGGTGTTTTTTAAAATGAACAGTGCCAGGTGAAAATGGCACATACAGCTTGGTCTAGCTTTTGAGTAGTGAAAAGAGACACAGGACATTGCTTTTATTTATTTATTTATATTTTGTCCTAACCGCTGGACTGCCAGGGAAGTCTTCAGAACATTGTTTTTAAAATGCTGGCTTCTATGAGTTCTAGAATTAGGATTTATAAATCCATTTATTTTTCCATGTTTGTCCCTTTTTCATTTTTGCAAAAGCCTGTATTACACTTAATATAAGGTTAAGTCATATAAACTAAATTAATAAAGTTTTATGAATACAAAAACATTTTAAACCTTGACGTCTTTAAAAAAAAACGCACTTAGTAGCTAAGTGCCATTTTCTATCTTATTTTACAGATGGGAGAACTGAGGCAGAGATCAGGCAGTCAGCCCCTGAAGGGCAGTGCTGTGGGACTCCTGGACAATGGCCACAGATACAAAGAGCAGAGGGTCAGGGTGGGGGGCAAGGAGGGAGAGGCCAGCCTCCGCTCCAGGGGGACCCCTCAGAGCCAGCTCAGTGAGGCTGCACCTGCCCACTTTGGGGGAGAAGTCAGAGTCTGTGCTGGTCTGCCACAGCTGCCAATGTTCAAACACTGCAATCTAATCTAAAATGAAAAAAAAAAATCTGTATGCCCCAAACTCCACAGTTCCACACACCCAGCAGAATGTGTACATCTGTGTGACAAAGGACGTGCGCTGGCGTGTTCTGAGCTGAAGCACTAATACAGCCCCAAACTGGAAATGACCCGTGTCCACAGACGGTGAAGGGAGCTGTTGGTGTGGACGGTGCGTCTCAGGAGTGAGGATGGTGTCGGGTTATGTAGGAGAACGTCTTTATGCTCAGATGCTGAGACAGTCAGCAGAGGAGGCAGGAGGGCTGTACCACCTTCTAGGAGTTCAGCTAAGAGAGAGAGAAAGACAGAGAAAGCCCATAACGGATGGTACCAATTTCCAAATCAAGGGGAAAAGCAGGTGTTTTCTTACGTTTCTGCACTAGGAACAATTTTCTTAAAAACAGCTGGAGATGGAAGGAAGGCAGGAGGGGGAAGCCCTTGCCTGGCTCCATCACCCTGTTTATCAAAGAACAAAGCTGAGGCCCGTGAGGTGCAGACAGTGGCTCAAGGTCACACAGCGTCATCCTCAGGGCGCCTCCCAGGACTCCTGACTCAGAGTTTCTCTCTCCTGACACCAGTGAGCCTGGGGTTTTGGCATTTCCGCTCTGAGAGTTCTCCACGATCTGGGGGCCACGTCACCAGGGCCTGTTTCCTGGCGTCCAGTTTCAACCAGCCTCCTCCCTGCCCCCTGCCGCTGTGAACCCTGCTAGCTGCTCCCCTGGGGGCGGGGGGGCACTCTGCCGTCCCAGATGGCTGTGTGGCTTTGCCAAGGGTTGTGCCCCGTCTGGGCTGAGGTGTTGCAAGAGCCTGGCTGGCTGCGGGTGGAAGACCCTGGGCAGGGCACAGGGGGAGAGCCCACGAGGGGGGAGGGGTGGGAAAGAGGGGCAGAGGGCCCAGGAGCAGGGGTGAGGGTTCATGGGTCACTGGCCTTCTACAAGTCCCGCCCCCCGACACGTCCTGGCTCCTCTGTGCCTGCAGTTCTGGGGGCAGGGGGGCCTCACTGTGACGCCCCTTTTAACACCAGCAGTCCAGATGCTAGGTCAGCCCCACCGACAGCCCACACTTAAACCAGTGATTGGGCCTGCCTCCACCCCTGCTTGCAGACCCCCGCTGCACCCCTGCCCAGGGCCTGCCTTGCCTGCCTTCTTCAGATGCCACAGCTCCGGAGGTGGGGTGGGCTGGGGGTGCAGTGTGCACACAGGATGGGGTTTTCTCCTGGCATCATGCAGGGCACGGAGTACCAGGCAGGGGAAGCCTCACCTGGGCCCCCCGCCCACCCTCTCCATGTCAGGAACACAGGGCTGCCTTCCAAATCCTGCATTCCCCAAGCTGTGGGGGGAGGAGGCTGGGAGGGCAGTAGGGGTGAGCCCATGCCTGAGCCTCTGGGCAGGGGCCCCCCGCCCTGCCAGCTGCAGTGAAAGTGAGAAAAGAAACTCAATCGTCTACACTCACAGCTCTGGACCCTCCAGGGCGGTCGGTCTGCTGGGAGCCCTAGCGGGGAGAACCTGGTCACCAGAGAGCCCGGCTGCCTGGCACAGGGGCCTGGGGGGCTGCAGCCCGTCCTGTGGGGGACTCGAGGCCACCCTCTCATTCCACTGACAGCTCATTACAAGCGGGAGGGGCTCCCAAGGTTTGAAGATGGGAGGGGGGCACCCTGTCGGCAGCCCACACTGAGCGCCCGAGCTCCCAGCCCTGCGTGTCTGCCTTGGCAGGCCAGCCTGTTACAAACAGCTTGAGAGCAACCAGCTGAGGGCACCGGGGGGAAGCCAGGCACAGGGGTGCCTGATTGGAAACACAGGGGCTGCTTCCTGGGGGCCTGCCCACCAGGGGAGGAAAACACATCCAGAATATTCTTGCTTCAAAGCCTCGCGGGAGGCAGACACCAGGGTGAGCCACCAAGGGGCCCCAGGCCTCCCCCTCGGCCGCCCGAGCGGTGGGGTGGGGGAGCTCTGGCCAACCCAGGAGCACAGCCTGAAGCCCCCGACCCTCCGAGGCGAAGAAGCCTTTGTTTTAACTCCAGACTCGGCCGCAACACCCAGAGTGCTTGTCACTCCTGTTTTTTCCTTTGCAAGCTCAAAACTTTCACCCGGCTGCCTATCTCAAACAGCACAGGCAGCGTTATCTGTTTTGAAGTTTGTGCACCAGGGCCTGAGCATGTCACACACAATCCGTGCTTTGTTGTGGTGACGGAGGGCTGGGGGGAGGGTAACTGTCGGGTTGAGCGGGCCCGCAGGCCCATAGTTGAGGGAAACAGAAGGCTTACCTGCCATCGTGGGCTGCTCCCCGGGCTTGGATCAGGGCCCGGGGGCCCACCTTGGCCCCCTGCTGCATGTGCTCAGGGGGACCCCACCCGGTGTGGGACGGACACACGGCCAGGGCAGGGGAAGGAAGACCCTCCCCCAACCCCGCCCCATGCTGCCCAGGCGATCCTCAGGGATGCCAGCGTCCTGCTCCCATCAGGCCCCGCAAAGCTGCTCTCTAGGCCCAGGAGCCCCATGTGCCTCTGATGGGTCAGGAAGGCCCTTGGAGCTGAGGGTTCTGCACCAGCCTTGTGATGGTTGGTTTTATACGTTAACTTGGCTGGGCTATGGTGCCCAGCTGTTTGGTCAAACACCAGCCTAGATGTTGCTGTGAAGGTGTTTGTGGATACGATTAACATTGACAATCAGAATCGGAAAAGGAGTACGCCAAGCCTGTGTACTGTCACTCTGCTTATTTAACTTCTACGTAGAGCATGTCACGCGAAATGCCGGGCTGGGTGAATCACAAGCTGGAATCAAGACTGCTGGGAGAAGCACTGACCACCTTAGATATGCAGATGAGACCAGTAATGGCAGAAAGTGAGGAGAAACTAAAGAGCCTCCTGAGGGAGGGAAGAGGAGAGTGAAAAAGCTGGCTTGAGACTCAACACTCAAAAACTAGGATCACAGCATCTAGTCCCATCACTTCATGGCAAATAGATGGGGCAAAAGTGGGAACAGTGACAGATTTTATTTTCTTAGGCTGTAAAATCACTATGCATGGTGACTGCAGCCACGAAATTACAAGATGTTTGCTCCTTGGAAGAAAAGCTGTGACAAACCTAGACAGCTTAATAAAAAGCAGAGACATCACTTTGCTGACAAAAGTCCATCTGGTCAAAGCAATAGTTTTTCCAGTAGTCATGTACGGATGTGAGAGTTGGACCGTAAAGAAGGCTGAGGGCTGAAGAATTGATGCTTCTGAACTGTGGTGTTGGAGAAAACTTTAGAGTCCCTTGGACTGCAAGGAGATTAAACCAATCCATCCTAAAGGAAATCAGTCCTGAAAATTCATTGGAAGGACTGATGCTGAAACTGAAGCTCCAATACTTTGGCCACCTGATGTGAAGAGCTGACTCATTGGAAAAGCCCCTGATGCTGGGAAAGACTGAAGGTAGAAGAAGGGGATGACAGAGGACGAGATGGCTGGATGGCATCACTGACTCAACAGACATGAGTTTAAACAAACTCTGAGAGATACTGAAGGACAGGGGAGCCTAGTGTGCTGCAGTTCAGAGGGTCAGAAAGAATTGGACATGACTTGGTGACTGAACAACAAACCTCACAAATGGACCCTTTCTCCTCGGTGGCAGGCATCAGAGCACCAGCTCCATCACCCCTGGCCACCCTCACCCTCCACCTGGGTCCACACATGTCTCATCTCCTCCCTGGGCCTCTCACTGCCAAGCCCTTTCCCTCTGAGCCAGGAATCACAGCCCCAGGTTGGGGGACATGGGTGCCAAGGTGCTGCCAGCATCACGAGGCTGTGCCAGCTGGAGCTGCAGACCAGGGGCACCAGCACGCAAAAGAGGCTTCTGCCCACCTGACGGCTCTAATTATAATTCATAGCAAAGTGGCTTGTTGCTATAAAAATATATTTGCACATTACACAAATAGACCCTCGCAGCAATTACCCTAACGCTGTAGTCACAAATTATCACCTACTTAGCTCGGGCAAATCAGCACCAGACCTAATTTGAGTGGCGCAGGCGATGTGTGGGGCGCACAGAGGGAGAGCCTACCCCCGTATTTGCCCAGCCCCATCCCCAGCTCAGGATGGGGCCGCTGATGAGAGGCTCTGCGTGGAGGGCTGGGTGGGCTCGAGGCCATCCAGCGCTGACCCTGTATCGACAGGGAGGGCACCCAGGGAGAAAGGGTCTGGCCGGGTCCCATCAGGGCAGGGGTGCAAGTCCAGGCGTGAGGGGAGGGGCTGAGAAGGGGGCCATCATTAAGCTGGAACCCCAAGGTCTCGGGGTACACCCCATCAAGAGCAATTTTCACCCTTTGGTCTCAGCGATGTCACACATTTACAGATACAGATCCCCACTACCCACTCTTCATCACAAACACCACCTGGATGCTGGCGAGAAGGCAGATGTAGGCTGTTCTCACAAGCAGCAGGGCCCGAAGCCGCTGGGACCGGGCATGACAGCTGGATGGAACACCCAAAGGTGGCAACAGTAAGGTCCAAGTGAGCTCCGACCTGCTGCACGACGCCTGCCTGCAAGTGCCGAGGTGCTGGGCTGAAAAGACAAGCTGGGGTCGGGTGGGGGTCTGCTGAGCACTGCTGGGGCCGCCCACCCCCTCCCGTGGTTCTTGTAGACACCAGCCTCAAGACTGGGGGCCGCTCCCCTCCCCAGCATCCCTGCGGCCCTGCCCTTGGTGCCCAGGTGCTTGCTCAGGTGTGCACCTCTCACCTGCACGGCCCTCAGGAGCGCATCTCATACCTCTGCACTCCAGCCCCGCTGTCTCTGCTCCAGCCTCACAGGCCTCAGGCCTGGGCCTCAAACAGACCAGGCTGTTCTTGCGTCAGGGCCTTGGCACTTGCTGTCCCCTCTCCCTGCAACACACGGCGACCGCAGGGAGTGAGCGATCCATATGGTTCCTGTTATGACCATTGGCTCAAGTCTGAGTCAGTAATTCAGGCTGAATTCAAACCTGCCTCCTCACTGGTCCCCTTGGAAGTGGGATCCACAGGGAGAAACCTCCCCTCCACCTTCAGATCCTTCTGTATAGGAAGATCTGGCTACAGTTTAGCCAGGTCAAATAAAGACTTTCCCTTTGGAAGAGAAGCTATGACAAACATAGACAGCATATTAAAAAGCAGAGACATCACCTTGCTGACAAAGGTCCATATAGTCAAATCTATGGTTTTTCCAGTAGTCATGCACAGATGTGAGAGTCGGACCAAAAAGAAGGATGAGTGTGGAAGAACTGATGCTTTCAAATTGTGGTGCTGGAGAAGACTGCTGACAGCCCCTTGGACAACAAGATCAAACCAGTCAATACTAAAGGAAATCAACCCTGAATACTCACTGAAGCTGAGGCTCCAATACTTTGGCCACCTGATGCGAAGAGCTGACTCATTAGAACAGACCCTAATGTTGGGAAATTTTGAGGGCAGGAGAAGAAGGGGAAGACAGAGGATGAGTCGGTTGGATGGCATCACCGACTTAATGGACATGAGTTTGAACAAACTCTGGGAGACGGCGAATTACAGGGAAGCCTGGAGTGCTGCAGTCCACGGGGTCACAAAGAATTGGACACAACTGAGCAACTGAACGACAACAATGAAGCCAGAGAGAAAAGCACCCCAAGTCCCGGGGGATGATCAGCCCACCCGTACTTTCCAGATCCAGGGACCTGGTTCTGCCCTCTCTATGTCCGGTCCAGAGACCCCTCTGTACCCTGAAGTGTTGACTCCCAGCCCCTGCGCTGGCACTGTGAGCAAGCAGAACGGAGGAAGTCAGGGGGATGGGTTCCAGCCCGGGTCATTCCTCCTCAGTGAGGCCAGTCTGCCCCCTCAGACCCTACTTCCCTATCTGTGAAATGGGCACAAACCCTGCCCTCCACCAGTGCCACAGTGAGGATCATATAAAGCCCAGATGCGCCATCACTCTGAAAGGTCAGGCACTCCAGAGGCAGGTGTACAGTAATAGTCAGCAGGGCTGTGCAAGCCAGGCAGTGATCAGAAGACAAGATTAATCTTATTCAGATCCTGATTAAAAAAGAACTTATGTATGGTCCAACTCTCACATCCATACTGGAAAAGCCATAGCTTTGACTCTGGACCTTTGACTATGAATATGGTCCATGACTATGGACCTTTCAGCAAAGTAATGTCTCTGCTTTTTAATATGCTGTCGAGGTTGGTCATTCTAGGAATCAGCAAACTAAAATGGACTGGAATGGGTGAATTTAACTCAGATGACCATTTTATCTACTACTGTGGGCAGGAATCCCTTAGAAGAAATGGAGTAGCCATCATGGTCAACAAAAGAGTCCGAAATGCAGTACTTGGATGCAATCTCAAAAACGACAGAATGATCTCTGTTCATTTCCAAGGCAAACCATTCAATATGACAGTAATCCAAGTCTACGCCCCAACTAGTAAAGCTGAAGTTGAACGGTTCTATAAAGACCTACAAGACCTTTTAGAACGAACACCCCAAAAAGATGTCCTTTTCATTATAGGGGACTGGAATGCAAAAGGAGGAAGTCAAGAAACACCTGGAGTAACAGGCAAATTTGGCCTTGGAATGCGGAATGAAGCAGGGCAAAGACTAATAGAGTTTTGCCAAGAAAATGCACTGGTCATAGCAAACACCCTCTTCCAACAACACAAGAGAAGACTCTACACATGGACATCACCAGATGGTCAACAATGAAATCAGACTGATTATATTCTCTGCAGCCAAAGATGGAGAAGCTCTATACAGTCAGCAAAAACAAGACCGGGAGCTGACTGTGGCTCAGATCATGAACTCCTTATTGCCAAATTCAGACTTAAATTGAAGAAAGTAGCGAAAACCGCTAGACCATTCACGTATGACCTAAATGAAGTGAGAAATAGATTTAAGGGCCTAGATCTGATAGATAGAATGCCTGATGAACTATGGAATGAGGTTCGTGACATTGTACAGTAGAGAGGGGTCAAGACCATCCCCATGGAAAAGAAATGCAAAAAAGCAAAATGGCTGTCTGGGGGGGCCTTACAAATAGCTGTGAAAAGAAGAGAAGTGAAAAGCAAAGGAGAAAAGGAAAGATATAAGCATCTGAATGCAGAGTTCCAAAGAATAGCAAGAAGAGATAAGAAAGCTTTCTTCAGCGATCAATGCAAAGAAATAGAGGAAAAGAACAGAATGAGAAAGACTAGAGATCTCTTCAAGAAAATTAGAGCTACCAAGGGAACATTTCATGCAAAGATGGGCTCCATAAAGGACAGAAATGGTATGGACCTAACAGAAGCAGAAGATATTAAGAAGAGGTGGCAAGAATACACAGAAGAACTGTACAAAAAAGATCTTCACGACCCAGATAATCACGATGGTGTGATCACTCACCTAGAGCCAGACATCCTGGAATGTGAAATCAAGTGGGCCTTAGAAAGCATCACTACGAACAAAGCTAGTGGAGGTGATGGAATTCCAGTTGAGCTGTTTCAAATCCTGAGAGATGATGCTGTGAAAGTGCTGCACTCAATATGCCAGCAAATTTGGAAAACTCAGCAGTGGCCACAGGACTGGAAAAAGTCAGTTTTCATTCCAATCCCAAAGAAAGGCAATGCCAAAGAATGCTCAAACTACCACACAATTGCACTCATCTCACATGCTAGTAAAGTAATGCTCAAAATTCTCCAAGACAGGCTTCAGCAATACGTGAACCGTGAACTCCCTGATGTTCAAGCTGGTTTTAGAAACGGCAGAGGAACCAGAGATTAAATTGCCAACATCCACTGGATCATGGAAAAAGCAAGAGAGTTCCAGAAAAACATCTATTTCTGCTTTATTGACTATGCCAAAGCCTTTGACTGTGTGGATCACGATCAACTGTGGGAAATTCTGAAAGAGATGGGAATACCAGACCACCTGACCTGCCTCTTGAGAAATCTGTATGCAGGTCAGGAAGCAACAGTTAGAACTGGACATGGAACAACAGACTGGTTTCAAATAGGAAAAGGAGTATATCAAGGCTGTATATTGTCACCCTGCTTATTTAACTTATATGCAGGGTACATCATGAGAAATGCTGGACTGGAAGAAACACAAGTTGGAATCAAGATTGCTGGGAGAAATATCAATAAATATCAGATATGCAGATGATACCACCCTTATGGCAGAAAGTGAAGAGGAGCTAAAAAGCCTCTTGATGAAAGTGAAAGAGGAGAGTGAAAAAGCTGGCTTAAAACTCAACATTCAGAAAACAAAGATCATGGCATCCGGTCCCATCACTTCATGGGAAATAGATGGGGAAACAGTGGAAACAGTGGCAGACTTTATTTTTTTGGGCTCCAAAATCACTGCAGATGGTGATTGCAGCCATGAAATTAAAAGATGCTTACTCCTTGGAAGAAAAGTGATGACCAACCTAGACAGTATATTCAAAAGTAGAGACATTACTTTGCCGACTAAGGTATATCTAGTCAAGGCTATGGTTTTTCCTGTGGTCATGTATGGATGTGAGAGTTGGACTGTGAAGAAGGCTGAGCACTGAAGAATTGATGCTTTTGAACCGTGGTGTTGGAGAAGACTCTTGAGAGTCCCTTGGACTGCAAGGAGATCCAACCAGTCCATTCTGAAGGAGATCAGTCCTGGTTGTTCTTTGGAAGGACTGATGCTAAAGCTGAAACTCCAACACTTTGGCCACCACACACGAAGAGTTGACTCATTGGAAAAGACTCTGATGCTGGGAGGGATTGGGGGCAGGAGGAGAAGGGGACAACAAAGGATGAGATGGCTGGATGGCATCACTGACTCGATGGACATGAGTCTGAGTGAACTCTGGGAGTTGGTGATGGACAGGGAGGCCTGCGTGCTGCGATTCATGGGGTCGCAAAGAGTCGGACGTGACTGAGCAATTGAACTGAACTGAACTGAGGTTGGTCATAGCTTTCCTTCCAAGAACCAAGCATCTTTTAATTTCATAGCTGCAGTCACCATCTGCAGTGATTTTGGAGCCCCAAAAGTAAAGTCTCTCACCGTTTCCATTGTTTCACCATCTATTTGCCATGAAGTGATGGGACCAGAAGCAATGATCTTAGTTTTCCAAATGTTGAGTTTTAAGCCAGCTTTTTCCCTCTCCTCTTCACTTTCATTAAGAGGTTCTTCAGTTCCTCTTTGCTTTCTGACATAAGAGTGGTGTCATCTGCATAGCTGAGGTTATTGATATTTCTCCGGGCAATCTTGATTCCGGTCTGTGCTTCATCCAGCCCGGCATTTCGCATGATGTACTCTGCATATAAGTTAAATAAACAGGGTGACAATATACAGCCTTGATGTACTCCTTTCCCAATTTGGAACTAGTCCATTGTTCCACGTCTGGTTCTAACTGTTGCTTCTTGACCTGCATACAAATTTCTCAAGAAGCAGGTCAGGTGGTCTGTCAGATGTCATCTATCCACATCTCTTGAAGAATTTTTCACAGTTTGTTGTGATCTACACAGTCAAAGGCTTTGGTGTAAAGATGTTTTTCTCTCTTCCCTTTTCAATGATCCAGCAGATGTTGCCAATTTGATCTCTGGTTCTTTTGCCTTTTCTAAATCCAGTTTGAACATTTGGAAGTTCTCAGTTCATATACTGTTGAAGCCTTACTTCGAGAAATTTGAGCATTACTTTGCTAGCGTGTGAGATGAGTGCAATTGTGTGGTAATTGAACATTCTTTGGCATTGTCTTTCTTGGGGATTAGAATGAAAACTGACCTTTTCCAGTCCTGTGGCCACTGCTGAGTTTTCCAAATTTGCTGGCATATTGAGTGCAACACTTTCATAGCATCATCTTTCAGGATTTGAAATAGCTCAAATGGAATTCCATCCCCTCCTCTAGCTTTGTTCATAGTGATGCTTCCTAAGGCCCACTTGACTTCGCATTCCAAAATGTCTGGCTCTAGGTGGGTGATCACACCATCGTGGTTATCTGGGTCATGAAGATCTTTGTTGTATAATTCTTCTGTGTATTCTTACCTCTTAATCTCTTCTGCTTCTGTTAGGTCCCTACCATTTCTGTCCTTTATTGAGCCCATCTTTGCATGAAATGTTCCCTTGGTAATTTTTGAAAAGATCTCTAATCTTTCCCATTCTATTGTTTTCCTCTATTTCTTTGCATTGATCAATGAGGAAGGCTTTCTTATCTCTCCTTGCTATTCCATGAAAGTGAAAGGGAGAGTCGCTCAGTCTTGTCCCATTGATCACTGAGGAAGCCTTTCTTATCTCTCCTTGCTATTCCATGAAAGTGAGAGTCACTCAGACTTGTCCGACTCTTTGCGACTCCATGGACTATACAGTCCATGGAATCCTCCAGGCCAGAATACTGGAATGGGTAGTCTTTCCCTTCTCCAGGGGATCTTCCCAAGCCGGGGATTGCACATAGGTCTCCCGCATTGCAGGTGGATTCTTTATCAGCTGAGCCACAAGGGAAGCCCAAAAATACTGGAGTGGGTAGCCTATCCCTTCTCCAGCAGATCTTCCTGACCCAGGAATCAAACCCGGGTCTCCTACATTACAGACAGCTTCTTTACCAACTGAACTATCAGGGAACATCACAAATGCTTAAGTAATCCATCAGCCCTCCCACCTACAATGCAAGCTGTTACACAGCTCCCTGACCTGGGAGCTCCGACAAGGGTGGGAGCAGAGCCCCTCCCAGAGGCCAGGGCCTGCAGAGGCCCCTGGAACTTGACCCCAGGGGTCATGGCCCCGGAAGGAGGTGCTTTCTGCAAGCCCCACACATGCCCCGCAGGCTCAAATCTTTGGCCCTCTGGCTTCAACCACCCGCAGCTTTTCTGTGGATGATAAATGCCCTGACCCAGTCCCCAGGAGGCTTCCTTTGTTTGTTTTCACTTTATAACCAGGTAGGGGGAGAGAGTGGGCAGGTACCCAGAAGGTTCTGGACTCCTGACCTGCCAAACCAGTTCCTTCTATGGAACAGCCACTGGCTCCAGCCATCCAACTTCTTGTGCCCTGCTCTGACCAGGGTCACTGCAGAAAGAACGGCTGGGGAACAGGTTCCAACCAAGCTTGGTCCCCACAGTCTTCCCTGGGCGTGGGTGGAGACTAGTCCTAAGAGGGGTAAAGCTGCCACACCCTGTTTTCGGCACTCCATACAAATTACATTTGTTTCTTCCTCCCAGAAACCCCCTGAGTGACAGCACTGCCCGTATTTTATGGGGAAACCAGGGTGCGGGGTGACCAGCTCCTGGCGAGCAACTCTCGGTCACTTGGCCAGGGTGAGGGCTCAGGGAGGCAGGCACCAGTGGCAACTGTTGACCAGAGCGCAGCCCGCCTGCTCTGAGGCTCAGGACACCCTGCCCGCCTGGGAGGGGTGGAAATGGACCTGACTCAGCCGGGTCTCCTGCCTGGTGGGGACCCAGGAAACTGGACAGAGGCCAGATCCAGCTGCCAGCACCCCTGGGAGCCTTCAGGACAATGGCTGGGGCGGTGCCCTCCCCCGGGCATCTCCGAGGGCACCCCCTCGCAGAGGGAAACCTGCCGATGTGCCCTGGGTGGCCAGGGAAGCCCCTGGACACACCTTCACATCTTCCTTGAGCATCAGTTTCAGTCAAAGGATTGAAGGAAAAGTTAATTTACCGAAAGGAAACTGAAAGCATTTCTTTTATCCCCAAGCTACTCTCACACAGACTTGAAGAGAAGTCACTGAAGGCTTGGAATGTCGTCCCCCAGGAGGCAGACCTCAGAGCCCTGGGACTGCCCCTCCCTCTCCCTTCCCACCCCCTTGCTGCTGGGGAGGGCGTGGACTCTGCTGTCACCGCAGGGTAGGTCTGGCTCTCCACTTTCTGGCTGGCCATGTGACCTCAGAAAGTCATCTAAACCTCCCTGCCTCAGTTTCCTCATCTGTAAAAGGGGACAGTAACAGCCCCTGCCTCGTGAGGCATGTGTGAGTGAAGAATAAGGCAATTAAGTGTGCAGTTAGGGGACTTTCCTGGTGGTCCAGGGGTTAAGAATCTGCCTTGTAGTTCAGGGGACGTGGATTCAATCCCTGGTTGAGAACCTAAGATCCTGCAAGTTGTGAAGCAACTAAGTCCGCGCACCGCACCTGCAGAGTCCGTGCACTGCAACGAGATCCTTCCTGTGGGCCGAAAGTAAGACCCGAGGCAGCCAAAAAAAAAAAAAGGCATGCAGGTAGGGCCTGAGAGCCGCAGCAAAGGTGAGTGTGACCTTCTGGAGGAGGGATGGTCAAGGGTGTCACTTTACAGGTCAAAAGGCTGAGTCCCCAGGAGGGAAAGTGACCTGCTCAAAACCTAGGTCCCTGACTCCGCCTGGGGCTCCTTGTCCCCATCCTGTGCCTCGGTGTCCCCACTGGCGAAAGAGGGTGAGATCAAGAGGCCAGTGTGCCTGCCAGGCACCTCCAGGGTGGCAGAGCTCTTGCTGTTCTCTCTGTAACCATCCCTGAAAGCCTCTCTGAAAGCCACCATCCATGGTGTGCCCAGGACAGCCTCACATGGCACTGGCTTGTCAGGGAGATGCCAAGATCCATGGGATGTTTAGTCAAGTGTCCAGACCTCAAAATGTCTCATTACGGCGCTCACTGGTGGAGTGGCTAAAGCTGTGGCATGGAACACCACCCAGCCATAAACAGGAAGAAATAATGCCATCTGCAACATCGCATGGACCAGGAGGGCATTCTGCTTTGTGAAGTACGTCAGAACAAAAGACAAATACTTTGTTCTCACTTACTTGCGGAATCTAAATAGCAAATACAGCAAGTGAACAAGCGTCTCTCGGAGGCTGCATTTCAGTGACTCGGTGATATCATCCAAGTGCATTCCTACCGCCTGCACCTGACCACCTGTCAGGTACTGCCCAGGTATGTCTACCCCCACCTACGACTTATCCCCAGACAACCACAGCCCCCCAGCTTCTGTGTGCGCACTCTTTCCTGCCTACCTCTCACCCATTTCCCAACTTAATGGTCACCTCCTCCAGGAAGCCCTCCGAGACCTCCCACAAACCTCTGGCTTCCCTATGTCACACAGAGGCTTGACTCTGAGTCCCCCTTGGGCAGGGACTGCAGAGGCGGCCTTCCACAAGGACTAGACAGGTTCAGGCCTGTGCACTGTATCCATCTTCACCCCTCGGCCCCTGCTCAGCCGCTGGCTTGAGAAATGGCTTAAAGTCACCAAGTTAAAGCAGAAACTCACAAACAAGAGCTTAAAACCGCCGACACAGACCGACCGAAAGATACCTGGTGGTCTTAGATTTTGAGTTCTCACCAAGACAAACCGCATTTCACGGACAAGCAGCACCGTGCTCTTTGGAATCCACACAGCCCTCTGTCACAACCCTCAAGTCTGTGAGCTCCAGGCAGTCAAAGCCAGGTCCCAACCCGCCCAAGACTCAGGAATTCCTCCCCGCCCACCCTGCTTCCTTCTCCCCGGGAGCTCTCCACACAATTGGCCTGGCCTGGGGAACCCCTAAGCCAGCGCTGTGGACAGTGGCCCTGGGCCAGGGTTTGCGAAAAGGGAAGGTAACCCGGGGCTCTCTCCGAAACTGGCAGTTTTGGAGGCTGATTTAACTTCGGGGCATATTAAGTCGTGTTGTTGCGGGGGGCGGGTCGTGGGGGGGGGGGTCCATCTCCTGTGACCAGCGGGCAGTAACCTCCAGCTGGAGCCCCTGAGTCTGAGGAGACTCAGCACATGCCCTGCCTCGGTTTTCTCATCTGTGAAGCAGGTCGATGCCTCCCAAGTTCGGGATGAGGGAGCTGCTGTGCGGGCGATCCGGGACCCCAATGAGGGGAGGAAAAACAGGGAGGTCGGCGAAAGTTTGGGCTGAGATGGCCCAACCAGAACAAACCCAAACAAGCAACCAGAACAACCCCAAACAAGAAAAGGCGGGAGAAGCGACGGGGCTGGGAGGGAGGTCGGGGACAGGGTGTAGGGAAGGGGCTGGGAGGAGAGGCGGGGTCCGGAGGGGAGAAGGGCGGGAGCGGGGGATGCGCGCGCGTGGAAAACGGGAGGTGGCGTGTGCGGGAGTGGGCGAGGGGCCGGGCCGGGTTGGGGCGATCGCGACTCTCCGGGTACCGCGCCCCGCCTCGGCGTGCCCGCCCGAGCAATGGGCCGGGCCTCAGATCCCGCGCCGCCTGCCCGCCCAGGCCCAGGCTGGCTCCCTCCCGCGGACACCCCGCCGCCTTACCTGACGCAGCCCCACGGGCGCCTCACCTGGGCTCCGCGAGGCCCGCCGACTCACCGGGCCCCGCCCCGGACGTGGCTCCCGCGAGGCCGCGCCCCTCGCGCCGCCCCTCGGGCGCCGTCTCCCTGGAGCTCAGGACTGGAGTGACCCTGGGTCACCGCGAGCTACCATTTCTGCGCATGGGCAGAGCGTCTGCCCCAGCCCTTTGCCGTCGTTCGGGCGCTCAGGCGCGTCCGACTCATTGCGACCCCGTGGACTGCAAGCTCGCCAGGCTTCTCTGTCCATCACCAACTCCCGGAGTTTGCTCAAACCCATGTCCATTGTGTAGATGACGCCATGATCCCCTTAAAATGAAAGTGAAATCGCTCAGTCGCGGCCGACTCTTTGCGACCTCATGGACTGTAGCCTACCAGGCTTCTCCGTCCATGGGATTTTCCAGGCAAGAGTACTGGAGTGGGTTGCCATTTCTTCTTCAGGGGATCTTCCTGACCCAGGGATGGAACCTAGATCTCCCGCATCGCAGGCAGATGCTTTGCCGTCTGAGCCACCAGGGAAACCCTCAGTTCAGTTCAGTTCAGTCGCTCAGTCGTGTCCAATTCTTTGCCACCCCGTGGACTGCAAGCTCGCCAGGCCTCCCGGTCCATCACCAACTCCCGGAGTTCACTCAAACTCATGTCCATCGAGTCGGTGATGCCATCCAGCCACCTCATCCTCTGTTGTCCCCTTCTCCTCCTGCCCCCAATCCCTCCCAGCATGAGAGTCTTTTCCAATGAGTCAACTCTTTGCATGAGGTGGCCAAAGTACTGGAGCTTCAGCTTCAGCATCAGTCCTTCCAAAGAACACCCAGGACTGATCTTTAGAATGGACTGGTTGGATCTCCTTGCAATCCAAGGGACTCTCAAGAGTCTTCTCCAACACCACAGTTCAAAAGCATCAGTTCTTCAGTGCTCAGCTTTCTTCACAGTCCAACTCTCACATCCATACATGACTACTGGAAAAACCATAGCCTTGACTAGACGAACCTTTGTTGGCAAAGTAATGTCTCTGCTTTTGAATATGCTTTCTAGGTTGGTCATAACTTTCCGTCCAAGGAGTAACCGTCTTTTAATTTCATGGCTGCAGTCACCATCTGCAGTGATTTTGGAGCCCCCAAAAATAAAGTCTGCCACTGTTTCCACTGTTTCCCCATCTATTTCCCATGAAGTGATGGGACCGGATGCCATGATCTTTGTTTTCTGAATGTTGAGTTTTAAGCCAGCTTTTTCACTCTCCTCTTTCACTTTCATCAAGAGGCTTTTTAGTTCCTCTTCACTTTCTGCCATAAGGGTGGTGTCATCTGCATATCTGAGGTGATTGATATTTCTCCCAGCAATCTTGATTCCAGCTTGTGCTTCCTCCAGCCCAGAATTTCTCATGATGTACTCTGCATATAAGTTAAATAAGCAGGGTGACAATATACAGCCTTGACGTACTCCTTTTCCTATTTGGAACCAGTCTGTTGTTCCATGTCCAGTTCTAAGTGTAGCTTCCTGACCTGCATATAGGTTTCTCAAGACGCAGGTCAGGTGGTCTGGTATTCCCATCTCTTTCAGAATTTTCCACAGTTGATTGTGATCCACACAAAGGCTTTGGCATAGTCAATAAAGCAGAAATAGATGTTTTTCTGGAACTCTCTTGCTTTTTCCATGATCCAGCAGTGTTGGCAATTTGATCTCTGGTTCCTCTGCCTTTTCTAAAACCAGCTTGAACATCTGGAAGTTCACGGTTCACGTATTGCTGAAGCCTGGCTTGGAGAATTTTGAGCATTACTTCACTAGCGTGTGAGATGAGTGCAATTGTGCGGTAGTTTGAGCATTCTTTGGCATTGCCTTTCTTTGGGATTGGAATGAAAACTGACCTTTTCCGGTCCTGTGGCCACTACTGAGTTTTCCAAATTTGCTGGCGTATTGAGTGCAGCACTTTCACAGCATCATCTCTCAGGATTTGAAATATCTCCACTGGAATTCCACCACCTCCACTAGCTTTGTTTGTAGTGATGCTTTCTAAGGCACACTTGACTTCACATTCCAGGATGTCTGGCTCTAGGTACCTACTGACCCCCTTAGGCAGGGCATCATACACTCAGGAAAGGCCCCTTAGCCCTGAAGGTGCCGTTGAAGAATCCGGGGCCCCAGGCAAGGGGAGGACTGGTCTTCCGATAGGATCGCATTAGAATCCCTAGGGCTTCCCTGGTGGCTCAGACAGTCAAGAAAATGCCTGGGATGCCGGAGACCGGAGTTCTGATCCCTGGGTGGGAAAGATCCCTGTAGAAGGACGTGACAACTCCAGTATACGTGTCTGGAGAATTCTGTGGATAGAGGAGCGTGATGGGCTCCAGTCCATGGGTTCGCAAAGAGTCGGGCACGACTGAGCCCCTAACACTTTTGACTCTCACCCAGAGAGCGGTTCAGGAGCGGGATTCTCCATGCGGGTCTTCCTATCGGGCCGGGGTCTGTCGCCCACCTTTCTGGCTGCAGCTCTGCGCTGCCCCCCAGTCTCCCTGGTTTCTGGAGGTCAGTGCCCCCGCAGGGCTGAGTGTGCATTTCTTTTCATCTCTACCTGCTCCCCAGCCTCCTGCTTTGAAAACCGCCCATCACCCACTAAATGGTGATCACCAACTAACTCTCCTGAATGCAGACTTCTGTCTCTAGACGCCCACTGCACGTCTGCACGTGCAGAACTTCGAAGGCAGCTGAAGCTCCACACGCCCACCTGGACTCCTCTCCTGGGTGTCCCACCTCCTTCTCCACCAGCCCTTCCAAACCGAGGGCGCGTCCTTGGCTCCCCTTGTTCCCTCACTCTCCACGTGTAGGCCTAGGATGAGCCCCCATAGCTCTTCCTTGAAGACGCGTCACAACGCCAACACTTCTCTCCACCCACGCCGGTCCCAGTGGCCCAGGCCGCCAGCATCTCTCACGTGGCCCAGGGCAGCGGCCTCCTGACCCATGTCTTGGTTCTGTCCTCACCCCTTTCCCTCTGTATCAACACAGCAGCTCGGGGCAGGGTGGGGGGGTGGGGGTGGGGAGTGGTCCTTCCTGAGAAGCTGTCCCGCCCCCTCTTCCCCCCTCCTCCTCTCAGGGGAGGGGTCAGGCAGTCCCAGGCTGCCATGCGTGGAAGGTGGTGTGGCTGCTGGCAGCTCTGGGGTTGCGAGTGGGGGCTCTGTGGTCCCCAGTGGCCAGTGTACAGCCGGCAAGATAATCGGGTGTATTGACCCTCCCCATTTCAAGGGGGTGGGGGGATCTGACTGCAGAGGCCACGCTGTGGTATCACCCTCTGCCACAGACTGGTGCAGGGCCCAATCACGCGGGCCTTCACCAGCGTACAGCGAGCAGTTCAGGACACTCCAGTTGGTGGGATGAACTGGACTTTGCCTGGAAATTTGAGGAAGAAACAATTCCTGCTCTATCTTTTCCTCTCCCCCACCCTAGATGAAGAAGCATGGTGCTCCTGGGATAGCAAGCAGCCATCCTGGGACCGCAAAGGATCTAGGCTTGGGATAAAGCAGAGATGGCAGGGAACTGGGTTCCTGGTGACCTTGTAGAGCCCCTGGATCAAACCTGGCTGAGGCCCACACTTCCTTCGGCACCAATAGATTTTCTTATTTTTCAAACTAGTTTGGACTTTCTATTTCTTATGACCAAAAGTATCCTCTGATAAAACATTGTTATGCTTTTTTAACCAAATTGCAAAGAGCTTCTCTCCTTATAGCGCTAGCAGAAGAAAACTCAGGGAAGACCTGGGTGGCTGAGCCCGAGATGCGCGACCATTCCAGGGATAGGAAGGGGGTTAAGATAGACCAGAACTTTATCCTCCCCAAGGTCAGGACAGCTCAGGGACTTCTGTGGGGGCCCAGTGGCTAAGAAGCTCCTAATGCAGGGGGCCCAGGTTCCATCCCTGATCAGGGAACTAGATCCCACATGCCACAGCTAAGAGTTTGCATGCCACAGCTAAAAGACCCTGCGTGGGGCAATGCCCCACGTGCTGCAGTCAAGAACCAGCACAGACAAATCAACAGAAATAAATATAAAGCAAAAGACAGCTTCACGCCAGTTGTGCTAACGGTAAACATGAAATAAGTGAATACGGTTTAATATTAATGGGAACCAGTGCTTGGCTGTAAACCTCAGCTGTCACCTTTCCGAGGCAGGCCAGCACTATGAGGCTGTTTGCTGACTGCAGTATCTCCAAGTGTCCAGTCTTGCGTCCAGCGCATGGCAGTCACCGTTCTCAATATGAATGAATGAATGAATGAATGAATGACAACAGTTCCTATTGTCCCCCAAGCAGCTGCCTTTTTCTGTGCAAAGAATCTGTGGCCATCCTGGCATGTGGGCTTGTTCACCTCACACATCCCGAAAAGTGAAAGTGAAAGTGTTAAGTCGCTGGGTCGTGTCTAACTCTGTGTGACCCGGTGGACTGTAGCCCGCCAGGCTCCTCTGTCCGTGGGGATTCTCCAGGCAAGAATACTGGAGTGGGTAGCCTATCCCTTCTCCAGGGGATCTTCCTGACCCAGGAATTGAACTGGGGTCTCTTGCTTTGCAGGTGGAATCTTTGCCATCTGTCACCAGGGAAACACTTGTATGTTATTATTGGTACCTTCCTTGCTCCCAAAGGACTTTGAGGTGAGAAGACGGAGGGGTCCATGGTGCTGCCTGACCTCTAAGTCACATGCACATATGAGCCCCTGGATGGACTGGGAAAGGGGCCTTATTTCTAGGTCAAAACTCTTCTTCCTTCTCAAAACATGACAAGGAAATGGAGGAGATGCCCCATGACTTACATGTTTGATGGGTTTCAGCTAGTGTTTATGCTGCCTTCTGTTTTCCTTTTGTGGAATATAAGCATCTTTTATTATCAAGGTAAGATCAGTCTCATGAAACTGGGACAATTTTCTGGTTCAAAAAGCGACTTTGGACAGAAGTAAGAGAAAACACCCCTCTCCCCTTCCCAGCTGGTCTGACTAGCAATGTAATTTCACGGTATTAAGATTGTGTCGGGGGGAATGCTGCCCTCCTCGCTTCTGTGTTTTGTGAAACTCTCATACAAATTCCACCACCACAGCTTGGTGATATTAAAACATATACAATAAAGCAGTCAGAATGATTCTGGGAAAAGAATGCAGGTGTGTCCCGCCATTCATAATAAAAGGCAAAAGAAGTAGAAAGAAACTGTGAGACCCACAGTGCCTCCCTTTTTGGTTCTTTCTTCTGTTTTTCTCCCCAAGCACGTCTAATCAGTCACCCACCAGTTAGTCATTCCCTTTTGTAGCTGTAACAATGACTCCTTGCATTTCAAATGCTTTGCGATAAAAAAGAATGAATAATAATGCAAAATGAAGGAATTACATCTGACTGGTATTATTCCCAGCTTTATTAAATTTGCTCCGTACAAATGTTTATGAAGTCGGAGAGTTGCTTTTCCCCTGAGCCGCAAATTCCACATTAATAAGTGCTGGGGGATGGGAGCTTGAAAGGAATGAGGAAAGAAAGACCCCTCGTCAGTGGTCTTGGGTTTGTTTTTTTTTCCCAACTTTAACTCTCCCTGCTAGCTGCTTGAGCCAAGATGTGGTCTGCTTTGAATGCTACTAAAACCATGAAACCAAAATTTCCCCACTAAGTGTGGGCTTAGGCGTAATATCCAAGTTGAGCCAAAAGGCGCCTAGGAGTTCGTGTTCCAACCCTCCCCTTTATGGGCAGAGACCAGCGAGGTGAAGGGCTTTATTTGCTGCTGCGCAGCCCAGCCAGGAACCCAAGCGAGGTTTCCCGACCGTCTGCCCTCCTGACATGTGCCCCAGTCCAAATTTTAAGCAAATGCGTCTGGTTGTTAGCGTTGACTGCACACAGCACACGCCCTTTGATGTCTGCTGCCACTGTTTGGACCTAATTCTCGAAACCCTTTTGATTTACAACTGAGCAGTTCTCATTCCTGATGCCTTTTGGGCATCAGGGTGGAAGGCTGGTTGTGTCCTCTGACACCCCGAACGTTTCAAATGCCTTTGCTGTGTGCAGACTCCCCACCATATTAGTCTCTCCACCCGAGGTGGCCAGACCTAGGGCTTTACCCAGAGTCCTTTGCAACCAGGACCCTGACACTGACTAGACTCCACCGTTGTGACCTACACCATGAGAAAGAAGGCGGCCCTGCAATGTTTTACGGGAAAGGGAAGCCTCCGATGTTCAGCCAGGGCAGGGGGCGGGGAGGAGGGGCCCTGCAGTGGGTACAGTTTAAGTACCTGGGACATGATTGCTATTGGTGCTGGTGACAGTTGTGGGTTTGGCCCAGGGTAACTGGTACATTGTTATGTGGTGAGAGCACTTCCATATAGTGGGAGTGATTTCGGGGGGAGGTGGTGGGGGGAGCTTCAGCCTGCAGCCACTTGAAGCAGGATTTTGGCTTCTGGCCAGAGACTGGAGTCAGGCCGCAGTAGTGAGAACACCGAATCTCAGCCACTAGATTGGTGGCCACGCCCTGCCCGTATGGCTTTGCATAAAATGGGTTTCCACAAAGAAATGGAGAATAGTGAAACAAGCGAAGCTTTTATTAGAAGAGTGTGTGTGGATAGACACACGGTGGGCTCAGAGAGAGAGCAGCGCCCTCGGGGTAGCTGGAAGCAGCTCCTTTGCTGGCTCCATTTATTCACATACCCCAGTATCCTCCCCTGTCTGCACACACATCTCTTAGCCAAGACAGATTCTAGCGAAAAAGCCTATGAGTAGGTTGACAGCACTCCCTTTTGACCTCCAAGAAGCCTTCCTGCGCATGTATGGTTGGGAATGTCTCCTTGACCTTGAGAATGAGAAATACGTGGTGTCTCATCTGGGCAGGGCTCAGCTCCTCCTCTTCATCTTGGAGTGTCTATCCAAAGGGGACAAACTCCAGCTGTTCAGCCTAGGGCCCATCTATCTCCTGCCTCGGGAGCATATCTGAATGGTAGAAGCATCTCTGTGGAAGGAGCACCTCTGAGCAGTAGGAGCATCTCTGAGTGGTAGGAGCATCTCTGAGTGGTAGGAGCATCTCTGTGCAGTGGAAGCATCTCTGAGTGGTAGGAGCATCTCTGTGTGGTGGAAGCATCTCTGAGTGGTAGCAGCATCTCTGTGTGGTGGAAGCATCTCTGAGTGGTAGGATCATCTCTCAGTGGTAGGAGCATCTCTGTGCAGTAGGAGCATCTCTGAGTGGTAGGAGCATCTCCCTGTGGTAGGAGCATCTCTTGTGCCTTAGCAGCCTTCCTGTGCAATGGGAGTATCTCTATGGGGTGTGAGCATCCCTGTGCAGTGGCCACAGTAGTGGCAGCTTTCCCACCAGGCCTGTCATATGCGATGGTTTGAGGCACTGTTCCTGGAAAGAAAGCCTCTAGCTTGGTCCTCCCCACCTCCTGACAACTACATGCCTGCAGTCGGTCGTTTAGTCAAGTCCAACTCATTGCAACCCCATGGATTGTAGCCCGCCAGGCTCCTCTGTCCATGGGATTCTCCCTGTAAGAATACTGGAGGGGTTGCCATTTCCTATTCCAAGGGATCTTCCCAACCCAGGGATCGAACCCGTGTCTCTTGCGTCTCCTGCATTGGCAGGCGGGTTCTTTACCACTGTCCTGCATGGGAAGCCCCGACAACTCTAGGAACTCCCAACATCCTATGACAAACTCCTTCTCTGTGTAATATGCCAGAGTCTGCTTCCACGGCTTGCAAATAAGAGCCCTGCCTGGCTCTGCACCCTCCTATTTCAGACTACCCTGTCCCCCCTCCCCTGCCCAACACAGGCTGACATAAATTCCCACAGTGAAAAGAGTAATGTCAGCATGAGAAAATTTTTTTGTGACGATGTTGATGATACCTTACCTTTTTATAGTTTTTACAGCTGTTAAAGCAATTCTGAGCACTCTGCAAACACATTCGTCAATGAGAAGGGGTCTTGGGGCTGAAACCATCAGTTCATTCACCCATTATCACCTTCAGGTCAAAACCCATTAAGTGCTCGCTCGGCTGCACACTGTCAACTGCACAGAGCTTCTTCGTGAAGGACGCTCGGTAACTCGGGGTCCATCATCTTACAGCCCCTGCTCTGTGTGCGTCCACAGTGCACAGACGAGCAGAAAAACACCGCCAGTCACAGGATATTACATCTGGGAAGACCCTCACTACAGATCGGGAATCTGAGGGTGGGTGACTCGGCCCAATATGACATAGCAAGGTCATGACCAATTCAGGATCAGAACCCTGGGTCCTGGCTCTGCCCACGACGGGGTATGCAACACACGTAAATATATAAAATGCCATCACCCAGTATCAGCCTTCTCCATATCCACAGACCACCCTCCTCTGGAGTGTTTGGGAAAAGAGGAGTGTATCAGTCAGTCACGCCAGGTATGCTGCAGTAACAAACATCCCCGGTCTCAGGGGCTTACACCAACCTGGGTCTACTTCTCATGCACGCTGCCCATCCGCAGCCCCCTGAGAACCGGCCTACTCTAGCAGCCCCATCTGGATATTGCCAATCTCCACGCAGAGAAAAGGAGAGCTCTGGAGGATCTCTGCCTGGCAACGAAAAGATCCAGTGCCAAAGGGCCCCTTTGCTCAGAACTGGCTGGCCAGAGCTGGTCACAGCACACCACCTAGCCCCAAGGGGACTGGGAAGTGTGGGCCTTCTGTGTGCTTGGAACCCGAGAGCAGCTGGTATTGGGTGTAGCTCACAGCACACGGGCCCCCAGGATCTGGCTGAAACGCAGATCCAGCATCAGCTGGTGTGGGCCGGCCTGAGACTCTGCATCTGAGAGCAAAGGGGAGCGTGGTCAGGAGGGTCCCCTAGAAAACCTACAACCAACCAACCAACAAAACACAAAAATAGTGAGCCGGTCTCTCGAACCCCAGCCCTGGAGATGCAGACAGATGATCCACTGAAGAAGGGTCCATGCTAATCAACCTTCAGTAAACGATGGAACCAACATGTGCCGGGCACTGAGCTGTGGCCGAGGGCTCAGTGGGAACAGGGTAGGGGGCCTTCCTGCTGTGCGGGGCTGCCTTCTTGTGGGGAGACAAGTTAATAATGAACCCATTTTGGCAGGAGGATCTCCTAAGAACTCATGAAGCAAAACCTTCGTGCCTCTCTCGGGCTCCAGGCAGCTATATTAATAGTTTTTCCAGTCTCTCTCCACTCTGCTCTTAAAGACAACCACATGTAAGCTTCTGATCCCACAGTTCCTGTTTTCAGGTCTGAATTTCAGACTGACCAGTGTTGTGAATTGGTGGGGAAACAGGTGGCAGGGGAGGGGTGGGAGAGCAGACCACGGCTCGGGGGTGGGAGGCGGGCAGGTGGAGCAGACACAGGGCTACAGGCCTGCCTTGGCCACAGCTAGCCTGGAGCCTGGCCTGAGCTCCCTGAAGGCCAAAGTGAGACATGGTCCGTGGTGAAACCTTGGGTGCAGGGTTTGGTTCTCGGAGGGGACACCTGGGTTTCACCTTGGACCAAGGCCCACATGTCTATATCTGATAGTTCTGTGGATCTAGAGGCACCAGAAATACCTGGTCTTTGAATCTGAGTTCCCTGGTCCCGAGTTTTCATTCATAATTTACCAATTCATAGCAAGACACTTTGATGCACAGCACCTTAAACTTTTTCTGAACAAGGTTGGGTATAAAACATGGACACGCTCAAGGCCCCCCTTGGCAGCATGCCCCTTAATGGGGGGCTTGGGGATAGCCCAGGCTGGAGACCCCGCCTGAGTGCCCCAGAGCTGCTGTGGGACCTGGGTTCAGCACCTACACCCCCTGGGCTTCTGTTTCCCTACTGCCGTGGATGCGCGTCAGGTGTCTGGGGGTGCCCTTCCTCCCAAGGTGGAGCAACCTGTCAAAGAGCTCAGAGGCTCCTGCAGACAAAGGTCATGCCTGATCGTGGGGCCATGTGCCAGCCGGTGTCAGAGCCCCCAGGGATCAGATGGGCCTGGGGTGCTCAGACCTCCAGCGCTGGGGAGGTGAGGGCAGAACAGGGCCTAAGGGGCCCTCCCCGCCAAGGGCAGAGCGCAGGCAGCCAGCTCCCCACCTCGACCACAGCTCCCCACCTCGACCACCGCCCTCTGCCCGGTCCTTCAGTCTAGAGGGGACCCGTCCCATGATGCACTTGCCCCATCCCAAGCAGGTCCCAGGCCCGGCCCAGGGTTCCGTACGGGAGCTGGGAGCCGGGAGCCAAGCAGGCTGCTTCAGCAATCTCAGCCCCACCAGCCAAGCTGAGTGGCTACATCCTTCTTGGTCCTCGGACCAGGAACAGGCTCCTGGCCCCATCTCCCAAGCCTGCTCTCTTGGCCACTTCTCCCAGGGACCTTCTCGGTGCTAGAGCAGTCACGAGGCCCCGTGTGGTCAGAACATCCCTTAGATCAGACCGCAAAGCTGAGCTCCTGCACGGCCGCCCCCTGGGAACCCCACCCTGGGCTGGAGCAGGGGCTCCTGGCTTGTCTCCCACCAGGAGACACCGCACCCGACAGCTCCACGTGCAGACCCCCAGAGGCTGATGCTTGCCACCAGGCATCCACGTGGCAGTACGCATCACACCAGCTCACCCGCCCTGGGTCCATCCTGTTGTCTGCTCATACGTCACCCAGCCCTCACGTCCAGCCAAAAACTGACTCCACAGGAGGGGAGCCCTTGGAATGGGTCACGGTCTCCCCCCACCCCTGGCCAGAAGGCCCCCATCCGGTGGCTCAGAGCTGACCTGGGAGCCTGTCCCCTCCAAGAACAGGAAGGGGAGGCCCTGCTGAGCCGGTGAGTGGCCTGGGGCTGAAGACCCTGCAGAGATGTCCGCGTGGCCTGGTGTCGCAGACACAGCTCCGGAGCCAGGTAGACAGGTTTTATTCCACCCAATCCCTGCCCACAGCTGCCCTGGGCAGAGCAAGGGCAGGCTGCTTGGAGGGTCTGGGGCAGAGTGGAGTACAGGTGGTCTCGCTGTGGCCCCAGGCGAGTGACAGAGGGAAGGTGGGTCGGCCATCCACCCTGGGGTCGCTCCAGGGGCCTGGCCAAGCTGAGGGGTTCACAGTCTCCGTGGTGTGGATGCTGGAGGGCTGGGGTGCAGGCCATGCCCAGACACGCACACAAGGCTGCCAGGCACCTGCTGGGCCCCCAACGCCCCAGAACAAAGGTGCTGGGGGTGGGTGGGGGAATCTGGCAACAGTCTTTCTGACAAAGACAGGAATGCCAAAGTGGCCGAGGTCGACAGGAGTCTGGACGGGAGAGTAGAAAACGCTCGCGCTCACGCACTGCACACACACGCGGGTTCGGTAGAATCGCGAGGCTAGAGTCACACAACGCTCTGCCGGCCCCCCGCCCCCTCAAACTCGGACGTGCCTGAGCCTCCGCCCCGGCCAAAGTCAATGAAGATCCCCTCTGAATCCGAGTCGACCGACTCCAGGATCTGGTCGACCAGGTTCTCGGGGCTGGAAGAGGCAGGGGAGCCGCGGGCCGCACCCGGGCCAGGCTTGGGGGGCTGGGCCGGCGGGTACAGTCTGTTGGGGCAGGGTCCCGACGGGGGCGACGACGGGGAGGTGCCAAAGGCACCAGCGGGCCCCGGGCCGGGCGTGTCGGCGAAGCCCTGGGGCTCGGGGCAGGACGTCATCTCGGAGACCGAGTGCCGCCGGATCCCCGCGCCGCCCGCCGCCGCGCCCTCGGCCTCGTGCTCCGCCACGGGGTTCAGCAGCGGCGTGTTGTAGCTCTTGGAGCGCACCACCGGGTTCTTGGCCAGGACGTCCCCAGAGCGGGAGCGCCGCAGGTAGTGCTTCTCTGCGGAGAGACAGGCGGAGAGGGCGTCAGCAGGCATGGCCAGCCAGGCGCGGAGCAACCCCGGTTCCTGCAACCATCACGCGCCCGGCTCTGCACCGAGCGGCCGCTCCAGGGAAGGGAGTCCGAGCCCCGCACCCACGGAACCTGCGGCCATCCCGGGGGCGGGGGTCCCTCCTCCTCTCCGCGGCCCGCCCCCTCAGCCTGGACGGGGCGGGGCTCGACGGAATCGCCCGTTGGCACACGCGCACCTGGTGCACGGACCTCCACGTTCCGACCCGCGGGAAGTCACCAGGCCCAAGCACTTGCTACACGCCAGCACCTACCTAGGCGGACAGAGTCCCCACCCTCAGAGCTGCGGTCCTACTGTGTGTGTGTGTGGGTGGGGGGAGAAACCCCTTTTGGGGGCCACAGCTCAGGCAGTGGCAAATGCTGAAATGGGGCAGAGGATGAGGGCAGGGCTGGGGTTTATTCTTAACCCCGGGGAGAGGACGGCCATGGGGGCGGGGCGCAGTCTCCCCAGCTCAGGACTTGCGGTTCCATGCAGCGACCACCAGGTGGCAGGGATGAGCGTGGCCAGCGGCCCACGGGCCATTCCTGGACCACGGAAGACAGGCTCCCTCTTGGCCTGGCAGGGGTCTCGGGATCCAGGGCCGCACGAGCCGGGGCGGCGCAAAGCTTTCCTCCAGCTGCTGGGGCCCACCTGAGCGGAGGCATGCCGCTGGGCAGGTTTCAGACCTGCAGGTGGATGGGCCCTCTGGACATACAATGTACAGCTGGCCCCCGGGTCCTCTTCACGTACCTCGTCCCAGGCCCAGGTCCTCCCTGCCCTTGAGCCCCCGGCCTGGCCTTCCCTGAGCGCCTCACCCATGGCGTGGGTCACTTCATGTCACCTGGCAGGGGTCACCTTGAGCACTCATCTGGGGATGATTTACTCACTTGTCTGCCTCCCCTGGTGGCAAGAACCCTTGACAGTGGGGTGTGGTCCCCCCTGAACCCCAGGACCAACAGCAGAAGCTGGCACCCAGCAGGTGCTCAGCTGACACTGCTGACTGAACCAAGGGGGCCAGCAGCCCCAGGACGCCCAGGCACGCCCACTCCATAATCCCTCCACATACCCCAGGAGCCCCCAAATAAGCCTGAATTTCTTGGGCTCTGGGTCACTGCATGTGCTAGGTCCTAGCAAAACCCCGACCCCAGGACCTAGCACGGACATGACTTCTGTGGCGGATGCAGGGGCCTCTGGGGGGCTCTCAGAGGAGCCACAGCAACACCACTAATGCTGTCTGCCCACCAGGTCAGCCCTTAAGGAGGGACCCCCAGGTGACCCACCCTGTATGCCCAGTGATCCGCACGCCACATGGCCGGGGGGTACTCGGGGCAGACCTGCCGCGTCTGCACCTCTGGTTCGGTGTGGCCTTTCACTGGAGGCTGGGGTTCCCAGGCAGAGGTGTGGATGGGGCCAGGGGCCACCCCGCCCTCCACCCCAGGCCCAGGCGACCCCTACCCAGGATGCAGGAGTGTGTGAAGGCCCCCTCGCCAGAGCAGAGGCCGTAGGTGCCCAGGTAGGGCGACACCACCTTCTGGATCAGCGTCTCCAGGCGCAGGTAGTCCTTCGTCACACCCCGGGACTCGTGCACCCCCTGCGAAAGGGAGAGGGCAGGAAGGTCACTGGTCAGCCTATCCCCTGCCTCCCAGCCCAGCCGGGTGCAGCTCAGAGGCCACCACAAATGGCCCGACCCACCCCCTCTCTTCGGTCTTGGCCCCCATGGCAGGGGCTACTGCACCCTCCCTTTCCAGGCGTCTCTCCGGTTGGAACCTCTGAGCCTCTTCCTGCTTCAACGCTCTCGTGGGGGCCCGCTGCCCACAGCAGCCGGCGTGGCTGGGAGGCTGCGATGTCCATGGAGAAGGCTCTGAGGCCAAATCAGGCCAGGTACCCTGAACCCCCACCCGGACGGCTGTGAGCTGGCTTCCCAGAAGCTCTGGGCAGTCACTGGGGCCAAGCTCATCGCCGGGGCCCCCTACCTCACCCACTTGTCCCACGGAGCACTGCAGGCAGGCAAGGCTGCCCCCAGGGGCAGGGCCTAGGTCCAGGGCAGCATCTGAGCTGGGCGGTCAAGCCCCTCCCATCTGTTAGCACCACCCATCCCCCTCCCAGGCTGCACACTTCCCCTCACCCGGAGCTTTGAAGGGCTTTCCACCTGCTCCCATTTCATTGGAACCAAGGCCTGAGGAACGAGGCTGCCCACGGGACAGCCTTGGTCTTGCCCACCCAGCTGTGAGACCCGGCAGAGGGCTGGGCACACAGCAGGATTTAGTGAGCGCTGCTGAATGAAGCATGTTTCCGAATGAATGGATCATTCTCAAAGGACTGCCAGCAGTTAAGAAACAAGACACACCCAAATTAATGTTAAATGATAGTTCAGAACAGGAACAGAATACAGCTCTATGCTGCCTATGAGAAAGCCACTTAAAGGGCAGAAACACACGCAGAGGAGAAGTGAGGGAATGCAAGAGATTAAATGTGTTAACAGATCACAGCTCACCCACCACGGCAGGAAAAGCCATGTCAATTTCAGACTGGACCGACTTCAGACCAAAGAAATTTAGCAGGAGTAAGGAAGATCATTAGCTATCAATAAAGAGGTTGATTCTCCAAGTTGATACAACAATCTCTAATGTGCACACACCTAACAACAGAACAGGAAACTACGGAGGCCAAAAGTGATGGGGCTGCAAGGAGAAACAGAGAAATCCATTCCCACAGCTAGCGGCTCCAGAAAATAGAGAAAACTCTTGGAAATAGATCCAGCAGAGAAAACCAGGAAGGACTCAGATGGACTCAACACCACCATCAATCAACCGATACAATCGACATCTATGGACAACTTCGTCCAACAGCAGAATCCACATTTTTCTCAAGCTCACATGGGACATTCTCTAAAACAGACCATATTCTGGGCCATAAAACACAGCTCGACACATCTGTAAGGACAGAAATCAATGTCTACTCTCAGACCACAGAAGAACTAAACCAGAAACAGAATAACCGATCATCTCCAAATACACGGAGCTTAAACAACTCACTTCTGATTAACACGTGGGTCAAAGAAGAAATCTCAAGACCTATTTTTAAGTATTTTGAGTTAAATGAAAATGTAACATTCAAATTTATGGGCTGCATCAAAAGCAGTGCTTAGAGGGAAATTTAAAGTACTGAATGGATACATTAGAAAATAAAAAAAGTCCAAAATTGACTGTCTAAGCTTCCACCTTAGGAAACTAGAAGCTGAAGCACAAGCTCAATCCAAGGTAAGCAGGAAAAAAGAAATTGAGCAGAAGTCAGTGAAACGGAAAACAAAAATGGGTAGAGAAAACCAACAAAACCAAAAGCTTTGAAAAGATCAAAAAATCCACAAGCCTCTAGCCAAGCTACTGAAGAACAAAAGAGAAGATAAACATGACTAATATCAGAAATGAAAGAGGGGAGGACTTCCCGGGTGGGTCTGGTGGTTAAGACTCTGTGCTCTCAAGGCAGGAGGCATGGGTTCAGTCCTTGGTTGGGGAACTAAGGTTCTGCATGCCAAAACCCAACCCAAAGCAAACGAACAGAAACCCCCACAAATAAACAGACAAAACAAAGAAATGAAAGAAGGAACATCTTATTACAGACCCCAGAGTGACGTGCGCTCAGTCCTGTCCGACTCTTTGCGACCCCATGGACAGAGGAGCCTGGCAGGCTACAGTCCCGACTCAGTGGTGGAACCTGCATCGGCAGGAGGATTCTTCACCACAGGGCCACCTGGGAAGCCCTATGGATGCCCCCAGAAGTCATCCAGATGAACATGGAGGAACTGTCCCCGCCCCCAACCACAGCACTGTGAGTGAGGATGTTACTGCTGAGCTGTGCTGGCTGGTGCACAAACGGTATGTCCCTTCATTCCCAGGACTTGTTTATGAAGCCTGGTCTCTGCTCCCCACTGCACAGTGAGGAAACGGGGCCCCGGGGCTGGGTTATTTGGGTGAGCTCAGATGCAGGGCTTCTTCCCCGGTGGCTCAGACAGTAAAGAATCTGCTGCCATGTGGGAGACCTGGGTTCAATCCCTGGGTTGGGAAGATCCCCTGGAGAAGGGCATGGCAACTCACTCCAGTATTCTTGCCTGGAGAATCCCCATGGACAGAGGAGCCTGACGGGCTACAGTCTGTGGGGTTGCAAAGAGTCGGACATGACTGCTATTCAGCTTCCAGGACCCCATGAAAAGGAACTGTGACTCCACAGGTGGAACTCAGCAGGCTGGGGAACTCAGTGCGCTTGGAGAACACAGCAGGCCCTCAACACACGCTGACCGGGTCCAGCTGGGGCTTGAAAACTGGGGTCAAGTTCACCGCGGGGCTGGGACAAGGCCATGCAAAGTGGAGGCCAAGGCAAGGGCAGAGGGCCGAGGCTGGTGTGCGGACGGCAGCCAGGCGGGGCAGGACGATGCTGGGGGAAGAGGGGCCCAAGCCCAGAAGCTGCACGAGGTACAGGGACCACCGGGGGTCAGCACTGCCCTGGCTTCGCCCCCACCCAGGAGCTGCTCTGGGATCAAAGTGGAGTCGCTCAGTCGTGTCCGACTCTACCACCCCGTGGACTGTAGCCCACCAGGCTCCTCCATCCATGGGATTCTCCAGGCAAGAAAACTGGAGTGGGTTGCCATTTCCTTCTCCAGGGGATCTTCCCGACCCAGGGATTGAACCTGGGTCTCCCGCACTGCAGGCAGGCAGACCTCTTTACTGTCAGAACCACCAGGGAAGCCCTCCTGGGATCAAAAAAAAGAGTAAAAGTTAGACCCACAGTCACGTCTGACTCTTTGAGATCCCACGGACTACCACCAGCCTGGCTCCTTTGTCCATGGGATTTTTCAGGCAAGAATACTGGAGTGGGTTGCTACTTCCTTCTCCAGGGGATTTTCCCAACCCAGGGATCGAACCTGGGTCTCCTGCATTGCAAGCAGATTCTTTACCAACTGAGCCACCAGGGAAGCCTGGGATCAAGGTGACACCTTATTCCTCAGCTAGAAATCCCAGTGTGGTCACTTCCTGCCCCCAAGAGCAAGCACCATGGAGGACTCCGCACCGGTTTCTTCCCATCATCCTTGAACTTGCCCCCAGGGAGGTGGTCCTACTCCATCACACAGATGAGGAGACAGGCTGAGATGCAAAGTCCCTCCAGGTGCTCCCTGCCCCTCCCTGACCCAGGGCAACCCAGCCAGTTCAGTTCACTCAGTCGGGTCCAACTCTGCGACCCCACGGACTGCAGCATGCCAGGCCTCCCTGTCCATCACCAACTCCCGGAGCTTGCTCAAACTCATGTCCATCCAGTCAGTGATGCCATCCAACCATCTCATCCTCTGTTGTCCCCTTGGATCAACAGCCCTGTCCATCAACAGAAACCCAGCCAGGTCGGACCTAAATCCCTCCGAAATGCCCACTGCAGGCCTGGCACCCTGCTTCACTGCCAGGACAACCAGTTCCCACCAAGAGTAGCCTCTGGACCCTTCAGCCCTCAAGGTTCATCAGCCCCTTCCTTGCTCTGCAATCTTCAACCAGCTGCCCTGGGTCTCCCCCCTGACCAACCTCACAGACCCTAATTTAGGAGGACTTGCGCATGCACGTCTGGGTTCAGGACAGTGAGCTGGGTTTGGAGCCTGTCTGCCTCAGGCAAGCAAGGACTCTTCTTTTCCCTGTGAGCCTGTGAGGTGGGGTGGTTGATGGTGCTCCCCCCGAGCTGTGACAGCAAGGTAAGCTGGCTCACTGTAGGGTGCCGTGCTCATGACGGGGTGTGGCGGTTTGCAGAAAGGTCCAACAGGAAGGTCTGGAATTGCTGTAGGGAGTGGGAAGTGGTGGTCCCCAGCCCCACTGCTGGATGGGGGCATGTTGGGGCCCAGCCCCGGGGACACTCTGTCCACACACCCCGGCTTCCCGCAGGGTTCCAGGCCAGCCTCCTATGTTCCGGCAGCTTCCTCTCCCTCCCAGGTTCTTCCCGAGGGTCCCTGCTTGGTGGGTCTCACATGGACAAGAACCAGGCTCTGTCCCCAGGGAGCCTGCCCCGGTGCCTGGGGCCCCACCCACCTGCAGCACCAGCAGCATTTGCACGATGGCGGGGGGCACACGGGCGTGGGCCCGGGCCAGCGCATCCTCCAGCTTCACGCCCAGGGTGATGGTGTTCCGAAAGTGCAGCAGGGCCAGCTGGCGCACCGACGGCTCCTTGCCCTGCAGACACGTGGCCACCTCTGTCACCGAGAGCCCCCAAGACACCGGGACGGACCCGCTGACCCCCAGGCCCCCGGCCACCCTGCCCTCCTCCCCAGACGACCCTTGTTCCGAGGAGAGAGGGCCCCAGCAGCTTCCTTGGGAGAGGGAGGGGTGACCGTCACACACAGAGACCCTCCTGTGTGGGGCACTGAGCATTGCTCAGGTCTTCCTGGGGTCCTGGGGAGGGGGCTGCCTTCCGTCCATCTCGGCAGGGGGCAGCATGCGCAGGCGCAGACGGCCCACGGAGAGTGGAGGCGCGCCCTCCCCCAGGTCCGGGCCGCTCACCTGCACCGGGTAGAAGACCGCCTGCAGGGTGGGAAGCACGTCGCTGAAAAAGAAGTCCCAGGTCTCCGCCAGCGAGTCCAGCAGCTTCTGTCCTGTGGGCACAGGGATGGTCTCCACCACCCCAGGGGCACCGGCAGATACTTTCTGTCTTCCCAAGTCACGCATCACCTCCTCGCACCCGGGGAGGGCGCGGTCCCTGAAGCTGACGCGGGGCCCTGGAGGTACCCCCCGGACCGGCCGGGTCGATAGACCGGGACCCCTTGCTTCTCCTCCTGGTGCCTCAGTTTCCCCACAAAAATAATGGGGTTTGTGTGGAGGGTGCTGCCCTGTGGCCCAGGGCATGGGGCTCCGAGCTCCCACTGCAGGGGGCCTGGGTTTTATCCCTTGTTGGGGAACTAAAATCTGCAAACTGTGCGGTGCGGGGGCGGGGGAGGGGGGCGGGCGCCGCTGTTAATACTCCTCTCCCAGAGCTGACAGAAGGAAACTGGACAAAGCAGGGCCTGGGGCAGAGAAGGTATGGAGGTGTGTGTTCCTGTTTGCACCACACACAAGCCCCTGGGTGCTCCACTCACACCTCGTCTCATCCACTGCCCCCCGCCACCCTGTCTGTCTCCTCCAACAGACACTCGCAGGGCACCTACACTGTGCCAGGCCTGGCACCAGGGACCCAGCTAAGCCTGAACTGCCCGAGTCCCACCACGCTGACAGATAGCAGCAATCGGGGCTGGGAGCGGTGAGGGGCGGGGAGTGACCCCACCGGGTAGATGAAGAGCTGGGCTTCGGAGAGGGTCTCTTCCTTCAGGGCCCTTGTCCCCACCACCTGGGGCTGCCTAGGGTGGGCCCTGGGGAGCCAGGATGACGGCCTTCAACAGCTGAGACCCGTCGCAGGCAGGAGGGAGTCAGGCAGGGAGGGCTTCCTGGAGGAGGTGCTAGCCGAGGGTTTGCCTGGTGAGCTGACACCCTTGGCACAGAAACCACGGAGGCAGACACATGGGAAGCAGGCATCTGGACAACAGGAAGGAGCGACGCCAGCCACAGGGTGGACAGACCCTCAGGGGAGGGACATTTTGAGGTACTCCTGCGCTGGCTCTGGGCATCCCCAGGAAATGCCAAGTGCTGAACCCTTAGCCCTCCTGCCTGGAACAAGCGGAGAGCCGGGGTGAAGGCTGCCGGCTCAGGACGAGCAGGCTGCCGGGGTGTGTCACTGAGGGCTCTGCTGCTGGCCGGGACCCCCAGCGGGAAGCCAGACCAGCAGTCGGCTGGGGACACAACGGGCGTGGTGGGTCAGTGTCCCTGGGAGCCGAGTGGCCAGGGCCGCAGACTGCAGGTTGGCCAGCCTCCCAGACCACACCACCCACACCCGGCTCCTGGAGGTTTCCCTGGGAACCAGGTTGGTGAAGGGCCCTTCCTTTTCAGTTCCCTTTCCCTGCGTTCTGGGGGTGCCCCCAACCTGTAAAGTCCCCTGGTCTGTGGAGGTGCCAGGCTCGGAGAGGGCAGCCTGGCAGGGGGAGGGTGACCGTGGGGAGGAGGGGGTCTCTGCATATGACCCGTCTGCCTGGTGGCCAGCTCCCGGTCTTCCCCGGGGGCTCCACGGCGGGCTGCATGGAACCCAGGACGGTGGGTGCCCACCCCTTGAGGAGCTTGGCCTGCACACAAAGGTCCCTTGAGGTCCCTGCCGTCGCAGGCGAGAAGAAAGGCAGCTCAGTTCCCGGGCGGCCGTGGGGCGGCTCTGGGCTCGCGCCAGGCCCGCGTCTGGCGGAAATGCAGGGGAAAAGGAGACCTTGTAAAACTGAGCACGGGCCCAGGCAGAGCAGCACACAGACCAGGGGTCAGGAGGCTCGGCCCTGTCTCTTGGCTGGGCGCTCTGCCGCCCGGGGACTGGGGGCGGGGGGGCGCTGGGGTTGTCAGCGGTGAGGCAGGCACGTGGCGTTCAAGCCTGGCCCCGGGAAGCCCCCATCAGCCCAAGCCTCATACGGTCCTTTGTGAAATGGGCATGATCCACGTGTCCACGCTCAGTAGGCTGAGCGCTGCCACGTAGCAGGCACTCGCTGTTAGCCTGATGCTGACCGGTGGACCTCTGTGGTTCGCAACCAACCCAGCAGGACCTGGACTGCCCAAGGGTTGGACAGCCCTTGAGCCGGTTCTGGGATGGGGGTCTGGTCAGCCTGTTTACCTTCCTTTGGTTTGATCATGCAGGCCTCGGAGACAGAGATGTGCCGGGCTGACCTCTGCTCAGGTCTCAGTCCGAGGCAGCCCGGGGATAGCAGTGACCCCAGGGCAGCTGGAAAGGCCACCGAAGGGGCTCAGAGGTGAGCATGTGAGGGTCACTGCAGCGGAGGTGGGTGGCCTGACCTCTAACCGGCCGGGATTCCTGCAGGACAAGGCCGAGTCCAAGGCCTGGAGCCTACGCAAGACCCTTGGGTCCCCCTGAGACCCTGAGTGTCTGCCTGCTGAGAAATGACCCCAGCTGTAGCTGAGTCCTTGGAACTGTCACCTTGAATGTGTTCCCTGGAGGGAGGCTGCCATTTCAAGGCCCCTTGGAGCTTCCCACATTTCCAGGAATCAGTCTGCTCAGGAGCAACGTTCAAGGCCTCACTGGAGGCTGGAGTGGGCAGGTGGCAAGATCCTGGGGCTGCCCTGTGTGGGGCCACCTGCCTCCCAGCAGAGGCATGGGCTGAGGACATGGCTGGCCACAGGGAGCAGTCTTTGGGACTTAAACTGGGGTAGAAGGCAGTGGGGTAGGGTGGGCTCCCAAGGCTGCCTCTCAGGGTGTGGCTGGCCCGTCCCCACCGCATGGGCTGAAGGAGGCCACATGTCCTCCTGAAAAGACCACGTTTCAAGGCCTGACTCCATGCAGCCCTCCCTGACTGCCAGGTGGAGCCAACCAGCCCTTCCCCAGGGCCTCCCTTCCTCCTGACACCGATCACACTGGACTGTCGCTGTCTGCTCCATGTCTGTGTGCCCAGCTGGGCTGTTAGCCCCTGCCAGGCAGGGCCCAGGTCCACCTTCAGCTCCCCAGAGGCGCCCCCTGGGGCCTGACCTGTAGGGAGTGCACTGATGGAGCCTACCTGACCCCCAGCACCGAGGTGGGGACAGAGGGAAATGACGTGTCTGCGGCTAGCTGGGGATTGGAGGCCAGGCCCTCTGGCCCCCAGCCTGGAGCTCCGTGCCGGTCCCCGAGGCCAGGGGAGGTTAGATGGGGCTAGTGCTCCCTGCTGGGTGGCCTGGTGGCCACAGCCACCATGGGCAAGACTCCACCAAGCTGCACAAAGCGCCTCTTCTCCAAAGGGCCCAGCTCCCTTGGGCCGGAGCTGGTGGGAGGGCAGGCATTGCTGGAATGTGCCGAGTCAGGAGAGGGGTGTGGGAGGGCCCCTCCGCCAGGAAATCCTCCTGCCGGCTCAGGTGCCACCTCCTCCAGGAAGCTCGCCCAGATCCCCAGTGGCCTGTGCCTCCTGTCCCCACATCTGTGGTTCTCACGGCCGTTCTCAGGCTCCTGCCTTGGCCGCTTCCACCCAACAGACGCAGAGCTGGTGCAGAAGGGACAGAGGACACAGCTCTGAGTTAATGCTGAGTGCCCCAGGCCTCAGTCTCCTTCTCTGTGAAATGGGCTGAGGCCCTTGCTTTCCAGGGTCAGTAAGGATGCGAGGGGGAACCTGGAGCAGCAGAGAGAGGAGTGCAGATTCGGGCACCAGGCTGCCAGGGAGGGGCCGTGTAGCCCGGGCGAGTGACTCAGCCCCCCTCTGCCTCAGTGTCCCCAGCGTTCAGTGGCTACAACGATGGAACCTTCTGCATGGGTCTGTCGGGCGAGTTGGGCGATGGAAGCTGCTGGGATGAGTTCAGCACAGGGGGGCATGTGTGGGGCTTGGCTCTGGCACAGAGGGGCCTGGCCTGCATGGGGTGGGGCACACAGCAGGCCCGCAACAGCACGTAATCAGCCTGAGCTGGGTTCTCTGCATAACTCGATTCATCTCTATGCCAAGTCACCCCTACCAGGAGGCGAACACCCTGCATTTATTACCCTCCAGCCCACAAACATGGGGAACCCAATGTTTCTGGGACCTGGCCTGTCCTTCCAGAGCTCTGGGCCTGGTCAGGAGCCCCCCTCTCCTCGCTGAGGGCCACCATGGGTGGAGAGGCCAGCTGTGACTCCTGGCCTGGTCCCTAGAAGGGCAAAGGGGATATGCTCTGGACCCGGATGCCCTGGGTTCCAATCCCACCTCCACCTCTTACACACACTATGGTTCTGGATGAATTGAGGGCCACCACTGCCCTGTCCCCAGCTATGAAATGGGTACAATGACCCAGAGGCCTCACGGGGCCCCAAACCTCGGCCGGGAGCCCAGGTCAGCTGCTCCTCTGGATGGGGACTCCCCGCTCTGCCATGTCCCGGGTCTAGACCACTCCCCATCTGGTCCTCAAAGATCCTGATGGGGGTTCTCCCAGGCTGCTGGGACGGGGTCCCTGGGGGCCAGAGAGCCTCGTGGGCAGTGAGGTGAAGCAGAGGCCTTCTCCCCAACATCCTCGGCCCTCCAGGGCCCCATCAAGGTCCCTTCCCAAGATCAGATCTTGGCCCCGCTGCCCTCGAGGCATCACTCCTGCCCCTCTGAGCCCCCTCGCCTGGGAGGGCCACCCCACCTCCCCAGAGCCCTAGGTGGAGCCCAGGTGAAGCCAGGGTGCCCAGGCACCACGCCCTCAAGCAGCCAGCAACCGCTCCTGGCCCCGAGCTGCCACACTCACCCTCGTAGAAGCGGATCTTGTCTCGCAGGATCACCATGCCTTTCGTCAGCAGCTGGTTCTGCAAGGCACACGTGGAGATGCCGTCACCGCCCCGGGGTGGGGGGACCAGGGCCCCCAACACTTTCCAGCAGGCAGCCGAGGCCCCGAGGGGGAGGGGCCCACTGACGACCCACAGCCCGCCTGCCCCAGAGCTGGGATCTCAGCTCCCCTAGTGGACACAGGCGACTGACCCAACCAGGTTGTTCTGAGACAGAAGTGGGTAAGGAACCCCCAACCTGCCCCCCAGAGACAGGTCAGGCTGGGGTCTCCCGCTCCAGGCTGAGCAGGTGGGCAGGTAGCTGCCCCTGAACCCCACGTGGAAGGAGGGTCTTTCAGGCAAGAGGGGCTCCGTGACCGAAGGATGGCGTGAGCGTGGCCATGGTCCACCTGAGGCTCAAATGGCAGCCCCCGGGACTACTCCTCGAGCAACACCAGGTGGCCTTCGCAACAGCTGGAGCAGCCAGAGGGCGGAAACAGTCCGGGGGTCGAGGACCCGGGAGCAGCCCCGGCCCACGAGGGCACGTCACTCAGCTGCAGAAAGGGACGGGGCTCTGACAGGCACGACGTGGAGGAGCCTCGAAAACGCCGTGCTCGGTGAGAGAGGCCAGGCTAAAAGGCCACAGCTATGCAGTCCCACCGATGCGAAATGTCCACACAGGCGGATCCAGACAGAAAACAGATTAGTGGTGGCCTGGGGCTGCGGGGAGAGGGGAAGGGGGTCGAGGACAGGGTCTCCCTTCGGGGTGACGGAAAAGCCCTGGGATCGGACAGTGGGGACAGCTGTCTGTGCCCCCGAGAAGAGCTGTGAGTATGCTGAACACCACTGCACTGCGCACTGTTCAGAGGACAGGCCATGCAATGTATCAGTTCACACCTCAATAAAGCTGTTAAGTGGAAAACCAACCCTACACCCACAGGATGGGGAGGAGCCCCAGGCTGGTTCTCACCTCCCCTCTCCCGGGGGGGGTGTTGGGGAGCCTGCATGAGGACACCCCTGCATGCACCACCTCGGCCTTCCTGCCTGTGCGACCTCGGGGGCCCCGGGGCCCAGTGTGTTCATTCTGTTTGCAGGCCTGTGGCTTCTGCAGCACCTGGGAAAGGGTGACCTCGGTGCCACGCTAACACTGTCACCACACGGCTCAGGGCGACACGGCTCAGGGCGACATGGCCCGGGGCTTGTAGATGAAGAACACTGGGACTCTGGAAACCAACCCTGATCTTCCAGGAAGAGGCGGGCAACCAGTCACAAAACTGACCTTGAGCCTCGTGCCAGGCAGGGTTCTGAGTCCTCACCTGCCTCTGATCGCGTAAGCGGCCCAACAACCCAAGCTGGCTGGCTGGGGAAACTGAGTCACACCCAGGTAGACACCTCGAGCCCAGCGCGCCACGCGCCCACCAGGAGCAGGCTCCCTCTTCCTACCCCGTCTTTTCCGGCCGACTCAGGAAGCAACCCCGGGCCGGACGGGGAGCAGAGCACACCCACCTGTAGGTACTCCGTGAAGAAGGACCCCAGCTCCGTCTTCAGCAGCTGCCTGTGGGGGTTGGGGGGAAGGAGTCAGAGAACCCACGGTGCTGGTGAGGGTGGGGGTGGGGTGGGGGCCTCCTGCAGTGGGAGACCAACCCCCTCGGCCCAGAAACCGGAGGATGTGGCCAGATGCTTCTCCAAGATAGACGAGTGGCCAGTAATGCGGGGGAGACGTTATCAGTCAGGTCAGGGGGAGGCTGACCACTGCCAGTCACCGCTGGAACCAAACCCAGACCCCGATACCCACCCCGGCACTGTTAGAATCAAGGCCCCAGGCTGTAACACCTGCCGGGGAGAAGCTGGGGAAACCGACCCCTCACACTCGGTGAGAAGGAACACAAGACGGCGCGGCCACTGCAGACAAGGGCTGGGCAGCTCCTCAAAAGGTTCAGTGTAGACCTGAGGTTCGGTGTGGACCCCCGAACCCCACCCTTAGGTGCAGACCATGGAGCAGCGGGAACAGAGATCCACGCAAGGTCTCCTACACGGATGCTCCCAACAGCCGAAGGGTGCACACCACCCAATCGTCTGTCAGCACAGGACTGGGGAAACAAAAGGGCGTGTTTTCATACAATGGGGTATTATCCAGGCATAAAAAGAAGTGAGGCGCTGATACCTGCTCCAGCCCAGTCAAGCCCCGGGCATGGAGGCACACCGGGCTGAGGGTAAGAAGCAGACGCCAAGGCCATGTGCATTATCCTATGACTCCATTTATAGGGAACATCTGGGCAAACCCATGCAGATGAGGTGGGCTGAACCTCCCAGAGGCTGGCGGTGGTGGTGGGGGGTGATAGGGAATGACTGTTAAGGGGTCTGGGTGGGGAGGGGTGGGGGGTGATAAAAACGTCCTGGAATTAGATAGCGGTGATAGTGGTACAAGCTGTTCAGTTCAGTTCAGTCGCTCAGTCGTGTCCGACTCTGCGACCCCATGAATCCCAGCCTACCAGGCCTCCCTGTCCATCACCAATTCCCGGAGTTCACTCAGACTCACGCCCATCGAGTCTGTGATGCCATCCAGCCATCTCATCCTCGGTCATCCCCTTCTCCTGCTGCCCCCAATCCCTCCCAGCATCAGTCTTTTCCAATGAGTCAACTCTTCGCATGAGGTGGCCAAAGTACTGGAGCTTCAGCTTTAGCATCATTCCTTCCAAAGAAATCCCAGGGTTGATCTCCTTGCAGTCTAAGGCACTCTCAAGAGTCTTCTCCAACACCACAGTTCAAAAGCATCAATTCTTCGGCGCTCAGCCTTCTTCACAGTCCAACTCTCACATACATACATGACCACAGGAAAAACCATAGCCTTGACTAGATGGACCTTAGTCGGCAAAGCAATGTCTTTGCTTTTGAATATACTATCTAGGTTGGTCATAACTTTTCTTCCAAGGAGTAAGCATCTTTTAATTTCATGGCTGCAATCACCATCTGCAGTGATTTTGGAGCCCAAAACACTAAAGTCTGCCACTGTTTCCACTGTTTCCCCATCTATTTCCCATGAAGTGATGGGACCGGATGCCATGATCTTCGTTTTCTGAATGTCGAACTTTAAGCCAACTCTTTTGCTCTCCTCTTTCACTTTCATCAAGAGGCTTTTTAGCTCCTCTTCACTTTCTGCCATAAGGGTGGTGTCATCTGCATATCTGAGGTGATTGATATTTCTCCCGGCAATCTTGATTCCAGCTTGTGTTTCTTCCAGTCCAGCGTTTCTCATGATGTATTCTGCATAGAAGTTATATAAGCAGGGTGACAATATACAGCCTTGACGTACTCCTTTTCCTATTTGGAACCAGTCTTTGTTCCATGTCCAGTTCTAACCGTTGCTTCCTGAGCTGCATAGAGGTTTCTCAAGACGCAGGTTAGGTGGTCTGGTATTTCCATCTCTTTCAGAATTTTCCACAGTTTATTGTGATCCACACAGTCAAAGGCTTTGGCATAGTCAATAAAGCAGAAATAGATGTTTTTCTGGAACTCTCTTGCTTTTTCCATGATCCAGTGGATGTTGGCAATTTGATCTCTGGTTCTTCTGCCTTTTCTAAAACCAGCTTGAACATCAGGGAGTTCACGGTTCACGTATTGCTGAAGCCTGGCTTGGAGAATTTTGAGCATTACTTCACTAGTGTGTGAGATGAGTGCAATTGTGCAGTAATTTGAGCATTCTTTGGCATTGCCTTTCTTTGGGATTGGAATGAAAACTGACCTTTTCCAGTCCTGTGGCCACTGCTGAGTTTTCCAAATTTGCTGGCATATTGAGTGCAGCACTTTCACAGCATCATCTTTCAGGATTTGAAACAGCTCAACTGGAATTCCATCACCTCCACTAGCTTTGTTTGTAGTGATGCTTTCCAAGGCCCACCTGACTTCACTAAAAACCACTCATCTGTACATTGTAAAAGGATAAATTGTATCTTAAAAAAAAAAACAAACATATATGGGCTTCCCTGGTACCTCAGACAGTAAATAATCTGCCGGCAATAAAGGAGACCCAGGTTTGATCCCTGGGTCAGGAAGATCCCCTGGAGAAGGAAATGGCCACCCACTCCAGTATTCTTGTCTGGGAAATCCCATGGACAGAGGAGCCTGGTGGGCTACAGCCCATGGGGTGCAGTCAGACACGACTGAGCGACTCACACTTTGAAGGGCCATCTTAGGCCTTCGGGGGGGGTGGGGTGGGGTGACCTTGTCCCAGGCCCTCGTTTACTCCTGCCCCGAGCTGACAAAGAGGTTTGCTGCCTGTTTACCCCAGGGTGCAGGGACAGGGTGGCACCGGCCGGGGCGTGAGGGAGAAAGAGCACGGAGGTGGGAAATGCCTCCTTGCACAAGGTAGCTGTGAGACCCTGGGCAAGTCTCTCGACCTCTGAGCTTCAGCCTCCTCCGCTACAACGTAGAACTAATGCCTCGGCCTTCCCAGATGCCCTCGACGCTGGTCTGTCCCAGCTCCCACAGCCGAGCTCAGTTCTCAGCCGTTGGCAGGAAATAAGGGGCGTTCAACTGAGCTGTAATGGCCTTTCTGGGAACAAAACTCCTGTCATTAGGCAGGTGGGTCCTTCCTCTTGTAACAGGATAAATATCCTTCGCGATGCTCAACGGCAGCTGGGAATGTGGGCGTCATCTTGAACCACTGCCCAAGTCCCTCCCTATTTCCCCTGCAAAGCGGTCCTGGACCAGAGAGTGGGGTGCGAAGGCCATGGGACACAGCTGGGGTCAAGGGTCACAGAGCGGTCACCGCCCACCTCAGCTCTAAGGGTAGAACCTGGGGCTAGAGGACAGGGGGGCCTGCCTGGGGTGCCCCCTTCCTAGCACGGCCCTCCTACCGCTCCCAGACCTGGGCCCGCATGACGGGACGGACGGCCACTCACCGGACACCTTCGTTCAGGCTGAAAAGCTCCTGGTCCGGCAGCCCCTTGCGCTGGAAGACGGCGATCACCCCGTTGTGGATGCTGAAGGGGAGGTTGGAGGGGGAGAAAAAAGGGTTGCTGACCAGAGGTCCTGAGCCCCAGCCTGCCTTCCCTCTCCCTTGGCGCCCCGCCTGCTCGGCTTGAAGCTGGGCAACGGCCTCTCGCAGAGAAGGCAGGCCTGGAGCACACAGATCGGCTGCCCCACGGGACCCCATCGGCCCCAGAGCCTCAGATCCCATCTCGAGCTCCAGCCCTGCCACGTCACCGAGCTCCCAGGTACCTTCCACACACTCTGCCTCCCTTCCTGTATCTCTGAACCCTCTGCGCCCAGGCCAGAAACTAGGGAACACCCTCTGATGGCCTCCTGCATCCCTAAAGATAACCACCTTGTGCTTCCAGGTGCCCTTGAGCTGGCCCCTGACTGCCTGAACTGGGAATCTGTGTTGTCTGCCCCTGGCCCCCCTGGGGAGGCTGCCCTCACCGCAGGGCCTTTGCATATGTCCCTCCTTCAGGTCCCAGGTGGTCTGTGTCTACCTTCCGTCAGTGCGCAGCTACGTGTTTATAGGTGACTTGTTTCATCGACTGGTTCCCACCACTATCTATAAACCTCAGAGCACAAGGCCCTGTGCCATTAGTGGCTGCGTGCTCTGGCCTGGCTCAAAAGTGAGCCTGGTAAATGCTGTTCGGTCCTTAAGTCGTGGCCAACTCTTTGTGACCCCATGGACTGCAGTGTGCCAGGCTCCTCTGGCATCTCCAGAAATTTGCTCAGATTCAAGTCCACTGAGCTGGTGATGCCATCCAGCCACCTCATCCTCTGCTGCCCCCTTCTCCTTTGGCCTTTAATCTTTCCCAGCATCAGGGTCTTTTCCATGAGTTGGCTAGTGACATTCATCCTGACTCTCCCTGGCCCTCCACATCCAGCTGGCCCTGAAGCCCTGCCCATCTCTACCCCCGAGATCTCCGCTGCACCGTCTTTCCTTCACACTCACCTGACCTCTGACTGCACAGCCGGCCTCCTCACTGCACCTGCCTCCACCCAGGGCCCTGCAGATACAGCCTAAAGCCTGAATGTGGCATCCAGGGCTTGTCTGGAATGGTTCCTCCCAACCAGGCAGAGTACTGGTGCCATACCTTAGGGTCTTTGTATTCATTTCTCCTGTGGGGGCGGGTGGTCCTTATGCTATCTACTAAAGTGAAAGTGAAAGTGAATGTGAAGTCGCTCAGTTGTGTCCAACTCTTTGCGACCCAGTGGACTGTAGCCCACCAGGCTCCTCTGTCCATGGGATTAGGCAAGTAACTATTCACGCTGGAGCTTTGGCTCAGGGGCCACCGCCTCCAAGAAGCCCTCCTGACATCCTCTCTTTCCCTCATGTCCTGCAGACTCACGTCCTGGCACTTTGCTGTTTACTTCCATGTTAGTTCCTGCCACCGGCCATAAGCTCCCAAGAGTGAGAATCAGGGCTGGTGGCTCCACCGCCCTCCACTTAGGACCCGGTTGCTGCTGTAAGGCTCAGCACCATAGACTGCTTCCTGGTGTTTAGGGACAGCTGGACACGTGTTGCTGTGCACACCATGGAGGAGGCGGCGGCTACCAAGCTCCCAGAGCCCTTGTCTGCTCTCCCCAGCCCCACCATTCCTAGTAACGTGGACTGGCCACCCACTTTGCAGATGAGGAAACTGAGGTTCAGAGCGGCCAGGTTCCAGGAGGCCACTGAGCACCCCCAACAGCTGTCCCTACTTTCTGTGGAGCCAGCAGTGGGCAGGGCTTCCAGCTCGCACCCTAGAAGGGGCAGGGCAGGGGCAGGGCCCCCACGCCCCGGGTGGGTGAAGGCAGCTCTGAGCAGTGCAGGGACACACCTGGGGACCAGGCCAGGTGCCTCGTCCCCTGACCTGAGGCCCGACCACCCAGGCTGCTTATTCACATGGCCAGGGCCACACGCTCTCCCACTTGTTTCCTGCCTGAGACATAGGGGTCACAAGCGTGACTGCCCCCAGGACCGGGGGGATGAAAGCCTGGCCAGGCCCGAGCCTCAGTGTGGTCCCGGCTGGGATCGCGCTTGCCTCCAGCAGGAGGCCTGTGTGGACCCGGCCTACAGCTCTGACACAGGCCGGCTGTTCCCCATTTACAGGCTAAAAAAAGTAAGAGTCTGTTGGGAAGTCAAACGGCGGCAGGAAGCCGGACAGCAGCTGCCACCCTGACATCCGAACAGCCGGGGACCTGCGCCTGGTGGGGCTGTAGGGGGTCAGCCCCTCCCAATCCTGCCAGAGGCGGGAGCCCAGGGCGCTGGCACGTGGGGCCCTGTGGGGCCTGGCCACTCCGGAGGCTCAGAGGGGCCTAGCTGAGTCCTCCCTGGGGCCCAGGCCTCCGTCAGGCTGAGGGGACGGCCTGGGGGAAGGCCTCGTCAGCCTCCCGGGCCTGGTCCTGCTGTTCTCAGCAGCCTCTTCAAATCCTTCCTCCTGCCTCCAGTGAACGTTCTGGAGGAACCCCAGCCCGCTCTGGTCCGCCACGCAGAGGCCACCCTAACCACATGCCTTTGGATGGGAAGACCGGCTTTTGGGGGAAGCCTTCCAGAGGCCCTTGGGGGTCCAGCACCCACTGGATCACCTGCACCGCCCCCTACCCCGCCTCAGGCCTTCATCCTTGCTGTCCCCTCTCCTGCAGGCTCACCATGAAGTCAGGACCCTCTCCCCTCCCACCTGTGTGGGGAGTGTATTTGACCCTATCTTCTTTTGCAAGAGGAGAGCTCTGTCTGGATCATTGCCTGCTTCTCGCAGCCCAGGCCTCACACCGCTCTATGTGTATGTGAGCAGCACCCTGCCCAGCCCTGGGGTCCCCCTTGAGTTCCCCAGCCATCCTGGCCTCCTGCTCTGTGGACCCTGATCCTGCTCCACCCACCTCTAGCCCCAAGGCTGGTCTCAGTTTGCATCCCAGCCCTGGGTTCCCCGGCTGCACACCTCTGCCAAGATTGGACCGCTCGTGCCTCAGTTTCCCCATCCATACAATGGGACTCATATAATCACAGCTGCTGCAGGAGACACTGGGAAACAGACAGCACCCTGTGGGGTTACGTGTGTCACACATACAGCATCAGAGTTGACTGTGGGGGTGGGGTGGGGGGCAGGGGTGCCCCTAGAAGCATCCCCCATGGCTCTACCATCTGCCTCGGGGTTTTCTCCATCTCCTAGCCATGCATGAGGTGGGGACTACGATAGCCCAAGCTGCAGAAGGAAGGTGAGGCTCAGAGAAGCCAGGGCACGCCCAGCGTCATACAACTTGACGCTTGGTGGGGCCAGAAAGGAGCCCGGGGCCCACCGTCCTCCCACCCCACGTGGCTGCTCCAAATGGGGGTGGCGGCCAGGCAAGGTCCTGCTGCTTCCTATTTCTCTGCAGCTGACGTTCCACGCAGTTTGTAAAGTTTTGAGTTGGGTCAAGAATAAAGCCCTGCTGGGATAGAGAGGAGACCGGGGCAGGGGTGGGGTGGCGGAGAGAGGACGGGAGTGGAGAGGCAAGGCCCCTGTAGGACTTCTCCCCTCAAACAGAAGTGAAACCCCAGCCCGCGGCCTCCCCGAGCACGGCAGGCAGGCCCAGCTGGGACACGGGCAGTGGCCCAGTGGAAACCGCAGGCGGCCAGGGGCCCGAGTGGAGGCCGACCCATCACCTCTTCTTGCTGGGAGGCCCTCTCCAGACCTCCCGCCCACCTAGGGAGACAGGACAGCAGGAACCAGTCTCAGCACCTGTCATCCGAGCACAGGGCGAGGAGAGAAGCCCAGGACCCCTGAGTGAGGCTCCACGGCCCCCACGATGGGGCCCAGACCTGCTGCCCTCAGGGCTGGCCGGGGTCCCCGTGCTCAGGCCGGGGGGGAGGCAGGGCTGACTGTGGGGCTCCGGGGGGACCTGCCTTGGCTGCCCTGGCGTGGGGCTGCCAGCAGGTGGGAGCCCAGCAGGGCAGGACCCTGGCCGCACCTCTCCCTGTCACTCATCTGTCCGTGTAGGAAACCCTGGCAGAGAGTGAGCAGGCGACAAAGCCCTGGCAGGTCACACAACACGTCTCCAGGGGTTCCTGGGAAGGCTGGGGCCACGGGCGAGGTCTGGAGGTGGAGGCCTGCTCTGCTCCGGACCTGCCTCTGGAGCCTCAGGAAACAAGCGAGGCATGCAGGCCTCCGCCAGGTGTGCCCCTCACCCTCTTAACTGCCTGGTGCCCCAGACTGAGTAGGTAGGGGCGGCGGGGATGCCAAGCACAGGCTCCCACTGGCCTCCCCCTCCCGCTCCCAAACACCCGTCACCCTGGAGGCTTCAGCCAGCCTCCTTCGGCCACCCAGAGACCCCCATGAAGTGGTGGCAGGAGCTCTGAACTTAGAACTGGACAGGTCTCCTCGCCTCCGAGCCTCAGTGTCCTCATCTGCAAGGTGGGGACAGGAGTCCCACCTTGCAGGCTGCTGCAGGGAAGGAAGGCAGCCTTTTCCATGCCCAGGGTTGGGACAGGGCCCAATACCGGTTGGGGGTGGGCACCCCCATCGGAGGGATGTGGCGTTCAGGGCCCAGGAGGAGAGCTGGGCACAGGACACTCTCCGCCCCCCGCCTCGCCCCTCCAGGACCAGGGATGGGTGGACGAGCAGGGCGGGCTGCAGCCTCTGGGCTCCCACTGCCAACTCCCGCCTGGCCTGGCCCCAGTGGACACGAGCCCTGGGCCGTGGCTTCAAGTCAGACCAGGGTTCAGACCCAGCGTTAGCAGGGGCTCTTGGTCAAGTCCCTCTCCTTCTCTGGCCTCGGTTTCTCTGAAGGCCGCCATTGCAGCCTTGGAGCAGGAATGAGAGGGCCCCACCCCTGCATTGCATGGGCACCCACAGCTGGAAGGCAGGCAGGTGACTGGCTCAGGCATTCGGGCGACGAGTAGGGCTCCCTAATAGTCTATACCTGTGGCCCAAATGCAGGACTCAGGCCAGGGTTTGGGGGGCTCTGCCTGTCCCCCAGCTGGCCCCTCAGCTCAGGGACATGACCTTTGTACAGCTCAACGCCCTGCACACACAGAAGGGTCCAGACCGAGCGAGGTGCTACCTGGGGCCAGCACAAGGACAGACAGGGACAGAGCATGCCACCTCCCAGCCCCTGGGGAGGGGACGAGGGGCTGTGGGTGGGGTGACAGGTGAGGCGCCTAGCCCTCTGCAGGGCCAGCCCTGGGACGGGCCCAGGCACAAGCCCACCCTGGAAAGCAGCCGCAGGGGCTTAGGAAACAGCTTCCGACGGTTCTGCTCTAGTTTCTGGTTCATGAGTGTGGCCTGGTGGGCCAGCCCTGCACCCAGAGCTCCCCTGCGCACCCACGGGAGAAGGGAGGGCAGTCCCCTGCCGCGCATGGCCAGTGTTCACACTCCCCCATGGTTGTGTCCTTCCTAGCACTGACTACCACCTGCTCAGGCCTCGTGGGTTTACCTGCGGCCCTGTGTACCTCCTGACCCCCTTCCTCGACTCCCGACTCCATGCCTGGGGCTGGGACAGTGCCAGTGGGTGAATGAGTGGACAAAGGAAGGAATGGCCAGTTGGCGCGTGGGTGCCCCCGTCACGGGCACATGCTCTGTGTTTTGTCCCACATCCAGATGAGGGAACAGAGGCCCAGGGAGGTCAGAGGACTGGCCCAGGTCACTGCAGTGGGTCTCCAAGAAATTCATGTCCTCCCAACGCCCTAGATCTTATTTGTAAACAGAGTCTTTGCAGACGTAATTAGTTAAGGACTCTGAGACAAAACCAGTCTGGATTTAGGCTGGGCGCTACATCCAACGACTGGTGTCTGTATAAGAAGAAAGAGAGGGAGGACAAGACACAGGTGGAGACAGACACAGAGAATGGAGCGGTGTGGTCAGAGGCCAAGGAGCCATGGGGAACTGTAAGAGGCAGGAAGGACACTCCCTCCCCTGCAGCCTCCAGAGGGAGGGAGGCCCCGCGGACACCTGATTTTGGACTCCTGCACTCCAGACTGGGAGAGAAGGAGTTTGTTGTTTTGAGCCACCAGTTCAGCTCAGTTCAGGTCAGTCGCTCAGTCGTGTCCGACTCTTTGCGACCCCATGAATCACAGCACGCCAGGCCTCCCTGTCCATCACTAACTCCCGGAGTTCACTCAAACTCATGTCCATTGAGTTGGTGATGACATCCAGCCATCTCATCCTCTGTCATCCCCTTCTCCAGCCGCCCTCAATCCCTCCCAACATCAGGGTCTTTTCCAACGAGTCAACTCTTCACATGAGGTGGCCAAAGTACTGGAGTTTCAGCTTTAGCATCAGTCCTTCCAATGAACACCCAGGACTGATCTCCTTTAGGATGGACTGGTTGGACCTCCTAGCAGTCCAAGGGACTCTCAAGAGTCTCCTCCAACACCACAGTTCAAAAGCATCAATTCTTCGGCACTCAGCTTTCTTTATAGTCCAACTCTCATCTCACATCCATATGTGACCACTGGAAAAACCACAGCCTTGACTAGAGAGAGGGACCAAGTTTGTGCCAATTTTTTTACAGTTGCCCTGGGAAACTAACATGGCCACACAGAGAAAGGGGGTTCACTTTGGACTCAAAATGAGGCATCCACAGCTCAGCAAGGCAGGTCCTGCACTGCCCTGCACCCCGAGGCTGTTGTCCTGGGGAAAACTGCAAGGAGTGGGGTGGACCAGCAGGCAGGCTGCAGCTAGAAGAGGCCCCGGCCCCTTGGTGATACCCGTGGAGCGCCGGTGGGGAAGACCCTGTCCCTCGCTGACTCAGGGCTCTCTCTGCTAGGGGGAGGACAGCAGGCGCTGTGCTGTGCGGCATCAGTGCGGGCAGGCCTCCTGGTCCTCTCCTTCTTCCCCTCTAAATGGGGGTAATCGTATCTCCCTCCCCGGGTTATGCTGGCAGCAGGCAAAGTGAGCCAGGGGCCCCCTGCAGGGGCTCAGCTGCAGGAGTGTGGCCGGGCAGGTCCAGCTGCAACGGGTGCAAGGCCAGGTGGTTAGGAGCCTTGGGGGAGCTGGCTGCCGGCCGGGCCACACCCTACAGTCCGCCAGGGATGGGGCACAGAATGGCTCTGAGGTCCTGAAGTTCCTTTAGGTTAAGAAAAAAAACAGTGGCGGGGAGGGGGGGCGGGCCCATGTGGCCTCTCCCTACAGGCACCCCCCTGGGCTCCGGAAGACTCAGAGCCGATCCTAGGGTGCCCCCACCTCTGCCTGGAGACCCCCGAGTAGCGGTGAGCACTGCAGGAGAAAGTTGCTGTTGGTGGAAGTCAGGAACCAGTAGACTTCTAGCACGCACGTGCGCTCAGCTGCTCCAGTCGTGTTGGACTCTCCGTGACCCTGCGGACGGAAGCCAGGCTCCTCTGTCCATGGGCTTCCCCAGGCAAGAATGCTGGAGTGGGTAGCCATTCCCTTCTCCAGGGGATCTTCCTGACTGAGGGACTGAACCCGTGTCTCTTAGGTCTCCTGCACTGCCAGGCGGGTTCTTTATTAGCAGTGCCACCTGGGAACCCATGAGAGGCCCCCCCTAAAACCTATCCCTACAAGGCCCACCCTGACATGTCCCCAGAGTGAATTTGAGCTTGAGTCGTGAGTTACCAAACACCTATTACGTGCTAGACACACGCTGAGGGCTTGAGTATAGATCTTCACCTTTAATCCCTACAACAGCCTAGGAGGTGGGCATTTTAAGGACAAGGAAACTGAGGACCAGGGAGCCTCAGTGACTCTCTCAAGCAGGGAAGAGGCAGACTTGGAATGTGAATTAGCTCTGTCTCCTCCGGCTGGATCAGGTCAGAGAGTCGAGGAGGGGGACTGCTTCTCTCTCAATGCTGCGCGTGGAGGAACTGTACGCGGGCACTGGGCCCAGGAGATGCCCCAAGGGGAGTCCTTCCCTCCCTATCCCCACACCAGTCCTGTAAGAAGGAACGCTGACCCATGGGGAAACTGAGGCCGACAGGTCCCTAACTCTCAAGCCGCTCGCAACCTGGTAGAGGACAGAAGCGAAGGGCGCAGAGGCTGGTCTCAGGCTGGCAGCCCCGTGCTTCCCGTCGCGCTCAGGAATAGGTGAGTGTCCACGCTGACAGTTGGTTTCCTGGTGGCCCAGACCACAGACGGTGGAGCATCTGGCAGGGCGTGTGCAGTGGTGGGGGCGGTACACATCCACAGCCCCCCTGGACAGCCTGCGCCCCTCTCTTCTCCTCCCCTCCCACTTTCCTTTCGGTGGAAATTATCTGTTTTTGAAAAGGGCTCCTGAGCAAACACGGTGGGAAACCCCACTAAACAAATCGTCTCTTTTTCCGGATTCCCTCAGCCTCGCTCTTCAAACAAAGCTGGTGGGGTGGGGGTGGGACTTCCCACGGCCCCTGCTTGTCTGGGAAGGGCTCGCTGGGGGAGGGTCGTCTCAGGAATGCCAGGCAGCTGCTGCTGCTGCACCCCTGCTGACAGCTGGGAGGGCAGGGGCCCTCCCCCCGCGCTCAAGGGAAAGCCGGCCGCCCCCACTCCCGACCAAAGGGACCTAAACGCAGAAACAGGAAGCAGAGCAACCCATCGACTGCGCCCGCGAAGCTCATCTGCGAAATGGGATAAATACTTCCTGCTCTATTTACCTCCCAGGTTGCCATGAGCAGGGGCATGGGGGGCGAAGACGTGGGAAGACCCTCGGAGGAAGGCAGGCTTGCGGGATTCGGGCCCACCCCGCCACCCACTAGCTGCGGGGGTGGGGTAGGGGTGTCCCTGGGACCAGCCCTGGGCCCGCGGTCTCGTCCCTCCGTTCTAGAAACACGCTGCACTAAACTTCCCTCCCCGCCCGCATAACTCCGGCGGAGCGAGTTCTCCGCACCCTAGGAGGCGCAGAGCTGCCCCCCGGGCACAGTCCTTCGCTCCAGGCGCCCCCGCCGCCCCCTGGCTCTGGGATCCGCGGGGGCCGGCCGGGAGGGCGCGGCCTTACCTGTTCCAGGTGGCGTTGGCGCAGGCCCGGCGCTGCTGCGTGCCCCGCTCGTCCGCGGCGGCGGCGGCGGCCGGCTCTCTCTTGCCCAGGTCACTGAGGCTGGGCGAACTCATGAACTTCAACCTGCGGAGAGTCCTCATGGTGACCTCCCTTGGCGGCGGGCTCCGCGCCCACGCGCGCTCCGCGCCGCGCCCTGCGCCACGCCGCGCCGCGGGCCCCAGCCGGCGCTGCGCCCTCTACGAGGAAACTTGGGCGAAAGCAGGAAGCCGGGCGGCCCTCCCGGGGCCCGCCCCGGCCCCGCGCCTCCGCCCCGGGCCCCACGCCGGCCGCCGCGCCGGGTTAATCATTGCTCCGAACGGCCGCGGCGCGCAGCGCCCGGAGCTCGGCTGATACCGCGCGGACCCGGCGCAAAAGGGGCCCGGGGGCGGGGCCGGACTGAGGGGGCGGGGTGCTGGGCCGGGGCGGGGCGTGGGCGTGGCCTCTGAAGAGGGCGTGCACAGAGGCGGGGCCTCGAGCTGGGGGCGTGGCATCCAGAGAGGGCGTGTGTAGAGGCGGGGCCACGAGCTGGGGGCGGGGCCGGCTCCTCCACGGCAGCCTTAGCGGTAAAAGGCTTTAGCGCCTGAGTCCGCCCTCCTGGAGTCGCGCTCTGGGTTCCCTCTGTTCTTCCAAGGGCCACAAGTGCCCACCAGAAACCAACACGCACGACTGCACAATCAGACCCCAATCGCCCACCCCGCGATAGGCCCTGCGGCCACATCCCGACGGTGCTCTGCTCCGTGCCCGGCCCAGGACCCCTGCTGCGGTTGGTGTACCAAGTGCCTCCTACCTCTCCATCCCTCCCCACTAAAGGCTGCGCCCAGACAGATTTATCAAGACCCCCCCATGTGGACACAGGCTTCTCCCTGGTTCTCATGAAGGTTAACTAGGTCGAGGTCTTCAGCCTATTTTCCAGTTGAGAAAACCAAGGCTCAGAAGGTGAAAGAACCTGCCCAACGCTATAATGAACAAACAGCAAAGCTGGACCTAACTCAGGCCTCCTGAGCCCATGGCAAAACATCCCTCCAGCTTCTGGGATGCCCATGGGGCTCCCTGGCCCTTGCCCTCTCCATCAGACAGGGCAAGACAGTGTCGCACCCCTCCTGCGTTCCCACGGCCTTTCCCGAAGCAAGGCCTTTACCACTAGAGGCCTGGCCTCACGTCTTCCTGTAAATGTGTCCCGTGTGCATCACTGGGGGAGAGGAGGAGCAGAGCCTAGAGTTTCAGCATGCGAAGGAAGGGTGCTCAGACCCCCTTTCCCCAACGCTGTACAGAAGATGGAACTGAGCCCCGGGGGCCTCCCAGGCCCCCATCCAGGCTCTCTGTATGAGATACCTGCCCCCCTCCCCCTGTCAATGACAGAGCCAAAGCCCCTGCCGCCACCCCTCCCTCACTCCGCTGGTCTTGGTAATTCAGCCCGACACAGTGTAGGTCCACATTACCGTCCCCACTCAGAGGCTAGAATCTGTACCTCAGTGTGGAAGAGGTGGTGATGGTGGAGGAGAGGTCTGGCTCAACCCCCTGCCCCCTCAAGGCTGGGGCTCTTTCTGCTGAATGCCCCAGGTGGGATGATTTGCCAAGCGCAGGCTGAGCAACCAATGAGCGTCTTTTGTGGCTCCAGGAGCAAGGAGAGCCTCATATGAGGTGTATGGACTGGGGAGGAGACACTGTCCAGGGAAAAGCAACCGACGTTTCGCAAGCACGTACTGCACACCAGGCATTACCCTCACCCTCGGGAGGCAGAGTTCTGCCCAGCAAGCCCCCTGACTCTGAGCTCAGAATCAAGGGGTCAGAGATCTCTGACTCCCCCAGAGGACATCACCCCCAAGGCTGAGACCTGCATGACCCAGCGTGAATGACAGGCCAGGAGGGACCTGGTGGTTTCCACGCCCTTGTAGAAACAACTGTGGATCCTGTCTGCTCCTTCCACCTCCACTGTCACCTCCCCAGCCCAGGACAACAGACACCCCGACTGGTCTCCCTGGGGCCACCCAGGCCACGGGACAAGCCCGTCCTCCAGGTGGTGACCAGGGTGATCCTCGGCATACCATGCGCCCTCCTGCGCTTGGAGCTCCTGCTGGTTCCCACTGCCCTGGGGATCAAGTCCAGAGCCTGGAATCCTTGGAGGACCATCCTGCCTCTCCTCGCCCCCCCCTTCTGACTGCCTTCACCTTGGTTAGGCTCAGGGTTCCCTCTGGTCATCTGATGGCTTCTCCATGCGATGCCTTAAGCCAGGGGGTCCAGGACTATGATATAGTTCACCACTGCATTCTTGAGGTCAGTACACAATAGGTATGCGGGAAATATTTGGTTAAATGGATGGATAAATATCTGTCTCACAGGTGGGAGGGGATTCAGTGCACTGTGAATATTGCCACACTGAGGCTTTCCTGGTGGCTCAGTGGTAAGGAATGTGTCTGCCAACGTAGATCCCTGGTTTGGGAAGATTCCACACACCTCGGAGCAACTAAGCCCCTGCGTCACAACTATTAAGCCTGTGCTCTAGAACCGGGGAACTGTGACTACTGAGCCCACGGGCCACAACTACTGAAGCCTGCACACTCCACAGCGTGGCTCTGCGATGAGAAGCCACGGCAACGAGAAGGCTGTGTGTGCAATGGGAGAAGAGGCCCTGCTGGCAGCAGCTGGAGAAGGGCCCTTGCAGCAGAGGAGACCCAGCAGAGTCAATTAATGAATAAAATTATACATAGAAAAAGAGTTGCCGCCCTGGACAGAGGCAGAACCGCTGTCACTGCCCCTGGTGTAAATGCAGCAGACAGCCACCAGGGCCCGTTCACATCCCGGTGGACAGGGTGAAGGGCGGGCTCCCGAGCTGGAGGCAGGCTCTCGGGGGAGGGCGCTGGCTTCGTGCGCTCGGTGCCCTCAGATGGGAAGAACTCAGCCACTGGCAGGACCTGGCTGGCACGAGGGGCCAGCTCAGTGCAGAGGGAGGCTGGACTGTTCTGGATGTGGGCGGTAAGGGCAGTCCAAGGAGCGGGGCAGGAGCGGGGCTAGAAGAGGAGGGGCCGGGAGAAGTGGCCAGCCAGAAATGCCGGAGGTGGGGCTGGCTGGCTCAAGGATTTAAAAGCCATGCCCCGTCGGTGCTAAATGCTTAACTGCACCCCCTAAGCCCAGCAGCAGACCTCTGTACGATCCGTCTGCAACCAACGGCCCAGTGCTGGGGGTGTAGTGGAGACCCAGGGGTCTTCTGTGTTTGGGCTGGTGACAGGCAGGGAGGGGTTCGGGGTGGGTAGGGGCTGGACAGGCAGGGGAGCAGGCAGCCCCCAGGGCCAGAATCTGAGGCAGAGGCTGGGAGGAGACAAACCATCCCAGCCCCTAAAGCAGAGGGCAACGGGGAGGCCAAAGACCAAGTCCGGCCCCTAAACGTGTTCTGCACAGCTCGCGGTGCGGGGGAGAAAAACAAAACACCCAAACTGCCCACAGCCAGGGTTTCACCACGGAGCACTGACACAGAAGCCCTGATTTCTGGCTTCCTGGGAAATGTCAGATGACCGGGCCTCCCGGGCCTGAGGCCCCACATGACCACTCTGACTGGGATGCTGCCCCCGCAGGCAGGCAGGAGGTCTCCCGGTGCCCACTGGGCCCTCCACTCACTCATGGAGGCTTCTGCACCAGGTAAGGGGTTGGGGACTGAGCAACCGTACGGCGGGGTGGGGCTGGGTTGGGCCCGTGTGTGCCTGGGATGCAGGGAAGGGAATGCCCTCTGTTCAAGGGAATGGGAGACAGGGGTACCCATTCATGCACCCCTGAGGCTGCCAGAGTAACCTTGCTGCAAAAGCTGTGCCAGGCCTGATGGCATCAACCACATCCTCTCCTCCTTCAGGAGCGAAACTTCATCCCAGCCCCTCCCCCACCAGCGGGAGGTCAGTACCTGGTGCAGGACCCTGGTCACTAAGGGGGACCCACAGGGCTTTTCTTTCTGTTGGGGGAGGGAGCCCTGGGCAGAACGGGGGTCCACTGGACCTGCCATCAAGTCTGGTGACCTCTCGGATCTTGGTCTGCCCATCAGTAAGATGGATGGGGTTGAGGGACATGGGACTGAGATCCCATAAAACCCTTCTCCTGCAAGGAGATCAAACCAGTCAGTCCTAAAGGAAATTAACCCTGACTATTCATTCGGACTGATACTGAAGCTACAATACCTTGACCACCTGATGTGAAGAGCCAACTCATTGAAAAAGAACCTAAGGCTAGGAAGGATTGGGGGCAGGAGGAGAAGGGGACAACAGAGGATGAGATGGCTGGATGGCATCAGCAACTCAATGGACATGGGTTTGAGCCACCTCCATGAGATGGTAAAGGACAGGGAAGCCTGGCGTGCTGCAGTCCACGGAGTGGCCAAGAGCTGGACACGACTTAGTGACTGAACAACGACAAAGCCCTTCAGGAGCCACATGCCCCCTGTAGCTGTGGCAGGAGATGGCGGCCCAGGTGTCTTCGATCCTCGAGGTGACTGTGCTGAGGGGCTGGTCCAGAGGTTTTGTCTTCATGGTCAAGGTGCAAGGACTGGCAATGACCTTTAGGATGGGCTCAAGGCACTGGGACTTGGCATCAGAAAGTCCTTCGGGGCTAGGAACCCCGGCCAGGATCTTTGAGGGTGACGCCTGGGGTTGCTCGGAAGTATCTCAGGGACTCTGCAAACCCCTGGGCATGGCTCAGTCATGTGCCCACTTCACAGATGGACAGCCTGACACCTGGGAGCAGGATGCCAGGAAGTCCGTGCGGCCCTGGAACCCAGGCCTCCAGGCTTCTAGGCCACCAGGGGTAGTACAGGAGTGGAGAAGAGGCAGCCAGCCGCCAGCTCCGTGGACCTCTTGCTGGCGCTGACCTCAGCCGGCTGCACCCTGCCCGCTTGGAGGGGCACTTCCGCCCCCTGGTGGCAAAGGCTGGTGCTCCCCACAGCAGGCTGGGACTATCCCTCCAGTTCGCTGAGGAATCCCACCGGCCAGTGGCTCTGCACTCTGGGGGCATGGACACCCGGGAGGGGCCCCACCCAGGCACTGAGAGCCCTGAGGGGAGTACCTGACCCATGTCTCCTTTCTCTGAGATGGGCAAGACCCCCGTGCTGAGGGGAGGTGGGACGAGACCATTCACATGGTTGTGGGATACACGCCAAAGGGTGGCTTACTGTTGGCTGACAGTCGCAGAAAGAGACTGGAGTCAGGCCTGAGCCCCCACCACCCACGGTGACACCAGCATCACCTGGCGATTAGACTGGTCATCTCCGAAGGCTTTGCAATGCGATGGTTCTCAGTGACTGTCCCAAGGCTGGACAACCAGTCCTCAGGCTGGATGGGCACCAGGCCATCAGAAGCAGAATGTACTGTATAGTTCATGAGTGGGGGGACTTTCAGAGGCGCCCCTGTGCCCAGCCTGGGGTGGGGGCACCACCAGCAGAGGTGGGTGGGTCCTGCCCTCGAGGTTGTTGTTCAGTCACTGAGTCATGCCCCACTCTTTGCGATTCCACGGACTGCAGCAAGCCAGGCTCCCCTTCACTATCTCCTGGAGTTTGCTCAAATTCGTGTTCACTGAATCGGTGATGCGATCCAACCATCTCAGCCTGTGCCGCCTGCTTCTCCTTCTGCCTTCAGTCTTCAGACTTGGGGAGCTTTTCTCTCTGGCTTCATCGTTGTTGCTGTTCAGTAGCTCAGTTGTGTCCAGTTCTTTGCGGCCCCATGGACTGCAGCACTCCAGGCTTTCCTGTAATTCACCATCTCTCAGAACTTCCTCAAACTCATGTCCATTGAGCTGATGCCATCCAACCATTTCATCCTCTGTCGCCCCCTTCTCCTCCTGCCTTCAATCTTTCCCAGCATCAGAGTCTTCTCCAATGAGTGGGCTCTTCACATCAGGTGGCCGAAGTATTGGAGCTTCCGCTTCAGTCCTTCCAATGAATATTCAGGGTTGATTTCCTTTAGGATGGACTGGTTGCATCTCCTTGCAGTCCAAGATACTCCAGGGAAAAGTGTCCCTTCTGGTGATTTCAGAGTCAGTACCAACTATTATTACCCCTGTTTCAGAGACGGAGACAGTGAAGGTGAGGGGGGGTGAGCTGTCTGCTTGAGCTGTCAGCTAAGAAGCATGGGGGCAGGGATGCTGTACTGCTGGGGAGACAAAGCTCACCTCCCCAGGGCTTTAATAAATGATGGAGACATTTATTGAGCACCTACTGCATGCCTGGCATTAGGTGTTGGAAACACAGCAGGGGACAAAAAAGCCAGGGTCTCTGCTGTCAGGGGGCGCTCACCATTCCATCCGAGCTCTGCCATCTGACATCTCCTGACATGTTCACGGTCCCCTCAAGCCTTCTCCCTACCAGCAGAGCTCCTGCCCCCACCCCGCTGCCACCAGGACCCACTTGGGCCCCCCTTCCCCAGACTAGCGGCCTCTCTCCTCTGCTCTCAGAACCCTCCCCTCCTCCTTCTGGATCTGGATCCCAGGCCTGGGGTGGGGTGGGGGTGGGCATTCTGACCAGGAGACGTCCCTGTTCTTAGATCCCAAAACGGCATCCACTAGAGACTCTGGCAAGCCTCAGTTTCTCATCTTCAACAATTGGTTCTCAAGGTCTCTCCCGGGAGAGTGCTGTGCAACTCTTGTCGTTATTCAGTCGCTCAGTCGTGTCGAACTCTTTGCGACCCCAAGGACTGCAGCGCCAGGCTTTCCCGGCCTTCAGTATCTCTCGGAGTTTGCTCAAACTCCTGTCTGTTGAGTTGGTGATGCCATCCAACCATCTCATCCTCTGCCGCCCCCTACTCCTTTTGCCCTCCATCTTTCCCAGCATCAGGGCCTTTTCCAATGAGTGGGCTCTTCGCGTCAGGTGACCAAAGTATTGGAGCTTTGTTTTTTTTTGTGGAACCCTGATTCTGGTCTATAGGTAGGTCCCTGTGGTAAAGCAGGAGAGATTCCAGGCTTCCCGGTCCTCCAGACTGGCTCTGCTCCCCACTCAGCCGCCTCCCCTGCAAGCCCCTATGCCCCCAAGTCTCGGGCTGTCCCTGGGAGGGTTGAATGAGCCTCCAGAACTATAAGAAAGTCGATTTCAGTCTATGGCAACTGATGAAGGCAGCCCCGACATACCAGGGCATCAGCTTCTCCAGACAGAGCCTGCACCCCGCCCACCCAGACCCCGGCTTTGACCTCTGTGTCCAGGAAACCTCACAGCCGAATGTGGCAAGGTCGGGCCCAACGCCCAGCAAAGCGGAGACACGTTCGTCCCCTACTCCCGGCTTCTCTAACAGGCACTCAGACTCTAGGAGACCGGAGGTGACAGGTAACTTCTGGCCAAAGCATCGTGGCCCCTGAACGCCCACAGAGCGGGGGGCTGCTCTGCCTTTCCCAACCCAGATAAATGCAGCTCCAAGCCACATCCCCACTGTGCAGCCAGGTGGACCGGGGCCACGCTGGGCAGAGCTGGGTGGACTGGGCTTGATGTCCAGTTTCCTCTCCTCCCCAGGCACTTTCCTGGCCAGCAGCCTTTTCTTAGAAGAATCCTTGGAAAGAGCAAGGACTGCACGGGCAACCAGAGTTCAGACTGACGATGGGAAGCCCAGGAGAGGAGCCTGCGATTGTGGACCAGGGCTGGGGGGGACGGGGGCTCTGGAAGGGTCTTTTCACTTACTTCTTCCAAGAATGACTGGTTCCAGGGGTGGTGAAGGTCAGTGGTGGGGGGAGAGCCTGCGTCCTTGACTTTGTAAATAAAGCTCACAGAGCCCAGTGAGGAGGCAATGACGGTGGGTCAGCTGGACTCTGCTGAATCTAAGGCCTCCGCCCCAGCCACCATCCTCCTGCTTCTGGAGGACGTGGCTCCGTCCACCAGGTGATACATTTAATGCAGGAGAAGCTGCTGCTGAGATTCACTGGGAGGTGTGAAGGGGAGCCCCCCACCCTTCCAGCAACAGGGACCCCTTACCGAGGGCTGGCCCCAGCCGGGCTGGCCCACAGTCCCCAGCTGGGGACCTGATTCTCTGCCAGCAGGGTGGTCTGATTCCCTCACCACAGTGGACGTGGGGGCCCCAGGTCCTGATGTCACCTGGCCGGTCACAGGCCAGGATGGACACTGGAGTCCCCATTCCAGTCCTGGCTTCCTTCATAGTGGGCTGTGGACTGAACCCTGGCCTGATCCTGGGAGAGGCTAGGACCCTCCCCATGCAAAGCCTGGGCAGGTAGCACCCCTCCCCCACTGACCCCCGGCCCCTGCTGTCCCCCAGCCCCTGCTGGACTGGGGAACCTGCCCACCTTCAGGGCCCAAGGACTCGAGACTTCACCACCTCCCCTTCCCCTGACCTGGCCTCCTGGCCTCTCAGTCTACAGGACTCCACCCTGCAGCTGGCCGATCAAGCCACTCTGCCACCCAGACATGACCTGCCTATTGGCTCTGAGGCTTCCGCGGAGGCCCCAGCCTGCGGGATGAGCTGCAAATTTCCAGCGAGGTGGCCAAGACTCCTGCAGACCGCGGCCACTGCTCCTTGGTCTCCGCTGCAACTCCTACGAAGCCCCTCCAGGCCCCCTCCTGGAGCGCCCCCAGCCCCACCCCCGCTAGGAGACAAGGCGACCACTGTTCCCCAGTCTTTCTGCCCACTACCTATCTCCGGGCCTCTACCCAGCCTCTGCCCTCGGTCTGGATGCCCCTGTCCCTCCCCTCCAACTCGTCTCTTGTACAGTGATTATATTAATAGTAAAAGGCAGGAGAGAGCCGTGATTTGGGGTGTGGACTCTGGAGCCAGCTGGCCTGGGATGGATGGTGGGGTTATCCGTTAACAGCTGACTGTCTTGAGCTGATCACCTCTCCTCTGTTTAACTGTGCCTCCGTTTCCTCATCTGTAAGACTAGAGTCAGAAGAACACCTTCCCCGCAAGGATCCCAAGACTGTAAATGCATTCAGCGATGTCAGAGGCTCAGGGTGGGCCTGGTGCACAGTAGGTGGTCATCAACCTTAGCAGTCATCACCAGCTGGCCTCTTGCTCTCCATGCCCATTCCTCCAGTGTCCCCTGGATCCCGAGTCCCCAGGATCTTTCTCCCCTCAACCCAGCTCAGCCAACAATCCTCAGGCTGCCCGCCTCTCTCCTTGTGAGGATCTCAGGACTGGGCCTGCCTCCTCCATCAGACGCCCCCCGCGGCTGAGGCTCCTCCAGGCAGAGGTGAAAAGCAAATGCCCAGTGGACACCGATGAAGACTTCCCTCTTGACCTAGCTTTAATCAGTCTCCTTGGAGCTCTCTGCTGGATGAGGGCTGACCTTGGGCTCCACTCTCTGTCCTTGCAGAATCCACTTTGAGCAAGAATTCTGAGTCAGTTTAGTGAAAACCCCCCACCCTGCTATCTGAGCTCCCCGTGTCTCACCACTTGGCTGGCCTTCAGCTAGAATTCGGTGGAGTGGGTCAATGAGAGTCCCCCTTCCCCGCATGTCTCCTCTTCCAGCTTTCCCATCCACTGACCCTCACCCTGCTTCTTGGCTACAAACCCCCACTTGTCCTGTTCACGCTATACTACGCTCAGTCGCTCAGTCGCTCATTCATACCCAAGTCTCTGCGACCCCATGGACTGCAGCCCACTAGGCTCCTCTGTCCATGGGATTTCCCAGGCAAGAACACTGGAGTGGGTTGCCATTTCCTCGTCCAGGGGATCTTCCCGACCCAAGGGTCAAGCCCATGACTCCTGCTTGGCAGGTAGGTTCTTGACCACTGAGCTCCCTGTGAAGACTCGCTGGAGTGGGAGTCAGGTCCAGTCACTTCCCCCACCACTGCAAGACTCCATCTGAGGTTCAGATATGCCAAGAACTTGGAAACTCAGATGTTGTCAGGGCTCATTTAGCCACAAAACCTGATCTGACCAGAAGCGAGGCTATTTAGAGTCTCTGTCTACCTGACGTGGTGGAGATCTTGTGCAAAAACATCCCCAGGCTGCCGCCCTGACGCGTTCCACAGGGCAGCAACTGACTGCGTCATCATTCAGAAATAACAGGAATTCCGCCGTGACATCTGGCCCTGAGGATGTTGGCCAGATGAGGGCTGGAGGATTTGCACAGATGCAAGATGAGTCAGAACTGAAGGACTTGCTTTCGGAGATTAGCCTCATTTTTCCACCTGGTTGTTAAGTTAAAAATTATAACCTTACAGAAAATTAAAAGGATGGTACAAAGGGATTTTCCTGGTGGTCCAGTGCTGCCACTGCAGGGAACATAGGTTTGATCTCTTGAGGAACTAAGATCCCACAAGCTGTGAGACGGGGCAAAAAAAAGATAAAAGATGGTACGAAGAACACCTTAGTCTTTTAAGATAGCAAACCGTATGTCGTTAAGCCCTCTTTTAGGAAGCAGTCTTTAAAAATCTGAATTTTAAATACATAAAATAAGATCACTTCTTTATTTTACAAAAGGAATCACTTGAATTGTGATTTGAAAGTGTGTAGTTGACTTCACTTTCACTTTTCACTTTCATGCATTGGAGAAGGAAACGGCAACCCACTCCAGTGTTCTTGCCTGGAGAATCCCAGGGACAGGGGAGCCTGGTGGGCTGCTGTCTATGGGGTCGCACAGAGTCGGACATGACTGAAGCGACTTAGCAGCAGCAGCAGCAGCAAGATGAATCAGAGCTGGCAGGTATGTGGCTGAGCCAGATTCCACCAGAGTCCAAAGATGGCCTGCAACTTAGGAGAACTAGAGACAGGTATATACAGGCTCTGAAAGTGCCTGGGAAGAAGCAGTGATACCTGGAGGATATGGCAACTATTTTGCATTCACCACTTAAAAGTCAATTTAGGGAACTACACAACCTGAAAACTCTTCCCTACATATCCCCTAGTATTGTTGCCTAAAAAATTATACATGTCTAAATGCAGAACTGAGCTTGTAAAAAAGTGAGGATAATCACCACAGGCCAGAATGATAATAATATTAGTATTATCACTAAGATATTCCTTATCAGTATATTTATACCATATCTGATATTAATTTACATAATTAATCTAATAATTATTATATAATTAAAATATTAGCACCACTGACTCAATGGACATGAATTTGAGCAAACAGCAGGAGATACTGAAGGACAGGGGAGCCTGGAGTGCCTCAGTCCTTGGATCGCAAAGAGTCAGACATGACATAGCGCCTGAACAACAACAATATTGATTTTACTGAAGGCCAGCATAATGCTTGCAATATACAATAATTCGATACGGAGTGATCTCAAGTATCTTAACAGAAACCTCATTTAACATGGAGCCAGGAGGCCAGAAGGGGGAGCCCTCACATCCTAGCACTCCCGGTCAGTCGCAGACCCAACAGTAAGAGGCATACCATTGCATCTCCAGCAGGAAGAAGGTTACTACTACCCAGCTGGAGGAAGGAGGAATTTCTCCTTGCCTGGCAACAGCCCAGCCAATGAGAGACTGGGACAATTCAGCCAATGAAAAACCACTACACTTGGAACTCCCCGTTTCCTCCAATGGACTTTTGTTTACAACAGCCCCTCCAAACTCCCCTTCTCTCTTACAAAAGAATGGTGCCCTGGACTTGCCTGTGGTTTGCCATAGGTTGCACATCCTGAATTGCAATTCTTTGCTATTCCCGAATGCACCTATTTTTGCAAAACAACCGGCGTTCTTCTGTTTTCTGTCAACACCCTCTAGCGCTTGAAGCAGCTCCAGCTCTCTGCTATCCCCATTTCACAGCTGAAGAGACGGAGCACATCTCATGCTGGCGGAGCAGGGATTCAAGCCCAGGCAGTCCAGCTCCAGAGTCTGCATTCTTAACTATTATACTCCGAGAGTTGTACTCAAATTAGCATAACAATTAAACCACAGGAAAAGACTGTCAACTAAAAACCCAGATGCTAAATGAAGGTGTGGCAGCCTTGTGGGGTAGGGAGAGGGGGGCTTCCCTGGTGGCTCAGATGGTAAGGAACCTGCCTGCAATGCAGGAGACCCGGATTGGATACCTGGGTCGGGAAGATCCCCTGGAGAAGGGCATGGCAACCCACTCCAGTATTCTTGCCTAGAGAATCCACATGGACAGAGGAGCCATGGACATGGCTCCAGTCCATGGGGTCGCAAAGAGTCAGACATGACTGAGTGACTAACACTTTCACACGCTGAGACAGAGAGGTGAAAACCAGCAGCTGGGAGATACGACGCCAGCAAGCAGGACGATGGAGGGCGCAACTGAGTCCTTCCCAGAAAGCCAGAGGTCTCGGGGGGCGGCACCCCTAATAAACGGGCAGCTGGGAGAAAGATCTGCCTGGTGACAGAGAGGACAAGAAAACTTGTCTCTGGCCACATGAACTTGAGGTAAGAAAAAGCCTGTACATCTGAGAATCTGTAGTCAAGGGTCTGCCTTCAGACTGGGGTGGGTTAGGCGGGAGGAGAGAGCCTAAACTGACTGGCATAGCAGTGGCTCCAGGCTGTGCCCGCCCTAGGCTTCTAGGCAGAGCAACCACAAAGCTGCTCTGGAGGGGCAGGTGCACAAGCCAGGCCTCTGGGGTTTCCACGGATAAAGCCTGGATGGAAGTAACCTCATGGCCCAAATTATACAACACACAGGGAAACAGGCCACCACGAGGCAAGGAAAGCAAACACAAATGTCGGGGTGAAATTCCTAGAACTTCAGCCAAGAAACTATTGGAAAGAGACTGTAACATGAATTTAACGTAATCAAAGACAAAAGAAACAGTGAGTAAGACACGATGTCATAAAATCCGGGGCTGTTGCTGAAGCTCCCAAACTTTGCCACCTGATGCAAAGAGCTGACTCACTGGAAAAGACCCTGATGCTGGGAAAGATTGACGGCCAAAGGAGAAGGGGGCGGCAGAGGATGAGACGGTTAGAGGGCATCACCAGCTCAACGGACATGAATCGAGCAAACTCCAGGAGATAGTGGAGGACAAAGGAGCCTGGTGTGCTGGAGTCCATGGGGTGGCGAGGAGTTCAACACAACCCAGCAACTGAACAACAACAGCAACCCACTTACTGGACACCTCCCCAGGTGTAAAATGGAATGGAGATGCCTACGCCGCCTCAGTGCTGACTTCCCTGTCCTGCCCTGCGTCCCGCAGTCACTGTAAGAGTGCCCACCAGCTCAAGGGCCTGGTGTGTCTAGGAGGGTATTAGATACCAAGGCCCACTTCTGTCTGGGTCATGCTGAAAACATCTGAGTCTGTACGGAAGAGAGTTTCTTGGTAAATTTGAGCTTTCTGTTGCTCCATGCCTAACAAAAGCCCAGTTGCGAGAAATAATATTCATGATCTTGGTCCAGAAGATGCATTCCCCTCCATCACCCCAGATCAGAGTTTGTCAAGACAGGGTCCTGGAGCTTTCCAGGATCTGTGAAGCCTGCATCACTCCTGAATGTGAGTGTGCTTTTACTGGAAGGGTGTGGGGACAGAGGTGTGGTATTCATGGGCTTCTCTGAAAGGGCTGAGATGCCCTCTTAAGGCAAAGTCGACGAGTGAGCATGGCCCATCGTATGGAGCATCTCTGTTACCCAAAGATTTGGAATGGAGGCGGGAAAACAGCTGTTCTTTTGGCCAGGCTGTGCAGCATGTGGGAGCTTAGTCCCCTGACCAGGGATTGAACCCGCACCCGCCGCAGTAGAAGTGCAAGAGTCTTAACCACTGGGCCACCAGGGACATCCCGGAAAAAGGACAGGGAAGCCTGGCGTGCTGCAGTCATGGAGTGGCAAAGAATCAGACCCGACTTAGCAACTGACCAGCACCACCGCATGGCTCAATGACAGACTTGAGGCGAGATCCTCATATTGAAGATGACACAGGACACTGCAGTCATCTCAAGGTTATGGACCTCACTGAGTCCTCCTTGCAGACCAGCTGGGGGGTCCCTCTCCGTCTCCCCTGCAGTTAGGAGAGCCTGAGTGTCCGGCTCCAGACCCTCGGTCCTTGGATACAGCCAGTCAACAGGAGGACTGAGATGCTGCTCACAACATCACACCGGGAGCCCTTACAAGGGTTTCTAGGAGGATTGTCCCTTGGGTTTCATTGCCAGGAAAGGCTCTGTTTTCATCTCAAGGGCATTATAAATCTAGTGAGTGATCTTCTTTCCCTCTTTGTTTTGGTTGCCAGGAAGCTCACAGTTAAAGGCTCACAGTCCCTGCTCATATAGGAACTTCCTTGGTGGTCCAGTGGTTAGGACTCAGTGCTTCCATTGAAGGAGGCCCAGATTTGACCCCTGGTCAGGAACTTAAGATCCTACAAGCCATTGGGCATGGCCAAAAAAAAAAAAAAAAATCAGTCCATACCTCACATGTGATCTCTTGGTATGTGTTTGTTTTTTAATCCAGGAACATCTTGATAATGATGATAGCCATAACACAACAGGTATTATGAGCATTTTCTAACAGCCAGGCACAGCCCGGAGGGATGGACATGTACAGTCCTGCCGTTCCAATGCCCTCTCATGCAGGTTCTGCTGCTCCTGCTTCACGGACAGGGCTGTGAAGCTGCAGGAGGGGTGCTGGCGGTCCCTGTGATACCCGAGGGGTGAGATCAGGGCAGTGGGGCCTCAGACAGGGCATCTTCCCTGTGGCCCGCACAGCAGGGTGGCAGCCGCCATCAGACTGCTTCCTGGGGAGGGACTGGGGGTGGGGGTGGACAGGGTGGAGGGGAGCAAGGGACTCGGACAGTTCCACTCCCAGAGGTGTCTGGAGGGAAGGGACACTTGTCCCAGGCCCCTGGGGTCCCTGAGCCTTCCGCCCTCCTTTACACTCTCCTCCCGCGTCTGCAGTTCCTATATGTTCTGGTTGATGAACTTGGTTTAAGTTTGGCAACTGACACAAGCAGCTCAGAAAGGGCATTTAACAAAACCCACCTGGCCCTCCTTGCCTGCGAGAAAAGCCGGTCAGTACTGTAAACATGGGAGGAAGTAAGAGAAGGGGCTTCCGACAAAGGATGCTGCGTGGCCTGGCTCCAATGCTGCCTCCCAGGCCCTCAGCACACACCGTGTCTCCCAGGAAGCCAGGCCCAAAGGTCCCCAGAGTTTATGTAGCCCATCTGTCCATTTTACAGACAGAAGGACTGAGGCCTCAAGAAAGGGCATGCAGGGTCACTCCCAGAGCAAGGACATCCTGACGCGGTGAAAAGGCTCGAACACTGAGGTCCTACTGGGACCTACACCCTCCCTCCTGGGGCACCCCACTCAGGTCAAATTCACCCTCATTTTTCCAAGGAGGAAACTGTGGCCCCAGAGGAACAGACCTGCCCAGCTGCATGGCAGGCAAGTGGAAGTGCTGAGACTGAGCCCAGCTCAGACCTGGAGGCCACACACCTCACACTGTCACTCTGGAGGGACCCCCCCCACCCCTCTGTCAAGTCATTAGTACTAGTGAGCACCAACGCAGGCCAGAGCCTGTCCCCAGAGGCTGCCACGTTCCCCCTTCCCTGGAGAGTCACAGGAGGCCAGTAACAGAGGAGGCAACGGGTGGAAGGTTCTGGGACCCCTGAGGACCCTGACGGCCTTGGGGAGCTCTGACGAGCCACCAAGAGGCAGTGACATTTTAAACAGGCCTGGAGGCATGACCTCGCCCAGCAGGGCCAGGCGGGGGTGCAGACTGGGTGGCAGGAATTGGGCTGAGCGCGGTGTCGATGAGAACACTGGCTGAGCCATTGGCAGGGGAAGGGCCCTGTGCTCAGAGGGGCTCTGGGCTCTGGAGGGGACAGCACATGGCCCCATGGGCAGAGCAAAGGCAGGAGGTGGCCTTCTGGGGTGGGGGTGTTGTGTGTGGGCTATGGCTGGTGCTCAGATGGGCAGGGTCTCTCTCCAGGCCGAGGCGGAGGGGCATCACAGGGGAGGGAACGCAATATACAGAGCAGAGGACGGAGATGCAGCCTGGGGAGGCGGGAACCAGAGCTCCAGGGGCTGGGAGGACCGTGGGCACCACGGCGCCGCCTTGGGGTGCAAGAGGGGGTTGGGAGGGGAAGGTTTCAGGAAGGACCCCGGGGTGAGTCTTGAGTTGCCCAGGTATTCTATAGGGTGACCACCCTGCTCATGCCCCAAATCTGGATTATCCAATAACGGCCTGAGCTCGGGATTCCCGCCCCGAGTTCCTACTTTGCTTTCCCAGCGAGGGCACTTAGAGTTGAGCCTGAGAAAAGTCAGTGTCCCCCCGCCCCGAGCCACAGGGGTGCCCTCCAGCCGCCCTCTGTCCTGCTCACCTGTGACTGGGGACGGGGGCTGCCCCCCACATTTCTGGGATCTGTAAGTAATGAATCTTGTGACTTGGCTGTCTCAGCGTGAATGTATCGAAACCGCGGCGTCAGGGGTCCCGGGCCTCAGCTGGATGACTTGCCAGCTGCACTGGGATCAGGGAAGGGCCTCCCCATGGGTCCACAGGTTGCCCAAGTGACCGGGCCTAGGCAGGGGGGCATAGCCCAAGGGGGCCGGGCCAGAATGGGCGGAGGGACACGGTGCCCTGGCATCTATGCCCCCTGGCAGCCTCCCACTGGGCGTGGGAGGGCAGCCCTGCCCAGCACCCGGCCTGACCCCCGAGCAGCTCCTCACTCAGGTCTTGGCAGTTTCTGTTTTTGAGTCACGGAGGCCCGGGCTCTTTCTCTGTGGTTCCTTGTGTGAGTGGCAGAGGGGGTGGGGACCGAGGTGAGAAGTCTGCCTGGGAGGGAGACTGCCGCCTCCACTGCGCGCCGCCTGGCGCCTCTTGCACTGGCTGGGCCCTCGGGATTTCCCCAGACTCGGGGGTGGGGGCAGGAGGGGGCTCTCCTGGGCTCTGCCGCAGGGATGAGACAACAAGGAAGCAGCCAGTCACAAGCGCCCAGCCCCTCCCAGGGAGGCTGTCCCCTCAGGGGTTGTCTGAAGGCAGGGGAAGGGAGCCGAGAGCCTCCCTGCAGCCTCCCGAACAAATGAAAGCAGAAGTCAGCGTCCTGGTGGAGGGTGCAGTCCTCAGAGGCCAGGTCCAGTTCATGTCCACATGCTTGCCCTTCACTGTCTGGGATAACTTTCCCGAAGCCTGGTCTGGTCGGCCAACTCCTATGCATCCTGCAAAACCCTGCTCAGAGTGACCTCCCCCACCAACGTCTTCTCCACAAGCCCTGCCCCACCACACACAAGTGTGTTTGAAAGGCAGTACTGTCCAGGCCACCTGCTGCAGTGGCACATTCCCCAGAGGCTCGGAGAGTGAGATCCCTCACTAATTAAGGACAGGCTCCTGTCTCCTTCCTTAGCTGGTTCCTGCAGTTCCAATCTGGCTAGCAGTTCAGTACTCTCCACATAGCAGGCCTGTCTGCACAACATTCCCGGGTTTGGGGGCAGCTTGGCAGCTCTCTTCACTGAGGACACGGAGGCTGCAAGGGCCACACAACTTGTCAAAGGCCGTCTGCACTTTCCTCCTTTCCGCCCAGGAAGCACTTCTTGAGAATCTAATGTACACATACCAGCCCCTGAGCCAAGCGCGATCTGAACCTGACCTCGGCCAAACCTGGTACCCTGTGGCGGTCTCAGTGTCTGCTTGGCCTCGTAACTGCTCTGGGAGGGAGCTAGGCTGTGGGGGAGGGAGGGAAGTTGTCCTCACTCTTCCAGCAGGGACGGAGGCCCACACTGGGCACATGGCCAGGCCACTGAGGGGGCGGGCAGCCTACACTGGCTCCTCTGCCTGCCTTGTTCACCCCACTGACACCCGCAGGGAGCAGGGGACCATCACCCTCTCCTGGTGGAAGCAATGGAAGGAAAAAGGTGGGCCCTGGCTGGGGCCTGGGCGGGCCTCTCTTTTGCCCCTTCTCCCCTCTTGCCCATCCATGGGTGCCTACAGCACCTGCCAGAGCCTCCTGTGTCAGCAAACATGCAGGGAGGAAACTCATCTGAGCTCAGCGACAACCCCCACACCCACCCTGCCCTGCACCAAGGCCTGCAGCCGACAGACCAAGGTGATGGCCAGTGACCTTGACCGTCAGTACAGAGGCCTTTCCTCCATATTGCCTGGTTCTTCTCTGCACCTTCAGGCAGCTCAGAGGGCATCTTACCTGCACGGGCCCTGCCCCCACTGTGGGCCCCCGTGTTCCCACCTGCCTCAGCTTGCTGGACCCAGAGCATTCAGAGGCGGCTCCCTCTCTGACCCGCCTGCCTTGTTTCTGCTCCTGGGGCGCACTGCCCATACTCCCCTGGGCCCACATCTGGGGTGGTCTAAGCTGACGTCCTTTGGGCTGCTTGAAGCTCGTTCCCATTGGTCTTAGGACATCAAACTCATGTCCCATTTCTGTGGGTTCTCCTGAGAGCCCTGTCCCCAAGGTGCCTTCCGTGCTTACGTCTGTCCCCCTAACTCGCCATCCTGGGTGATGTTCCAACCACAGGAAACAGAAATCCTGGAACTAGTGAATGTCAAGGGCTGGACTTAACAATTAGCTCTACAAAGGGCACTCACTTGGTCCAAGACACCACGTTCTAATCCCCACCCTACAGATGACAAACCGGAAGCCCAGTGACGAGCAAGGGCTGCAGGAGAGAGGCCAGCCATTCCGAGCTGGGCTCTGGGGACAAACAGACCTAGACCTGAAGCTTGGCCATTTACTGCGCTTGGCCTCACTTTCCCCATTCTGTAAAGTGGGGCCACAGCCCGGCCAGCCCCCTAGGGTCCCTGTAGAGGTAAGGGTCACGGGGGCTCCTTAGCACACCATGCCTCCCCTCGGGGCGGGGGGCTGGCGGGTGGACCCCCAGGGGAGGCAGCCAACTGTGACTCTAGCAGGGGCACACACCCTCCCCTGCCCCCATCACTCAGGATCTGGTCCAGCCCCTTGCCGCGTCTCTCACCATCCTCAGCTCACCCTCGTCCAGGTCCAGCCAAACAGCCCTCCCAGCCCCAGTGCACCTGCCTCCCTAGCAACTGCCCTGTACCACCACCCCCGGCAAGGTTCCAACTTCACAAGGCTCTTTAAGCTCCTGCTGGAAGATGCCCTCCTCCTCCAGGAAGCCCTTCTGACTGCCTTGTGTCCACTCCAGGCACAGCCAGGAGTCTCCTCTGAGCTTCCCTTTGTGACAGCTCCATCACACCCTGGGTCTGAGTCCCGGCAGCCTCCCCGATCAGGCTGCGTCAGGTCAGTCTGTTGACAAAGGACTAATTCTCCATCAGACTGAGTGTCCCAGCAGCAGGGCCTCTGTCGCCCCGCAGGGTTCATCACAAAGCTTTCAACATACACGTAAAGTCACTGAAAGAACCTGAGAAAACCAGAAAAAACACGAAATAGTTGGAAGAGGAAACAAACTACCAGAGAAAGTTACTGCCCTCATCTCGGGGCATTTCCTTCCGGTCCTTTTTTTTTTCTGCTGGGCTGTGAGTGTTGGATACCACCGTGAGCAGCCCACAAACGCAGGCCTGCCTGCTTCTCTTCCACGAATAAAAGCTGGGCTTGCAGAATGGACCTGAGGCCTGACGGAGGGACTGAGTCTCTCGGGGTCATGCAGCTCCATCAGGAGGGGCCCAGCCCTCTTGACCCCCAGGGCTCTGCACACCCTGCCCCACAAATCTCAGTCCCGAAGTCCTTATCACCTGCTGTGTAGTGGAACATACATCATCTGTGAAGACCAGGAAGATGGGGGTCCCCACAGAAACACAGCAAGTTCACAGGCGGAGCACATGTTACAGGTTTGCTACCGTCTCTCACGACACATTCCTAAAGCCCCAATCCAGCTGTGATGTCGGTCACTCGCTCGCTTGTTCTTCAGACACTCCTGGGGTATGCCAGCCCTAAGTTGAGCCCTGGGACCCAGAGATGAATCAAGCAGAATTCTGCCCTTGGAGTCCCAGGCTGGTGGGAAGGAGACTGGGGAACAGGTCCAGCGCTAGATCAAAGACAGGAGCAAAGATTCCAGAGCACGGGGGCACCTACCCACTCTGCCTGGAGTGGTCGCAGGGCAGTCAGAAGGGCTTCCTGGAGGAGGAGGGGATCTTCCAGCAGGAGCTTAAAGAGCCAAGAAAAGCCCCCAGTGAAGAAGGGAGGGAAAGAATCCCAGACAGAAGAAGGGCAGGAGACAGTCTAGAGGGAAAGGTGGACAGCAAATGAGAATACAAGATGACCTCTGGGCAGTGACCTCAGAGGAGCGACCCCAGGAGATGGCTCCAGCCACCCACAGGGCTCCCTCACACAGCTGCAGGCAGCGAGTGTGGCTCCTGGGGCCAGGATTCTTCAGAACCAGGCTTGGAAGAATCTTCCACCTTCAACCATTGGATCTGCAAGGGCCTGGGGCACTGGCTATGGGTTATTTCCTGGGAGAACCAGCTGCAAGGCCTTCCAGGATCTCTCTGGAGACCAGACCTGTCCCAAAGGCCAATGGATGCCGTCAGGCCGACGTGAAGATGTGATGGAGCACAAGGACACGGGTGCGATCCTCGCTTGAGAAAGCAGGGTGTCCCCTACCCCCTTCACAAATGGGAGAAGGAGGCTCAGAGAAGTGGAGCAACCCGCCAGAGGTCACACAGCACGCAAGCAAGCAGTATGTGGGCCCAGGCCCAGAATCCAACTCTCTCTGGCTCTGGGGGGCAGGGCCCACCACAGCCCCAGTGTCCCCCACCGGTCTCCAGGCCTGGCCACCGCACCCAGAATGTATTTTATGAATGAGCGAACAAAAGAATCCGAAAGCCCCGTCCTTCTGCCCACAGCAAGCAGGAGCCGTCTGCTACTGTTTTTGTTGGTGCTGTTACCCTGCAAATGAAAAGCACAAACCCGAACTCACAGCTCGGTGTAACCTAGGGGTGAGCAGAACACCCAGGCCCTGGCGCGGGGCTGGATGGGAGTCCGGCACCTCGGGGGAGAGATTGGACAGCCAAGGGCCAAATCTGTGCTCGCCGCCCTCTGCCTGAGGCCTGCCCGTCGCATCCCTGCTCTGTGCCTCGGGGTCTCCGTCACTAAACGGGGGTGCCAGGGACCTACCTCGCCAGGGGCAGTGAGGACTGAGGAGCTGGGGTCCTGTAGGGGCGGGTGCAGGGGGACCCCGTCCGGTTGGCAGCCTCTGCCCGTGACCCTGGCCACCGCATGAGCTCTGAAACTCTCAGCCCTAGCCTCGCTGGATGCCCGGGGCGCTGTGGGTAGCCGAATGGCTTACGTATTATGAGGCCTGCATGTGGCCAAAGGGCAGAGGGGCTGAGGAGGGCGCAGGCAGGCGGCTCACTGGGCTCCCCCGTGACTCAGCGGAACTCGACAAGGCGGCAGGCCCGGGGTGAGCCGCCTCCAGCGGTACCCTGTGCAGGGAAGCCCAGCCGCCAGCATCTCTGATAAATATTTTATCACTGCTCACAGAGCAGGCCCCAGGAAGATGCCTGCAGCCTCCGATCCCGCAGAGCACCCGTTCCTGCCTGGACAGAAGGACGTGGTTGGGTGAGGAGTGCAGGTGGGGTCAGGAGCCCAGATGGCTAGCTCAGTCCCGCCCTGGCGTCATGTCAGGTCAGCTCAGCTCAGCAGATGCACTCCCCCAACCCGAGCCTTACTCACACTCTGCCCCCCACTGTGCTGGGTGCTGGGCTCCACCCCGCCCTAGAGAGCTCCAAGGGTCCTCTGCAGCACCCCCAGAACACCAGCACTCTACCCCTCGGCCTGGTCAGACGGCCCATGCTGCCGGCCGAGTGCCACTGCCGCCTCCTCCAGGAAGTATTCCTGGCTCTCTTCTTCCCACAGTGTGGGCTTGGGCAGGGCCATCACCCTCTCTGAGCCATTTCTAAAATGGGGCTGATGATCGCCACTCATGGGGGACCCGGTGAGACTATGTAAGCGAAACATCTCCCAGCTCTTCGCCCACATGGAGACTCATTCTTTTTGAAGGGGCCTGAATGTCAGGAATGAAATCAATAGATACAAAGGAGTATGTCTAGGAGTGGGAGGCAGGAAAGCACGGAGCCCTCCTGCTTGCAGGGCTCCACAATTTAACTGGGGAGATAGGACCTAAATAATAATAATAATAACAGCAGCAGGAATAACAGCTACCATATTTCAAGACCCTGCCACTGCCAAGTAACTGACATCACAGCCCTTCGTTTACTCCTCCCAGGGGCCCTGTGACGGGAGGTTCTTACCCCTATTTCATAGCAGAGCAGGAACCTGAGACTCAGAGAGGGGCAGGACTCTGCCCAAGGTCAGACAGCTCAGCAGGACTGACCTGCTGTCCTGCTGGACCTCTGGGGGTGTGACCTCAGGGTCAAAATCTGCTCTTCACATCACTGTCCATGTGGACGCCACCAAAAGGGGGATGGTCCAAGTCAGATGACGAATATCCACGGGATATCATGCAGCCCGTAAATCGCCACTCTTGAGAACTAGTGGACTTTTGAAGGAAGGCGGGGGAAACGCTCGTAGGATCACAGTTAGTGAAAAAGAACAGGATCAGGGCTACGTGTGGTGTGATGACGTCATGGGAACAGAGTTCTACATCAAGACGCGTTTATTTAAACCAGACTGGAAATGATATACAAAATGATGATGCGCAGGGGACAGAGTTTACAGGTGAAACTGCGGCCTATTTTCCAGACTTTGTACAACACGGCTATGTGGGTTTTATAATTTAAATTTTCCTTAGAAATAGGGCTGGTCTACTGCAAGGATTTATTAGGCACCTTGTGTCTGCCCTGTGCTGAGAGTTTGCTCCTCACTCAGCCTCACATTGGGTCTGCGGGAGGGACGACCACCAGACCATCAGACCATCTTCTTTTCTCACCACCGTGAGAAAAGAAGAACCTGGAAACACCCTTCCACCTCTCCATGGTTGGGCCTGCCAGCAAACCCAGCACGGCCAAAGTCAAGCTCAGGTTCTTCTCCCATGTGGAGTCTCCTGTAGCAGGGACTGTCACCACCACCCACTCAAGTCCTAGACTGACAATCAACAGGAGCTCATGAGGTAGTGAGCTCCCCGTCACGGGGAAAAATCAAGCAAGGGGCTTCATAAATCTCCACCAAGAAGTGGCCTCAGTAGCTGGTTTTCAGTCCATCTTAATCAGACCTAAAGCCTTACCACCTGTGTGACCTTGGACAAGATCCTGCCCTCCTCATCTGACACAATGACCTCAGGAAGCCCCAGAAGGTTAAATGAGGGCAAATACAGAAGATGCTTTCCAGATACCTGTCAAGGGCTATACTGACTATTACTATTTCCCAGCATTACCTATCCACCAGGGGAAGCTAGGGAGTGCAAATATAAAAATTCCCATTCCACAGATTTGAAAACTGAGGCACGGAGAAGAAGCCACTGCAGACTCAAACAGGTATAAGTGGCTCTAGGCAGACTGATTTTGCTGGAGAGACTGTTTGGCGACACAAAGAAGGCCTTTAACCGGTCTAGCCGACAGCACAGAAAGCAAAACTTCAAGAACCTTCTAGAAATTAGCAGGACCCCCGCTGGGGTTGGCGAGCCCATGTTGGCAGCTCCTGACGGTGAGGTGTCTTGGTGACACTCCCTCACCTTAAGGCACATAGCATCATGGAAAGCAGCAAGCATACCTCAAGCCAGAGACCCAGGGGTTTGAGCCCCAGCGCTGCCTCTTGCTGCCAGGGTCTCCGGGCAGCTCTTGGCCTCTCTGAGCCTTAGTCTGCCCATCTGTTAACTGGGCATGGCCACGATTGCCTTCTGGGTTGGCTGGGATGGTGGGTGGGATGGTGCCTGGGGAAGACTTCGCACAGGGCCTGGCACACAGTTAAGTGCTCAGGGAATGGCCAACCCCTCCTTTGGAGGTGAGTCCACGCTTTGGAGTCAGAATCCCGGAGGGCAATACCTGTCGTTGCAACAAACCACACAGATTTTCTTGATAACCTTTTCAGAAGGGACTTGGCCCCAGCCCCTTCCCACTTGCCTCTGGGTTTGGTCGGCGGTAACTCAGTAGCAAATGTGTCCTCGGTCCCCTCTGCTCTCCCCAGAGGGTAGAGATGGGGGCTGGCAGCACTCGAGGGCTTCCCCACACTGGGTACTGAGGGGCCCTGCACACGTTTCAGCCCCCATGGTCATCACGTGACCCCAGATGCGGGCTCCAATGCCAACATTTACACTGATCCTGATAGGAGGTCCAGGCCGGGCCAGCCTGACTACAAGCCACTGTCACTGCAGGACCGTGTCACTGTGCAGTCAACCACGCTGGGACAGGGCACCCTGTCCTTCTGGGGCCCTTCCCTGGAGCCACGTCATCCTCACGAGTACCCTGTATGGCAGGCGCTGCCATCAGCTCCACTTCACAGATGAAGAAACTGAGGCACACAGAGACGTCTGGTGACTCGCCGACGTCACACAGCTGGTGAGAGGAGAGGCTGAGGTTTGAACCCAAGCAGCCTGTCTCCAGAACCCAGGTCTTCACCTAAGCTGAGTGTTCCAATCCACGCTACGCAAATGAGAGCACTGAAGCTCAGAGAGGTTAGGCAACTTTCCTGCAGCCACACAGCTATAAACTGTGCCAGGTGGACCTGGCCTTCAGGTCTCCAGCCTTTGCAGCCCTCCGTCGGCCCCTGCTGGCCCCTCCTCCAGGGCACCCAGGACTTGGGTCTGGGGTCAGAGCCAAGTCTTATGGGCAGTGCCATCCAGGCTACTCCCCTGAGACATTAGGATTCCTGAGTCACTAGAACTCTGCTCACACCGACTTCAAAGCCCCCGCCCCCCCCCCCAGGTGCTCCCCCCACTGAAGTTCGACTTTGAGACATAAAAGAGGGATGTGGTTAAAAGAAAAAAAAAAAGGTTATACTGTCACCAGGAAGTCACCTCCTTGTCCCACTAACCCAGGTTGTTATCACAGCCCACAGTCCTAATTCACATCTCCCGACTCCAACGCTGGTTCTCCTCCGTATCCGTATCCCTCAGGGCCACCCTGGGCCTTGGGGTGAGGCTTGCCCTAGGATGTCTTGACCCCGATTTTCACCCGGAGGACCACTGACAGCCCATCTGAGCCAACAGATCCCCAACCAGCTTGTGTCTGCGGCCTCCCCCATTCTGGGTGGGTCTCTCTGCCTCCCTGGGGACCATAGCTACCCAATAGGCCTGGAGAAGGCTCTGGGGAATGAAGGCATGAGTGAATGACTTTTTCTGTCTCTCTGTGGGCATCTCAAGAGCTCTACTCCCCTCACAGATGTCCCAAAGATGATTTTGTTCACATCCACGAATGCCCACCACTGGGGGCACCAGGCTAGGGCCCAGGGCTTTCTCCTTCCTCTTCCACCCCGGCCGGTCCTGGGTTTCTGCTCTCCTGACTCTGCCAGGGGTTGCCCGGAAGATAAACGTGCCGTCTCCCAGTGCCTGCCTTGAGCAAGAGAGCTGGCACAGGCACCCAGCCGGATGCCATTAAGTGCCACCCGACGCCGTCTGGGCAATTCCGCGTGGCCATCCTCAGGCCCTTTTAGCCGCCCGTTAGAAACCAAAACCCCATTAGCTAACAAACGTTTCTGCACAGATCACTTTCCCTGCTGATGAGAAATTACGTCCATGTGACTGTTCCCATCACCAGACAGGGAGAACAGATGAGACACAAGTAGTCCCAGCCACTCGCACGATGGGTGCCCACCCCCCAGCCCCCCACAGCCAAGGTGTACTTTTGCTGTGCCAGGGCGTGGTGCCCCTTTGGATCCCGACCATCCCCTAGGAGTCGGTAATGCTGTGGTTCCCAGTTTCCAGATAAGGAACCTGAGGCCCACAGAAGCTGAGTGACTTGCCCAGGGCCACACAGCCAGCCAGCGGGGGTCCTGGGATGCTGATCCAGGCCTGCTTGGGTTCATAGCATCTGCCTCACCTTCATTTAAACAATGCCTCAGAACCCCAGCCCATTCGGCAGTAAAGTTGCTGAGGAGGCCGGAACCTCCTCTGATCGACTGGACTTGGGCTCAAAGAGGGCAAGTGGCTTACCCCAGCAAGGCCATGCCCCTAGGATGGGCTCCTCCTGGGTCTGCCCCACCTCATGCCAGGCAGACGGAGCCATGTGACCTCGTCTGATCACCCAATGCCACCACCCAGCGGCGCTCACACCTGATGGTGCATCAGAAGGGGGCTGAAGCTGTAAAATGCAGATGCCTGGTGCCCCATCAGAGGTCAGGACAGGAGCCCAGGGGTCAGCATTATATTAAGCACTGTCGTTAGACAGGATGGTCTAGAGTTGCCAGCCTCTCCTCCCAGAGCTCCAGGAAGAGTCGGGTTGGGCCTTGCAGCAGGTCTGAGTGGCCACAGGGAGCTCCCCTCCCCCTTCAGATGCAGTCCAGGGACTGGCCTCTGGGATCCCGGGGTGCAGCTCCGGTCTTGCCATGAGCATACCTAATCACCTGGACCCGATGGCCGTCCCACAGGGTCCTCATGGCGGCTGCCTGCAGCTCTGACCGCCGCCCCAAGCCACGGAGGGGGAAATGGAGGTCGCCCTCAGGAAGTGGCCTGGCCGAGCAGGGCTGGACCACACCCTAGGACCGGGGGAACAGGGACCCTCCCCCGCCCCAGCAAGTTCTCCCCTACCTCAGCTCCATTGGGAAAAAAAAATCTTAGAAAGCGGTCAGGCGCTGCTCATGCCAACCGGGTCCAGGGCATGATCTGATTTTGCCCGAGGGCAAAGGGTCCAGGGTCAGATCTGATTCTGACTGGGCAGGTCCGCCTCAAGTGCCACCTCTCAAAAGATGGGAGGGGGCTCCCCAGGTGGAGGGCACAAGGCTCTACATGCTCCTGCTGGAGGCGGGAGGCCCTCTGCCCTCAGACGTGCCTGCTGCCCCCAGCCCACCCCCACAGCTCTGCAGGCCAGCTCCCTGCAGGAAGGTGGCGGCAGGCCCCGGCCAGAGGCCAAGGGGTGGGGCCCCCGCGCTGAGCCAGGACAGGGCTCAGAAACGAGGTGTCTCCCTCCCTCGACCATCTTTGTTTGCTCCATTAAGGGGGGGCAGTGGAAAGAGAGGGGAGAGCTGCGAGGGGGAGGGGGCAGTGGCGGGGTGGAGTGGGGAGGGCGATCAGGAAAGAGACAGCTGGACGAGCTGCTGGACGGACATGCAGAGACCCACCCACAGAGACAGAGAAACTCAGAGACAGAGAAGCCGGCGGAGTGGGGCGAGGTGGGGGCGGGGGGCGCGTCCAGAGAGAGACTGCGAGAGACGAGCTCCGAGGTCCCGGGAGACCCGGGTGGGAGAAGCTGGATCCCCAACCAAGGGGACAGCCCGACCCCCACCCCACCCCGTGTCCCCGCACCAGACGCGACACGCGCGCGCGCGCGCACACACGCCACTCCGGCGGCGCCGCCAGGGCCCCCCAACCCTCCGAGGGGCGCGCGCGCCTCCCCCGGCCCCCTCCCGCGGCGGGGGCCTCCCGGACCCGTCGCCGCCGCTCACCTTGGTCACCGCGCCGCCTCCGCCGCTGCTGCCGCCGCGCAGAGCCGGAGCCCGGGGCCGGGGGAGGGGGCCGCGGTGGCCCCGCCCCGCTCCGCCCCCCGGGCCCGCGCAGGGCGCCCGACGCGGCTGCGGCCACCGGGCCGCCGGGGCCGCCGGAGGGCGGCGGGAGGCGGCCGCCTGGGCCGCGGGCACGCCCACCCACTGCGGAGGCCGGGGGGCCGGGGCCCGTCCGAGCTGGCAGCCGCGAGCCGGGGGTGCCCTCCCCGGATCCCCCCCATCCGGGTGCACTGCGCAGGCTGTGGGCGGCGCCCGCCGGGGAAGGGGGCGTCCCCGGCCACCCGGGCGGTCCCATCGGATCTCTGGCCAGTGATCCATCTCTCCTCGGCTCTCTCCCACGCCCACTGAGAGCCCCCTCCCCAAGTCGCAGCCTGTGCGGGGACCGGGAGCTGAGAGGAAAGATCAGACGCTCAGATTCAATCCCTGCCCTGGGGCTTGGGGTTTTGCGGGGGGTGGAGTGGGGCCGTGGGGTGGGGCAGAGAGGGGAGGGATGGGACAGACAAACTCTTCCAGCATCTAAATATCCCAGGGCTTCCAGTCGTCAAAGAGTGGGCGACTGCTTCATGGGCATCACCCCGGAACTTAATAGAAACTGGAAATTCTCGGCCTCACCCAGACCTACAGAAACTGGAGACGGAGCCTAGGAACCTGGGATTTAGCAAGCTCTCCTGGTGATCCCCCAGCTCCCAGGACGTTTGAAAAGTTCCGCTGCGGTGGAAATAGCCAACACCCCAATACCCCACACCCAGCCCTCTGCACCCAGCGCCCAGGTCCACACTCCAGAGTGTCTAAAAAGGATTCTTTTCACCTTCACTTAAAGACACTACCCTTGTCTCCTTTCTGACACTGTGTTGGGGGGTGGGAGGGACTCCTGGACCAGAATTCTCTGGCAGGGTTAGAGTAACAGGCAGTGCTGGTTGGAAGCCGAGTCACTGAGCGCTGCCAGGGCCAGGCGGCCTGGCTGGGGTGGGCTGGCAGAGATGGGTACCGGTTTTTGTATGTTTTAACCTGTAGTGATTGTTGTGAAGTTTTGAAATGCAGTTATGCAAATATTTATGTCTATGTTCAGGACTAAAACATCTTTCCCATCCTTGCACTGGTTGCAGCTAAGCCACCCAACGCCCCGAAGTAGTGGCATAATGGGGCCAATCGAAGGGCAGTCATTCCTGGTGCCCAAGTCCGGGAGAGGGAGTGTGCTGAAGGGGTGCTCCAGGGCCCTGGGATGAGCACCTCTGCCTGGGCAGCAGGCCCTGGCATCCCTGAAGGAGGAGGGGGTATCAGGACGGAGGGGCCAGCTGAGCAAACCCATGGAATGTGCCCTGGGAGTTTCTAGCATGTTTTCTGGACTCTCTAACATTGCCCCACCCTTCTCTTCTCTTCTCTTGCTTCCTTTTACTTCTTAGTACTTGCACTTGGCATTACATTCTGCAGTGGGTTATTTCTTTATTATATAGTTTGATTGTTGTTGTTTAGTCACTAAGTTGTGTTTGACTGTTTTGCAACCCCATGGACTGTAGCCCACCAGGCTCCTCTGTCCATGGGATTTCTCAGGCAAGAATACTGGAGTGGGTTGCCATTTCCTTCTCCAGGGGATCTTCCTGACCCAGGGATCAAACCCTCCTGCCTTGGCAGGTGGCTTCTTTACCACTGAGCCACAAGGAAGCCCATAGTTTAATGGTAGAATGTAAATTCCCCAAGGTGGGGCTTTGTCTCTTTTCTTCCTCCAAAGGGTTCCTGGTGCTTAGCGCAGTGTTTGGCACTTGGAAGGTGCCAGATAGATGTTTGTTGAAAGAATGAGTGGATGAATGACCCCACAATGAGCAGTGCCAGTCACTCGTCACTTGTGGCCTCCCTTGTCCCCCCTAGATCCAGACTCTGTGCCAGTCCTGTGGACTGCATCCCCTACTGATGCCTGTTTGGGTTTGGCCAGTGGAGACAACAGCTGGAGATCAGAGGGGGAGGGAGAGAGGATGGGGCCTCTCTTCCTATCGCCACATGCTGCGCATGGGCACCATCTGCTCACCTCCATGACTACAACTCTGGCCGGGAAGCCCTCTGTGACTAGCTCCCACCAGCTTCCGCTGGAAACATTATTTCCTCTGCTATTGATAGTTCTTCCAGCCCCAAGGATGGCGGCAGCTTCCTGCCATCACTGGTCTCTGGGCGCTCCTGATCCTGTCACACCTCTGTAAGTAGTCTCTTTAGTCACGTGACTTATTTGGACCACCTGGGGCAAATTCTATCTTCTACTGGGACCAGAACTAGAACAGATAGATATTATTTTTGCCACTTTACAGAAGTGGAAACTGAGGAGCAGAGAGGTTATAAAACATGCCCAGCCAGAGATCCTAATAGATGCCTGGCCAAAGAAGATATTCAAATGGCAAACAAGCATATGAAACATACCTTGCATCCAATATTATTAGGGAAATGCATTACCACTATGCGATACCATTATATACCTATTAGAATGGCCAAAATCCAGAACACTGACATCACCCAATGCTGGCAAAAACATGAAGCAACAGGAGTTCTCATTGACTGCAGGTGGGAACGCAGACTGGTGCAGCTACTCTGGAAGACCGTTCATTGGTTTCTTACAAAATGAAACATACTCTTCCCACACAACCCCCACTCCCTCTTGGCTCAGACGGTAAAGCGTCTGCCTACAATGCGGGAGACCCGGGTTTGATCCCTGGGTTGGGCAGATCTCCTGGAGAGGGAAATGGCTACCCACTCCAGTACTCTTGCCTGGAGAGTCCCATGGACAGAGGAGCCTGGTAGGCTACATACAGTCCGTGGGGTTACAAAGAGTCGGACACGACTGAGCGACTTCACTTTCACTTACCATACAATCCAGCAATCACTCTCCTTCCTTGGTATTTACCCAGAGGAGCTGAAACTTAAATCTGTGCAAAATGTGCATACGAATATTTTGGGGAGCTTTAGTCATTTTGCCAACACTTGGAAGCAACCAAGGTGTCCTTCAGTGAGTGGATAAACTGTGGTATAGCCATACAATAAAATGTTATTCAGTGCTAAAAGGAAAAGAACTATTAATATTAAGCCATTAAGAGTCAGGAAACATAAATGCATATTACTAAGTGAAAGAAGCCAGTTTGAAAAGGCTACATCCTGTGTGAGTCCAACTTGATGACTTTTTGGAAAAGGCAGAACTATGGAGACAGTACGATCAAAGGTCACCAAGGGTTAGGGGGAGGAGGGATGAACAGATGGAGCGCGGAGGATTTTTCTGGCCGTGTAACTTCTCTATGATGTTGTCATAGTGGATACATGTCCTTATAGGTTGGTCCAAACCCAAAGAATGTCCGTCCCTAAGGCCAACTATCGACTTTGTGTGATAAGGAGGTATCAGTGTCGGCTCACAAATCGTAACAAATGTACCACCCTGGCCTCCGCTGTTGACACTGGGGGAGGCTCTGCAATGTGGGGGCAGAGAGTACACCGGAAATCTCTGTACCTAAATTTTGCTGTAAACCTAAAACTACTCCAAAACAATAAAGCCTTTAAAAGATATCCTGGACCACATGCGGTGAGTGACGACAGAGCCAGTCGTCCCAACCCAGGACCCCCTGGTTTAAAGTCTGTATCTGGCTTTGGGGGATTTTGAGCTCTTCTCCTTTGAGGGGCGCAGGACTGGAGGGTAAGTGTGAAGGGGTCCCAGGTTATCCAGAAGCAGTCGACCCCCCAGAGCCCCATCCGTGTCCTCCAGCTGCTGGGTGAGAACTGAGCGTTTCCCTGGGCCTGGCAGGAAACCCCAGCCTGCACATGTGTCTCCTCTGAGCTAATCTGCAGGTCACGTGAAGCCGTGGGAAGCCGCAGGCGGCTCAGGTGAGGCCCCAGCCCTGCGGTGGCCGCCGACCTTCCGTTTCCTTCCCCGCCCTCCGAAGGAGGTCAGCCCTGCTGTGTGCCGGGTCGGCCCTAGTGTGGAAGGACACAGACTCTGCAGAGCCTCAGGCTCCTGTCTGTGCAGTGGGGGAGGGTCGCACTTGTCAATTTGTTCTTTCACTTATTCACTGGCTGATTGAGTCACTGAACATCATTTAGTAAGCTTTTGCTCACCGCCTGGCGTGGAAGAGGCATACTTAGCAGATCTAAAGCCCTGAGACTTCTTTGGTGGTCTAGTGGCTAAGACTCCACGCTCCCAATGTCAGGGGCCCGGGGTTCGAGCCCTGGTTGGGGAGCTAGCTCCCACGTGTTGCAACAAAGATCAAAAATCCCACCTGTGGCAACTAAGACCCAGCACGGTCAAATAAATAAATCAATATAAATACTAAAACCAACCAAAGCCCTGTGGAAAGCTTAGCTGTCTGATGGGTGAGTCTTGCTATCTCCAACACTGCCCCTGTGGATCTGGGACCCCTTCTGGAGTCTCCAATACATCCCACTTGGCCAAGAGGGGGTTTGGTGCTTTTGTGGGATGTGGAAACAGCCCAAGGATTCCGAGGGCTCTCTGAGCCTCTTCTGCATGGGGCAGACCCTTGGAGACACCTATCCAGTGACGGCAGACAGGGAGATGGAAGCCAGCAACGTGCAGTGACCTGCCCTGCATCGCACTATGTGCCGGGCTTGTAACGGCCCCAAAAGAGGTCCCCGTCCCAATCCCCAATCCCTGTGCAGGTATCGCCTTTCACGGCCAAAGGAACTTTGAAGATGTGATTCAGGAGCTTCAACTGGGGAGATGATTCTGGTTACCCAGTGGGCCTGATACCCTCCTAAGGATCCTATGAGAAGCAGGCAGGAGGGAGAAAGGGTGCTATGGCAACAGGCACAGAGAGATTGGAAGATGCTCCCCTATGGCTTTGAAGACATAGGAAGGGGCCACCAGTCATGGGATGCAGGAGGCCTCTTAAAGGTAGAAAAAGTACAAGATGAATTCTTCCCTAGACTCTCCAGAAGGCATGTGGCCCCGCTGACTTCTGGCCTCCAGAACAATAACAGAATAAACTTGTATTTTAAGTCTGTGGCCGTCTGTAGCCACGGGAAACTAGCCTAGGCAGTGAGACCAGGACTAGAAGCCAGGTTTCCTGAAGCTGAGTTTGGCTTTACGATAGCCTGGATCCCTGTCCTACGGGCTTCTGTCCAGGGACTCCTGGACAGGAGATTGGCTCAGTGCTTTAGGATTAATCTTCCTCTCATGAGGTGCTTGCAATGGTACAAGAATATTATACACATAAGACTGTAGCCTGCCTGGCTCCTCTGTCCATGGGATTCTCCAGGCAAGAATACTGGAGTGGGTTGCCATTCCTTTCTCCCAACCAGAGGATCTTCCCAACCCAGGGACCGAACCTGGGTCTCCTGCATTGCAGGTGGATTCTTTACCATCTCAGCCACCAGCGAAGTCCATTATACACATAAATACTATGGAAGAAACGAAATGCTGTGAGTGTCCCCAGTTTTGAAGCCTCTGGTGCATTCAGGACTTTCCCTGAATGTTCAGGGGGCCGTGCTCCATGCAACTCTCCTCTTTTTCTGGGGACCCCTCCCTCTCCAGAACAAACAGCCTGCCCTCCCACAAAACACACACTTGCACAGAACACCGACACCAGACAAAGCTCATCAAAAGCAGCTCGGTGATCACTGAACACGATGACGGTATGAACATCGGCCAGGCCACAAAATGACCAAACCTCTCCCTTCCCGGCTACAGGAGTGACTCCTGGAGCCAGGCTCCCCTCCCTGTGGAGAAGGTTTACCAAGATTCCTGATCACAGCACCATCCGCCCTTCCTGAGAAGGTCCAATCTGGGACGCAGACCTACCAATCACCCAGCACACGCCCAGCGCCCGGAAGTCCTTTCTTTCAGGCGCCCACGGCTCCCAGGTATGTCCTCTCTCTAGGCGACAAGCGAGCCACTCACCCTGTTTTCCCACCGGGGTGCTCCTGGCCATCTTGAGGGGCGCTTTGGTAGTGGGGACTCTCTCCCTGGATCACCACGAGACAGCCCCCTTCTTCGACCCTCAGACTGAGAGAGACAGGGCAGGACAAGTTGTGAGACGTAGGAGCCGAGCTGAGGCTGTGATGACGGGGCCAGGCTGGCTGGGGGTAGTAACCCGGCCTGGGCAGTGGGTAGACTTGCCAGGTGGCCGGGGGGGTGGGGGGCTCTGGCAGAGAGCTGCAGCCTCCTGGCTCTGCACCCGCTGGTTCCAGCTCCAGCCCTGGAGGAGTGATCTGCTCCCAGCCCTGGCCCCAGCTGAAAGCCGGGCCTCTCTCTGCCTGGCTTCAGTCTCTCTGAAGACTTGGCCCGGCTTGCTGGCCACGGTCACAGAAGCCTAGTGTGGTTCAAGTCAAGGAGTGTTTTCCACATGCCTCGTCCGTGTTAGGTTCTGAGTTTGGGCCCAGATGCAGGGGGTAGCCCTGAGGACCTCTGAGGTGGGGGCAGGCGAACCAGACCTGGAAATCAATTCTGCCAGCTGGTGCCTGAGGATTGTAATACTGTTGATGTTGTTCAGTCACTAAGTCGTGTCTGACTCTTTGTGACCCCGTGGACCGCAGCGCGCCAGGCTCCCCTGTCCTTCACCGTCTGACTCATGTTATTGAGTCTGTGATGCCATCCAACCATCTTATCCTTTGCCGCCTGCTTCTCCTTTTGCTCTCAATCTTTCTCAGGATCAGGGTCTTTTCCAATGAGTTAACTGTAATAATGGAAGTCCAGAAAGGGCTCTGGGAACTGGACGTAGGGTACCACCTCCTTCTGGGAGTTCAGTGAGAGCTTCCCAGCCCTGCCTTCCCACCCCTAGGGCAGAATCAGGCTTGGGACTCTGGGACCAACACACATCCCACAGGCTGGAACATCACACAGGCCTTGGCGCCTGCCTTTGAGGGTCTTGGGCTCAGTCCAGGCACTGAGGGCTCCTGAGAAGGTGGGCTCAGAGCACCCAGTCTGCCAGCCTTGTGGGCCAGACCCCTCCCCGTGGGAACAGCTCTGACCCACGAGTGCTGTCCCTCCCCAACGCGGATGGGGAGTGAGAAGGAAAACTTGGGGATGAAAGGGTCTGTGCTGAGGCCTTTCACAAGCAGCCAGCCCCCCATCTGCACCTCTCCCCCCAGCGCACACTCTAAGAAGCTGGCAGCTGGCCCCCCTCCCGCAGGCTGAGCACCCAGGGCCAGCGAGCAGCCTTAGTGCAGCCCCGCGGTCCTGCCAAGGATGTGTCTTCAATTGCTGCTTTCCGGTTTGCCAGAGAGAATAAGTCTGGCTTCTGCAGGAAACCCAGACCCAATTTGAATTTGCCTTGAAAAAGCTCTGCAGAAACAACGTCTGTGGCCCTTTCCTCCCAGTTCAGCCTTCCTGGGACCGTGCCCCCACGCCCAGCGCAAGAAAGAGCACAGGCCTCAGTTTGGGGGGTGTTGGGAGATGATGCAGGGTTTCAGGCGGATGGTCGTGTTGCTGGCACACAGACGGGCTGGGACCTCTAGGACAATGTGGAGTGAAAGCGGTGACAGTAGATACCTTGTCTCTTTCCTGGCCTTTCGGGAGAAGCGTCAGTCTCCCCACTCCCCCTGTGACGTTAGCTGGAAGTTTTCTTGCAGTTTCTTTATTCGGTAGGTGAAGTTCCCTCCTATAACTATACTGCCAAGAATCAAAAAAAATTCTTTTAAATCATGAAGGAGTTTGAGCACATGCTTTTGTGCATCAATTGAAATCATCCAATATTAAAAAATTTTTTTACTGTTAATGATATGAATCATTGATTTTGACTGTTAAACCAACCTTGCACTTCTGGAAAAGAGTCTGCTTTGTCACAATTTATTATCATTTGTATATCTTGCTGGATTGATTTGCTAAAATTGCGTTGAGGATTTTGCATGTGTGTTCACGAGCGACCCTGGTCTGTAATGTTTTTTTCTCCTTTTTCGATTGTGCCATCGGGCATGTGGGATCTCAGTTCCCTGACCAGGGATCACATTGGGAGCGTAGAGTCTTAACCGCTGGATCGCCCGGGAAGCCCCTGCCATCTTCTCATAAGGGCCTTGCCGAGTTCTGTTATCGTGATGATTCTAACTTGTTAAAATAAGGAGTTTTTTTTTTTTTAAAGTGTGAACTAGTGCAAGGGCTTCCCAGGAGGCTTAGTGGCCGAGGGCACACCTGGCTTTAGCTGCAGGAGATGCAGGTTCAATCCCCGGGTCGGGAAGGTCCCCTGGAGAAGGAAATGGCAACCCACTCTGGTATTTCTGCCTGGGAAAGCTCACGGACAGAGAAGACTGGCGGGCTACAGTCCGTGGGGTTGCGAAGAGTTGGACACGACTTAGTGACTAAATAACAACAAGAAGGGAGTGCGAAACCAAGAACAGGTCCGCAGACCGGTCTCGCGGCGCTACAGCGAGAGCGAAACCAGATGACGCACAGGGACGCCCTGCCCCGCGGCGGAGCTCAGCCAAGGTTTAGAATGAATGAACACACAGTTCCTGAATTGAGGGAGGAAGCCAGGCAGAGATACTTTTCTTACAGTTGAGCTAACAGGACCAGGGAGACCTGGGTAGGTGACACACAAAGGGTCAGCGCATGAGAAACCTAGGGCTTTGAGGCCGTGGACCTTTATCCCGTGTCCACTGTCTCAGGGCCCATGAGATGGCAGAGACTTGGGGAGTGGGCAGTACTGAAGAGGAACGATCCTGACACTTGTGAAATGTTGAACCGGCAGGGAAGATTTTATCCAAGACTACTGCAACAGGGAAGAGAGACTAGGCTGAATTCTGAATGCAACAGATGGCTGGGGACTTACAACCGAGGAGGGGGTAAGGGGGTGAGTGGATGGAAGCTCACTAAGAGACATCAAGGGTAGGGTGTTCCTGCTACAGCTGGGCTAGGCAGGCCCAGGACAGGGCCCAGAGGCGAGGCCTGTTGGGGAAAGTGGCTCAAAGCAGCCTGTCTCAAGGAGGCAGTCTTTGCAGGAGTCCTGTCTCCGCTGCCCGAGGAGCACCTCGCGCCCGAGGCCAGGGGCGGTGACCCTGAAGAGTCACCCTGAGCCCGAGGCCAGGGGTGGCAGCTGGGAGGAGCCACCCACGCCCAAGGCCAGGGCCGGAGGCCGAGAGGAGCATCCTGAGGAGCCGTGGCTGTGCAGTCGCAGGAGGGCCTAGAGGAGCTATCCCACGTTGAAGGTCAGGAACGGCGGCGGTAAGGAGATACCCCTCGTCCAAGGTAAGGAGCAGCGGCTGTGCTTTGCTGGAGCAGCCGTGAAGAGATACCCCACGTCCAAGGTAAGAGAAACCCAAGTAAGATGGTAGGTGTTGCAAGAGGGCATCAGAGGGCAGACACACTGAAACCATACTCACAGAAAACTAGTCAGTCTTATCACACTAGGACCACAGCCTTGTCTAACTCAGTGAAACCAAGCCATGCCTGCGGGGCAACCCAAGACGGGCGGGTCATAGTGGAGAGGTCTGACAGGATGTGGTCCACTGGAGAAGGGAATGGCAAACCACTTCAGTATTCTTGCCTTGAGAACCCCATGAACAGTATGAAAAGGCAAAATGATAGGATACCAAAAGAGGAACTCCCCAGGTCATTAGGTGCCCAATATGCTACTGGAGATCAGTGGAGAAATAACTCCAGAAAGAATGAAGGGATGGAGCCAAAGCAAAAACAATACCCAGCTGTGGAGGTGACTGGTGATAGAAGCAAGGTCCAATGCTGTAAAGAGCAACATTGCATAGGAACCTGGAATGTCAGGTCCGTGAATCAAGGCAAATTGGAAGTGGTCAAACAAGAGATGGCAAGGGTGAACGTCGACATTCTAGGAATCAGCGAACTAAAATGGACTGGAATGGGTGAATTTAACTCAGATGACCATTATATCTACTACTGTGGGCAGGAATCCCTCAGAAGAAATGGAGTAGCCATCATGGTCAACAAAAGAGTCCGAAATGCAGTACTTGGATGCAATCTCAAAAATGACAGAATGATCTCTGTTCGTCTCCAAGGCAAACCATTCAGTATTACAGTTATCCAAGTCTATGCCCCAACCAGTAAAGCTGAAGAAGCTGAAGTTGAACGGTTTTATGAAGACCTACAAGAACTTTTAGAAAGAACACCCAAAAAAGATGTCCTTTTCATTATAGGGGAATGGAATGCAAAAGTAGGAAGTCAAGAAACACCTGGAGTAACAGGCAAATTTGGCCTTGGAATGTGGAATGAAGCAGGGCAAAGGCTAATAGAGTTTTGCCAAGAAAATGCACTGGTCATAGCAAACACCCTCTTCCAACAACACAAGAGAAGACTCTACACATGGACATCACCAGATAGTCAACACCGAAATCAGACTGATTATATTCTCTGCAGCCAAAGATGGAGAAGTTCTATACGGTCAACGAAAACAAGACCAGGAGCTGACTGTGGCTCAGATCAGGAACTCCTTATTACCAAATTCAGACTTAAATTGAAGAAAGTAGGGAAAACCGCTAGACCATTCAGGTATGACCTCAATCACATCCCTTATGATTATACACTGGAAGTGAGAAATAGATTTAAGGGCCTAGATCGGATAGATAGAGTGCCTGATGAACTATGGAATGAGGTTTGTGACATTGTACAGGAGACAGGGATCAAGACCATCCCCATGGAAAAGAAATGCAAAAAAGGAAAATGGCTGTCTGGGGAGGGCTTACAAATAGCTGTGAAAAGAAGAGACATGAAAAGCAAAGGAGAAAAGGAAAGATATAAGCATCTGAATGCGGAGTTCCAAAGAAGAGCAAGAAGAGATAAGAAAGCCTTCTTCAGCGATCACTGCAAAGAAATAGAGGAAAACAACAGAATGAGAAAGACTAGAGATCTCTTCAAGAAAATTAGAGATACCAAGGGAACTTTTCATGCAAAAATGGGCTCGATAAAGGACAGAAATGGTCTGGACCTAACAGAAGCAGAAGATATTAAGAAGAGGTGGCAAGAATACACTGAAGAACTGTACAAAAAAGATCTTCATGACCCAGATAATCATGATGATGTGATCACTAATCTAGAGCCAGGCATCTTGGAAAGTGAAGTCAAGTGGGCCTTAGAAAGCATCACTACGAACAAAGCTAGTGGAAGTGATGGAATTCCAGTTGAGCTGTTTCAAATCCTGAGAGATGATGCTGTGAAAGTGCTGCACTCAATATGCCAGCAAATTTGGAAAACTCAGCGTGGCCACAGGACTGGAAAAGAGTTTTCATTCCAATCCCAAAGAAAGGCAATGCCAAAGAATGCTCAAACTACCACACAATTGCACTCATCTCACATGCTAGTAAAGTAATGCTCAAAATTCTCCAAGACAGGCTTCAGCAATACGTGAACCGTGAACTCCCTGATGTTCAAGCTGGTTTTAGAAAAGGCAGAGGAACCAGAGATCAAATTGCCGACATCTGCTGGATCATGGAAAAAGCAAGAGAGTTCCAGAAAAACATCTATTTCTGCTTTATTGACTATGCCAAAGCCTTTGACTGTGTGGATCACAATAAACTGTGGAAAATTCTGAAAGAGATGGAAATACCAGACCACCTGACCTGCCTCTTGAGAAACCTATATGCAGGTCAGGAAGCAACAGTTAGAACTGGACATGGAACAACAGACTAGTTCCAAATAGGAAAAGGAGTACGTCAAGGCTGTATATTGTCACCCTGCTTATTTAACTTCTATGCAGAGTACATCATGAGAAATGCTGGACTGGAAGAAACGCAAGCTGGAACCAAGATTGCCGGGAGAAATATCAATCACCTCAGATACGCAGATGACACCACCCTTATGGCAGAAAGTGAAGAGGAACTAAAAAGCCTCTTGATGAAAGTGAAAGAGGAGAATGAAAAAGCTGGCTTAAAACTCAACATTCAGAAAACAAAGATCATGGCATCCGGTCCCATCACTTCATGGGAAATAGATGGGGAAACAGTGGAAACAGTGGCAGACTTTATTGTTTTGGGCTCCAAAATCACTGCAGATGGTGACTGCATCCATGAAATTAAAAGACGCTTACTCCTTGGAAGAAAAGTTATGACCAACCTAGATAGCATATTCAAAAGCAGAGACATTACTTTGCCGACTAAGGTCCGTCTAATCAAGGCTATAGTTTTTCCTGTGGTCATGTATGGATGTGAGAGTTGGACTGTGAAGAAGGCTGAGCGCCGAAGAATTGATGCTTTTGAACTGTGGTGTTGGAGAAGACTCTTGAGAGTCCCTTGAACTGCAAGGAGATGCAACCAGTCCATTCTGAAGGAGATCAACCCTGGGATTTCTTTGGAAGGAATGATGCTAAAGCTGAAACTCCAGTACTTTGGCCACCTCATGTGAAGAGTTGACTCATTGGAGAAGACTCTGATGCTGGGAGGGATTGGGGGCAGGAGGAGAAGGGGACGACAGAGGATGAGATGGCTGGATAGCATCACGGACTCGATGGGTGTGAGTCTGAGTGAACTCTGGGAGTTGGTGATGGACAGGGAGGCCTGGCGTGCTGTGATTCATGGGATCGCAAAGAGTCAGACACGACTGAGCGACTGAACTGAACTGAACTGTCTCCGCTGCAGAGATAAACCGGGATAGTGGGAAGCCTGGGCTGGGTGCCTGAGGAGGAGCCCGGAGCGCCGTCCAGAGGTGCCCTGTAGGCGCAGGCTCCTGGGGCTGGAGCCCAAGGGGCTTTTCTGACATGCCCACAGTGGATGCAGGGGCGCTTGTTCTTTTTCAAGGTGGGTAACAATTCCTTTAGACAGACCCAGCTGGCAGCACTTCTAAAGCTTTATTCACCTTATTTTCAGTTATTGTATCTAACGTAATTATATTTTAACCCCACTCCAGTACTCTTGCCTGGGAAGTCCCATGGATGGAGGAGCCTGGTAGGCTGCGGTCCGTGGGGTCGCTAGGAGTGGGACAGGACTGAGCGACTTCATTTTCACTTTTCCTTTCATGCATTGGAATAGGAAATGGCAACCCACTCCAGTGTTCTTGCCTGGAGAATCCCAGGGACAGGGGAGCCTGTAGGCTGCCGTCTATGGGGTCGCAGAGTCGGACAGGACTGAAGCGACTCAGCAGTAGGAGCAGCAGCAGGGGTTTACATGTTCCTTTTCTAATTCAAATAGCATAGTCTTCTTATTTAGCACTTGAAGGACCTTATGGGGTTTTAGGTGGGCAGCGATTCCCTCCAGGAAACTTCCTTTTCTACCTCTGTTTTCATCTGGCTCCACTGTCCTCTTGGCCCAGCTCCAGGCAATGGACACATGTTCTCCTGGAGAAGGGAAGGGTGAACCCAGAAGCTTTACTGGGCATCTGTTCCTGGGCTGCTGGAGGCCTTGCACGTTCCCTGTGCCCGGTCTGTCTGCTGGCACGTGTCCTTCAGCTCCTGGCAGTCCCCTCTCACACTTGCCTGCTTATCTGCTGAGAAAGCTCAGGCAGTGTGGTCCCGTCCAGAAGGAGTTGGAGACTTGAGGGCATCGTTTCTCCTCTTCCAGTCCTCCTGGGGGTGGCCTGGGGCAAGTCTCTCGCCTCTTAAGGCGGGGGTCCCCCTAGTGTGGGATGGGAAGGGCCTGGGAGGATTGGGGGAACCCAAAACCCAGGGCAGAGATGCCCACTGAACCACCCAGACTCAGCCTGCAGGGGGCTGCATGTTGGGGACCCCCATGTCCTCCCGTGTGCTCAGCAGCTGGAGAGGTGGACTCAGATGGGAAGGTCCTCGTAGATAACAGCAGAAGCCATTCAGGAGAATTCTGAGAGGGGAATGCAGGAACTTCCCTGATGGTCCACTGGCTGAGACTTTGAGCTCCCAATGTAGGAGACAAGGTTCGATCCCAGGTCAGGGAACTAGATCCCACATGCCGCAACTAAGACTCAGCACAGCCAAATAAATAAATAAAATGCATTTTAAAAAAAGACGGGGTGGAGGGAAAATTCCCTGGCAGTCCAGGGGTTAGGACTCCATGCTTCCTCTGCAGGGGACATAGGTTGCATCTCTGGTCAGGGAACTAAGATCCTGCATGCCTCGTGGTATGGCCAGAATAACAGTTAAATACAAGAGGGGAGTGCAGCTTGAGTTCTGGGTCCCTTACTATTTTCATGGGCAGGGAGAGGGACTGGCCCCTCTGAGCCAGTCCTGGGAGTCAGGCTTGGAGTCTCAGGAATCTGGAGGGGGGTTCGTGCTGCTGTGGTGGGGTCGTGGGAGTAGCTTCAGGGGTCTGAGGCTGCGTGAATGGTGGGGGGTGTGGTTCTGCTTACCGAGGCCCTCACCCTGGGCCGCCTGTGCCAGGACTGGGCCCCAGGGAGGGCCCTGCTGTGGCCTCCTGTCCTGGAACGGGAGCCTTGTCTGCCTCTTGGTCACCCCCCGAAACCCCCAGATGGAGTGAAGCCCTGGATGTGAGGTTGGGCCTTGAGTGCCAACAGCAGGCTCAGGGCTCATCCACCTCAGAGGGCCTCTGGGGGCGTGTGGGGACCCCGGGAGCTCAGGATGCCCTCCGAGGACCTGCCAGGGGGCTCAGAGGTGTATCCTAGAGAAGAGAGTAGCATGGGATGGGCCAAACGAGGAAGCAGGGTCAGCTCAGCGGAGAACTGTAGTCCTCGAAGTCTGCGGCGCCAATACCGGGGACATGATTAGAAGTGTAGACTCTCAGGAACCACTAAATCTGGCTTTCTGAATCCGAAGAGTCCAGTGGGGCCACCGGCTGGGAGGTATCGGGTCCTCCCTCCAGGCACACTTGGAGTCTGCTATCCCTGAGCTGAAGGGTAAGCTGATGATTCTTACACAGATGTTAAATGAATAAGTACCTATGACTGTATTTGTTTCATCAGTTTGTGAGGGGATCAGTTGTTCAGTTGCTAAGTTCTGACACCAAGTTGGACACTGAGTCGTATCCGACTATTTGTGACCCCTTGGACCGCAGCCCTCCCTTGGATGCCAGACTTCACTGTCTTCCTCTGTCTCCTGGAGTTTGCTCAGATTCACGTCCACGGAGTCAGTGATGTTATCTAACCATCAGTAAGATGTTACAAAATCAGTTCAGAGGAACAGCCAAGAGCAGACATGTGTAAGCAATCCGGAAGGCAGAATTGAATTTGCTAATAGATGCAAAGCTGGCTGCTTCCCTAGGGTAGGGGATCCAGTGTCCCTCCACCTCGTGAAATTCATTTGCATCTTTATGGATAAGAATCTTTGTTTTACTGTCAATTTTCTATGACTTACAGAGTTGTGGACTTGCTCGAAGGCCAGGAAAGATACAGACACTTATGGGTCCACTGATGTGCCAGAATATGCTGCGTTATCTCTTGAAAGGGCGTCTAGTGGCTCCCCCCTCCCTTCCTTCCTTCCCTCACCCTTCGCCCACCCCACTCACCCCCAGTTTGCCTGCACGCCTACTTTCTGGCTGTAGATCTGCCCCTCTGAGCCTCTGGCTCCTTGTGTGTAAAATGGGCAGACATCCCCTGTCCTGGGGATTAACCCAGATTCTGGGAGAGCCTTTGGCGCAGGGCATCTGGCCCCTGGTGGGGCCCCCAAGCCTGTGGGATGAGTGGGTGGGCGGGCTGAGTGGAGGCAGCGGTCCCTGGGGCCGGCACAACCTCACACACACACACACACACACACTCACATACTGTGCTGCACCTGCCAGTCTGCGGAGGAAGAGGGGTGAGGTCCCTGCCTCCCCACTGAAGAGGTGGCTACCTGTCAGCAGGACGTTTTGGGTAACACTTTGGCCTGATAGCGCTCGAGACTACACTGGGGAGCTGGAGAGAAGAGGTGCGGATGGGAGGGGCGGGTGTTACAGATGCGGCTGAGTTTTCCATGGTCAGAGGGAGAAAGGGGGAGGGGGTGGCGGAACGATGCTGTTAATAGGGCACTTTTGTCCCCAGGGCAGAGGCGTGAGCCCTGCCCAACTCACCCGGGGCCCCAGCAACGTCCACGCCTCCTGTCTTCTGCTCTGCACTCTCTTTGATCAGCGGAAACCGGGGACGAACTCGGGAGGCTGTGCTCAGGGCTAGAGTTCAGCGAACTGACTAACGTTGCTTCTGACTCACTCTTGGCCTTGGGCGAGCTTCTGCCCTTCTCTGAGCTGCCAGTTAAGCGGGCTGGGCCCAGACAGTCCAGCTTTAAAAATGTTGAAATCCACAGAAGCTTTTCTTGAAACAGTCTTTGGTAGAAATCCTGTATGTAGCAATGATACGATAAAAGCTTAAAAAATTTTTTTATCATGTGGCGAAAATTTTCCTTTATGAAGATGGGAAAAATGCTATGGTGAACCAGTTGGGGCAGAGACGAGACACCCGCCCCGCCTGCCCCCCATCCCAAGTGCAAGAAAAGATGGGTGGGTCTTAAGTTCTGATGAACAAAAGCACCATGGGACTTAGACATGACCTTCTTTGGGCTCCCTGTGGTTCTGTGTGTATTTTGAACAAGACACCACTGTCCTTGGTTCCTGACCATCTCTTCAAGGCTTTTGGGTAGTAATGTATTAGTTCCCCTGGTTCCTGTAATAAATGAGCACAAACCAGGTGAATTAAAAACAACAAAAATTTATTCTCTCACAGTTCTGGAAGCCTTAAGCCCGAAATCAAGGTGTCAAGAGAGCCATACTCGTTCCAAAAGTTTTAGGAAAGAACCCTCCGGGTCTCTTCCAGCTTCTGGTGATGGCTGGCCACCTTGGCTTGTGGCAGAAGGCCGCCAGTCCCTGCCTCCGTCTTCCCTCTGGGTGCCCATGTCCAGGCTTCCTTCTTTTTACTAGGACACCAGTCATGGTGGGTTAAGGACGCATCCCTGGGGGCTCAGACTGTAAAGACTCTGCCTGCCAATGCAGGAGGCCTGGGTTCGATCCCAGTGTCAGGAAGATCCCCTGGAGAAGGGAATGGCAACCCACTCCAGTGTTTCTGCCTGGAGAATCCCATGGACAGAGAAACCTGGTGGGCTACAGTCCATGGGGTCGCAGAGTCAGACACGACTGAGCAACTGACACTTTCACTTTACCAGTCGAGGAGGATCTCATCATAACTTGATTAAGTCTGCAAAGACTATATTTCCAAATAAGACCATTACCATGTTCGCAGGTTCCCAGTGGAAGTGAATTTTGGAAGCATGCCATGTGAAACAGTGAACAGTCTGGAAATACAGAGCCCCTTTGTCCTTCCAGAGTAAAGCCAGGCATACCTACTGCCCCCTCCAATCCCCAGGAAAGACTCAGCTTCCCTGAGGCTGGGGCTCCTCTCCTAGAACACCACCATGGAGCACGCAGTTGCCCTCTGGCCCTCTGCGGGGCTCGGAGCTTGGGGAACTGGCCCACGACGATGCTGACACTTGGCTCTTGCTGCTGCTGTGAGCCGTAGACCATCCTTTGTTTGCGCTCCAGGCGTTTTGTGTCTTTGCCAGCATCCGTGGAACCCTGGCAGCTCCCACTCGTGAGCTTGCAGGTAGGGCACATCTCCGAGTGTCCCAGGTCCTGACGGGGTGGCACCTCTGGCTGAGTGAATGACTCCACGTAACACAGAGGAGGGGAGCGTGCAAACGCTGTGGTGAGAATCAAGGAGGAGAGCAGAGGATGCCCGGGTGCAGATCTGCCCAGGAGGGCCTGCGGGACCGGATGCCCAAGGAGGAACCCCGGTAGCTGAGCAGCGGGCAATGCAGAGGCTCTGCTGGGAGCCCCCCAAGTCTCAGGCAAGCTCTCACTCTCACTACTGCCCTGTGCGGGTAGGTGGGGTGCGGTGGGGACAAGGAGGGGAGGTGGGAAGCCTGAGAAGGCACTGCAATTGTACTTCCGGGTGGGTGTGGGTATGGGGTGAACCCCCAAAGTCTGGAGGGCCCAGGAAGAGCTGGCCTCTGCTTACATGTGACCTGGCTTTGAGGAGCTGTTTTGCTACAAGGTGGGCCCAATAACTGTCCCCTCCCTCCACCTTTGGGACCTCCAGAGCTCCGTGATTTGGACCCAATGGCTTCTGTCTGATCCCGATGTTTTGGGTTTTGAGCAAAAGAAATCTCCTGGGGGCAGGAATGATGGCTGCTGTGGCACCAGCCCTTGCCCCAAGCCTCCCACTCACTTCCTTACTAACCCAATATAGTTGTTGAGCCTCTCCCAGACCAGTTCAATTCATCTCAGTCGCTCGGTCATGTCCGACTCTTTATGACCCCATGAACTGCAGCACCCCAGGCCTCCCTGTCCATCACCAACTCCCAGAGTTCACCCAAACCCATGTCCATCGAGTTGGTGATGCCATCCAACCATCTCATCCTCTGTCGTCCCCTTCTCCTCCTGCTCTCAATCTTTCCCAGCATTGGGGTCTTTTCAAATGAGTCAGCTCTTTGCATCAGGTGGCCAAAGTATTGGAGTTTCAGCTTCAGCATCAGTTCTTCCAATGAACACCCAGGACTGATCTCCTTTAGGATGGACTGGTTGGATCTCCTTGCAGTCCAAGGGACTCTCAAGAGTCTTCTCCAACACCACAGTTCAAAAGCATCAATTCTTCGGCGCTCAGCCTTCTTCACAGTCCAACTCTCACATCCATACATGACCACAGGAAAAATCATAGCCTTGGCTAGACGGACCTTTGCTGGCAAAGTCATGTCTCTGCTTTTTAATATGCTGTCTAGGTTGGTCGTAACTTTCCTTCCAAGGAGTAAGTGTCTTTTAATTTCATGGCTGCAATCACCATCTGCAGTGATTTTGGAGCCCAAAAAATAAAATCAGCCACTGCTCCACTGTTTCCCCATCTATTTCCCATGAAGTGAAGGGACCAGATGCCATGATATTAGTTTTCCAAATGTTGAGCTTTAAGCCAACTTTTTCACTCTCCTCTTTCACTTTCATCAAGAGGCTCTTTAGTTCTTCTTCACTTTCTGCCATAAGAGTGATGTCATCTGCATATCTGAGGTTATTGATATTTCTCCTGGAAATCTTGATTCCAGCTTGTGTTTCCTCCAGCCCAGCATTTCTCATGATGTACTCTGTATATAAGTTAAATAAGCAGGGTGACAATATACAGCCTTGATGTACTCCTTTTCCCATTTGGAACCAGTCTGTTGTTCCATGTCCAGTTCTAACTGTTGCTTCCTGACCTTCATATAGATTTCTCAAGAGGCAGGTCAGGTGGCATGGTATTCCCATCTCTTTCAGAATTTTCCACAGTTTATTGTGATCCACACAGTCAAAGGCTTTGGCATAGCCAATAAAGCAGAAATAGATATTAAAAAAAAAAGAAATAGATATTTTTCTGGAACTCTCTTGCTTTTTCGATGATCCAGTGGACGTTGGCAATTTGATCTCTGGTTCCTCTGTCTTTTCTAAAACCAACTTGAACATCTGGAAGTTATTGGGTGTGAAACAATTTGACAGACATTTAATGCAGAAGATGAAAAACCAATGCCAGGAGGGGGCATGGCTAAGTGCAAAGAGCCAGGGCCTCACAGTGGAAGCTGTGGGTTCTAATTCTGCCTCGGTTGCCTCATCTTTGAAATGGGAATGAAATGAGTACCTGGCTCACGTCCAGGTCAGCAAGATATAGACGGTGGCCCCTCAGGGGCCTTCCATTCATAGGATGGTGGTGAGGAGGACATCAGTTAATCAAGGCAAAGCAGCTTGTGCTCAAGCCTCCCATCCCCTGCGACCCTCAAGACCTGAAGGTCAATCCCCTTCACCCCATCCCCCTGCCCCAGGCAGCAGGGCACATGGGGACAAGCAGACAGTGTCTAGCTCCCAGAGGAGACACGGGAGAAGGTGAGCCCATCATTGGGAAGGGGGTGTCTGTGCCCAGGGCTTCTGCCAAGCCCTGCTCCCTGAGGGCCCAGGACCACATCCCCGGGCGCTGGGAGGGGGTAGGGATGGATGATGGAGCCAGGAGACCCTGGCTGTGGGCTTCTCAGGGTTGAGATGACAGCACCTGGATCTGGGGGGCTGACCTGAGGTCTCTGGGATGCTGTGTCTGGGCTTTCTCTGAGCCAGCGCTTGAACCTGGCCCCTCGGCAGTGAAAGGGCAGAGTCCGGACCACTGGACAGCCAGGGAAGTTGCTTCACTTCATTTTCTTTAAAAGCTGGCCTTGGTATTTCTGGCAGGGGTGGGGCGCTCATCAATTTCCGTCCTGAGCTCCATCTCTGCTTAGAAATCTTCCTCTCGTCCTCCAGGACTGGCCACTTCGGGGAGGTGCCCCCAGCCTCTGTGTCCACCAGCTGTCACCTCGTCGTGGCCACTGGGTTGAAGCAGGTCAAGAAGAGGGCAGAGACTGACCAGCGAGGCCTGTCAGGCCCCTGGAGCAGGGTCCACGCCCTGGCTTCCGTGGCGGGTGGGCTGCGGAGGTGACCGCGGCCCCCAGCCCTGCCAGCTTCCCACAGCTGCTTCCTTCCTGGGCGCCTACAGGAACCCGGCCCTCCCGGCTGCCCCCAGGACAGGTGTGGACGCGCTCCTCTGGCTGACCCTGCCCCAGGGGCTCAGGGCCTTTGTGGAGCGCCCTGAGGGAAGCCTGGAAGCAGAAACAGCCCGCCTCCCTGTCCCCAGCTCACAGAGTTCTCACCGTGCGACTCTCCCAGCGCAGTTTGTAATCTATAGTAAGCGCTCAGGAAACAGATTTTCTGAATGTGATGACCTGGTCGGGGCCCGTCTCTTCCAGAGCCTGATGGTCGCCTGGCGAGAGGTCACTTTGTCTGACATTTTTCTACATCCCCAGCCCCAGGCCAGCCCCAGTGCTGAGGACATGAGGCAAACAGGGCCAGCGGGTGAGCAGATGAGTGGCTGGGGCCTCTCGGAGATGGGCCCCCGGCTCTGCTGGGGGCTGGGGGAGCTCTCGGCCTCCTGGAACTGGCTGCGGGGCTCCGGCCCTGGCCTCCTTCCATCTGGAAGCAGAGCTGGGTATCCCCTAGTGGGAGGCCCTGGGCCTCCAAAGTGGGGAGAGGTTCTGAGACCCATAGATCCTGACAAACCCCATCTGTCCTCAGCCTCCAAGCCACGTGGCTGCTGGAAGGGACATGTAATTTAAAAAAGGTTTCTCTTGTTAAGTGGAAACTTCTGCCCGGCACAGAGAAATAAATGATGTTAATGAAGTCCAGGAGCCCAGTGCGTTTGATCTGCTGCTGTTCTGGGAGGAGGCAGGAGGGGCTTTAGACCAGGGAACAGCGCATCCCCCCAAAGGCGGGCCTGCAGGGCGCCAGGCTGTGAGAGGCAATGATGCGGTGGCCAGTCAGGGCTGTGTCCTCCGTGGTCCTCCCAGTGCCCTCGTTTATGGTTTAGGAAGCCAGAGCTATAGATCTGGCTCTGTGGACTTCTTAGAACAGGCAGCACCCACCCGCAGGCCCCTAGGCACCCCGACACTGACCCCACAGGCCAGGAGGAGACGGTGCCCAGGGTGCCGGTGTCGTGGGCAGAGAAACACAAGCTCATCCTCCTGGGCTGTCCGAGGAATGGCTCTCAGGCCGGGGGACCTCCTTCCTGTTTCGAGTCGACAGCATCACAGGTGATAACACGTGTGTGTGTGAGGGATGCTGACAGGGGAAGTGTGGTACTTCTGGGGAGAGTGTTCTTGTTGTTTAGTTGCTAGGTCGTGTCCGGCGCTTTGCGACCCCAGGGACTGCAGCACGCCAGGCTTTCCTGTCCACCACCATCTCCTGGAGCTCGCCCACGTTCAGGCCCACTGAATCAGGGATGCTACCCAACCATGTCATCCTCTGCCGCCCCCTTCTCCTTTTGCCTTCAATCTTCCCCAGCATCAGGGTCTCTTCCAAAGAGTCAGCTCTTCGCATCAGGTGACCCAAGTACTGGAGCTTCAGCTTCCGCATCAGTCCTTCCAGGAGTATTCAGGAGAGAGTGTAAGCGGCTACAGTCTTGTTGGAGGCCTGTTTTGTTGTCTGTTTCAGGGAGTGAGCTGACTCAGTAATTCCACTTCTGGAAACCCACGCTAAGGAAATATTCTGAAACTTAGGAAAAGCTTCACCCTGTTCATCAGAGGAGAAGACAGGCGCCATGTCAAAGCCCAGCAAAATGAATCATGAGGTGACTACACATCCCTTCTCTGGAATATGACGCATCCACTAGAATCTGGTTTGCAGTGTTTAAAGACACGGAAAAGTGCTTATGCGATCATAGTAAATTAAAACCCACTCAGATTCAAAATATTGTATGGGATGTCACTGAGGGTGCGCAAGCAATGCAGAGATGGAGAGAAGACCTCAGCGCAGCATGTCCTGTTGCTCTCCGTGGTGGGCTTTGGGTCCTGACAATGTGGGAAGTTTCTGTTCTTGCTAGTTTTCCAACTTAGCATGTTCCCATCGTCTGGTAAGTAATGTGTATTATTTTTGGACTTCCTCAGTGGAGAAGGCAGTGGCAATCCACTCCAGTACTCTTGCCTGGAAAATCCCATGGACGGGGGAGCCTGGTAGGCTGCAGTCCGTGGGGTTGCGAAGAGTCAGACATGACTGAGTGATTTCACTTTCACTTTTTACTTTCATGCATTGGAGAAGGCAATGGGAACCCACTCCAGTGTTCCTGCCTGGAGAATCCCAGGAATGGGGGAGCCTGGTGGGCTGCCGTCCATGGGGTTGCACAAAGTCGGACACGACTGAAGTGACTTAGCAGTAGCAGCAGCAGTAGTCCAGTGGTTAAGAATCTGTACCTTCCCTGCAGGGGGCGCTAGTTTGGTTCTTGGTCAGGGAACTAAGATTCCGTGTGCCCTGCGTTGCGTGCATGCGTCTGCATGCTTTGTGACAAAAAAAAAAAAGAGAGAGAGAGAGAGAGCGAGCGAGCGAGCGAAATGGGTATTACTTTGATTGTGGGAGACCACATACGTGCAGTTACTCAGTGGACCAGGGGCAGTGACACCGCTGATTAAAGAAGCACCTGTTTTGCGTCCTATCCAAAGTAACCGTAAAGCAGGCTGCCTACCGTGGTCTCTCGGCAAAGCGCGGCACTCCAGATGGAGAGCCTCGTTCACAGCGAAACATCTGAGAACTATCTCCCCGTCGCTCACGTGCTCAGTAGCTGCTGCTGTTTCTGGCACTCCAAGACTCTGCTTCCCATTCTTCTCCCTACATCTCCCACCCCCTGGCCCAGGCCCCTTCTGGGCTCCCCTCGCTGGGTCTGCTCAGCTCAAATCAAGCCAACCTCTCCAGCTTCTGTCTCTGTCTGCCCATTTCACGGATTCTGCTACTGAAAGAAGCTCGGAGATCTGGGTGGAGGAGATGAGCAGTTTGCAAACAATTGTAATAGCTGTGTGTATTTTGCCCTGACACCCTGGCCACAAGGAATCATTAAAAAAAAACAAAATTAAGATAACACTCTGATCCCTTCAAAGCCAGCCTTTACAGCAGGTATCTTCTGGGGCCCTCGTCTCAGGTCCGATGCTCAGACCTACCAGGGTTTGCCCCTGCTTTGATCTCAGCCCTTCCTTTCCTCACTCCTCCAGGTTTCCAGCATGTGTTATTCTTTCTGCCCTCTCTCCCCGCTACGCTCCCACTCCCCTTAGCTAGATGCGTCCATTTTTCCTTCTGGGTTTCAGAAGAAAAAACACCTCCTGTAGGAAGCCCTCCCCGTCCCTCCCCATGGAGGCATCAGCTGAGGCATCGTCCTCATGGAGGCATCAGCTACATTTCCCTCCAGGCCTCTTGGTGAGAAGGAAGCGACTTTCGTTTAACTAAGCCCCTCAGCCATGGGCTTACTCCCCAGGCCGCCGGGGGATCCAAGCCCATGGCACGTTTGGTTGCTGTTTGGCCCTTCCGTGTGGGGCGAGGTGCCAGGTGCATGGTAGGCGTTCAGAAAACATCTTCAGAAGGGGCCCTGGGAACACTCTGAAAATAAGCTTGCAGCCACTGACGGATGGATGAGGAGGCGCCCGACAGTGGTGATTCGAGCAGGGTGCCCTTTGAGGGGTCCTTGGTTCTTATAGATGAGTGAGTGGCAGTCCTGGTTAAGGGATCCCAGCTCCAGAGGGAGCCACTCAACTTGCAGGACCTCAGTTTGCCTTTCTGTGAAATGGGCACGATGACTCCTGCTCCGTACACCTTCCTCCCATGTGTCTCCTTTACGCTCACACCACCGACACACTCTTACTGCTCCTGACTGTGCGTGGGTGTGTGTGGCGGGCTTTCCCCACACCAGGCAATTCTGTGACACCCCCTGGGCATGCTATAGTTTGACTCAATTCTGACACTACGTGGAGATGGCATTAGACCCCACAGGTAAAGGGCTCGGCCCCATGAGACTGCTCCTCACCTTCAGAGGCTGATTACCAGTAGGCAGTCCCCAGGTTACAGCCCACAGCATGTGTCTGACTTGGCTGCAAATCTACCAATCAGAGGCTGCTGTGACCTCCTCCCCCTTGGATTTCACTGTCTGCTAGAACAGCTCCCAGAGCTCAGGGGAACACAGTGACCAGGTCATGAACGGGTATGGTAGAGGATACAGATGGACAGGCAGGTGAAGAGATACGCAGGGCGGGGTCTGTGAGCTTCTGTCCCCTTAGAGTTGGGGTGCATCACACCTTTGGTACCTGGATGTGTTTGCCCACCTGGAAGCTCCTCAGACTCTCCACTGTCGAAATTTTCTGGGGGCTTCTGCAAGTGAGTGTTAGCAAGGATGAACTCCACTGGCCACACCATGCAGCCTGAGGGATCTTAGTTCCCTGAACAGGGATCCAACCTTTACTGGGGCCTGAGTCTTAACCACTGGGCTGCCAGCGGAGCCCCTGCCGTACTGTCTTGATACCCACAGCTTTGTTGTAAGCTTGGAAACCAGGAAATGGGGATCTTCTGACTTTGCTCTTCTTTTTCTCAATTTTTTGGCTTTTCAGGGTCCCTTGCTTTTTCATATGAATTTTGGGATCAATTTCTGCAAAACAGCCAGTTAGGGCCTGGAGAAGGTGGAGGTCCTTTATCTGGCAGGCAGTGGAAACCCACAGGGGAGTTCTGAGCTAGTGAGTGCCAAGGGACAGCTTGGGTTTTGGGAAGACTGACCTCAGTGTGGGGAGGAGGGATTTGAGGGGATGGGTTAGATCCGAGAAGATGCAGGCAGAGCCGACAGGGAGTGGGGTGGGCTGAGGAGGGGAAGGGGGTTGCCTCTCCAGCAGAGCCAGCCCTGCCCCTGGCTTCCTGGCCTCCTGCTCTTCTCAGTACGGGCTCTTGGTGGGCGGGGGGCATGGGGAGGGGACTGGGCTGGGCGCTGGGACCCCTGGATTCAACTCTGCCCCTGTCTCTGCCCCACCATGGCCTGTCATGAACAATTTCCCAGGCCCCACCCTCCCCCATCTTTAAACAGAGTCACCAGTAGAACTGGAATGGCCTTGGGGACCCGTGAAGGCCCATACTCCATCCTGCAGATGGAAAGACTGAGGCCTCACGCGGTTCACGCCCACGAGCTTCCTTGCAGCTTTGGCTCTCTCTGGTTGGCCACTGAGCCCTTTCCCCGGGCCTTGAGAACAAACTATTTGCGAGCACACGGCTCATCAGACAGAGAGCTAAGGCGCTGGTACCATGCCAGACGCTTGCCCGGGAAGATAAAATTGCCAAGCACCTTATTGTTCCAGGAACTTCCTGAAAACCCATTTATCTGAACTCTGGGCAAATTCCTCATCCTGAAGTGGCTGCTGGCTCCCCAGGAAGTGCTCAGAAAGCTGCCCCCCTTGCTGCGTCTGCCTGTCTAGGATGGCAGGTATGGGAGCCGCACCCAGCCAGTCTCTACTCGAGCCTAGACCCCAACCTCGAGAAGACCTGCCTTGACCTCCCCTTTCCAAGACGCTCCTGAGACTCCGTCTGGGGTGTTCCTGCTCACGATGCAGACACTGCTGCATGGATAGGTCATTGGGTGGCCCCGAGTATGGGATGGGGACCCTCACACACTCTTGGACCCCAGAAAGAGCTGGATGGCATCACCGACTCAGTGGACATGAGTTTGAGCGAACTCCGGGAGTTGGTGATGGACAGGGAGGCCTGGCGTGCTGCGGTTCATGGGGTCGCACAGAGTCAGACACGACGAGCACCTGAACAGAACTGAACTGTGTCTTCTTTATGGCACGCCTCAGTCTGACTTTTAAAATACTTTAAATTAGTAGATTTAAAATAAAATAAAATAAAATAAAAAATTTTATTTTTTATTTTATGTTATATTTTTTGGAGGCCGGGCCATGTGACTTGTGGGACTTCAGCTTCCTGAGTGAGGATTGACCCCAGCCTTCTCTGTGAGAGTGTGGAGTCCTAACTGTTGATCGCCTGGGAATCCCCAGATTTTACGTCTTAGAGCAGTTTTGGGTTCGCAGCAAAACTGAGTGGGAAGAGATTTCCTGTACACTCGCTGCCCCACACGTGCACAGCCTCCCCCATTACCAACACCACACCAGGTGGGGCATTTGCTGGTCGGTGAGCTTGCACTAACGTGTCACCATCACCTGGAGCCCACAGTTGACGCCAGGCTTCACGCTTGGTGTGGGACATCCTATGGGTTTGGACGAATGCCTAATGACACGTGGCGCTTCCCTGGTGGCTCAGCGGTAAAGAATCCACCTGCCATGCCTGAGCCACAGGAGACACTGGTCGGGAAGATCCCCTGGAGGAGGGCATGGCAACCCGCTCCAATATTCTTGCCTGGGAAATCCCGTGGAGAGAGGAGCCTGGTGAGACAGCCCATAGTGTTGCAAAGAGTCGGACACGACTGAAGCGACTTAGCAGGCACATATAATGACGTGAACCCACCATTGCGCCGCTATACTGGGTGTCGTCACTGTCCTGAAAATCCTCTGTGCTCCTCCATGCTTCCCTCGAAACCACTGGTCTTTGCTGACTCCGTGGTTTGGCCTTCCCCAGAATGTCATAGGGTTGGCATCACAAAGTACGAAGCCTTTTCAGACTGGCTTCTTTCACTTGGTATGATGCATAAGGCTCCTCCATGTCTTTTCATGGTTTGACAGCTCATTTCTTTTTATTACTGAGCCATCGCCCGTTGTCTGGATGCACCAGTTTATTTACCCATCCGCCAGCTGAGGGACGCCCCGGGTGCCTCCAGTCGGTCTGCCTTTCAGTACAGATCGTCAGGCAGCAGCCTTTCCTCCTCCAGGAGGCTCTGGAAAAGAGCCGGATCTGTCTCTATAGCCCTGGGCCTTCTTCAGCCCGTGTCCTTGGAGGTGACAAGGGAGTGGACCCAGAGTCAGCCTTCCTATGTGGACCCTAAAAGCTCTCAGCAGGATGGGGAGCCCAGAGCGGAGCTCACAGGAAGGGCTGTCTCTGAGGGTGGCTGGCACAAGGCGGGTAAAGGAGGCGACCACTCGGGTGCCACCACTGGGCAAGTGCCAACAGGACCCCTCTCCCAGGGAAGCTGGTGGCTCTGCCTTGGGCGCCTGGCCTGCAGGGTTGGGGTGTAGCAGAGGCGGGGATCACAGAGCCTCGCTGAAGCTGGGTGGAGGTGATGGCGCAGGGGGAGAAGACCGCCCCAGCAGAGGGACAGCCCATGCGAAGGCCTGGGGAGGGACCCAGCACAGCTCAGACGGTCTGCAGCAGGGGGCCAGGGTAGGGTGAAGGAACGGGAGCACCCAGGGGTTTCGGAGCCCAGAGAAGGGTTTAGGCTCTACCACAGGACAGGGGAAGGGATCACAGGGTGTTTAAGCTGGGAGCACAGATTCTTATCTGTGGTTTAAAATTCAGGTTGGAGTTGGAGACGCCCTGACCTTGAGTGGGGCTCTGGGAGGCAAGAGGAGGCAGACAGGAGAGGGGTTCAGGGGCGGCTCCCACAGTTACGGGGGCTCAGCGCCTTCTCCAGGGTGGACCCGTGGATTACAGACGCTGGTCTCTGGTGCTCCCTGGCACCCCGCCAGCACCTGTGCCTTGAAGGGGGTGTTGGCTTGGGTGTCACTGGGGACAGAGGATGCCGTGGCCCTGCTCGCCCCCAGCAGGCTGCACTGCCAACTACTGTGCGTAGCCAGACAGAGCTTGCCTTTGACACTGAGCCTCACTCAAGCACAGGCTTCCCAGGTGCTTCAGTGGTAAGGAATCCACCTGCCAACGCAGGAGGCGTGGGTTTGATCCCTGGGTCGGGAAGATCCCCCTGGAGAAAGAAATGGCAACCCACTCCAGTATTCTTGCCTGGGAAATCCATGTACAGAGGAGCCGGGCGGGCTATAGCCCACAAGATTGCAAAGAGTTGGACACAACTAAGCAACTGAGCACACACACACTCACTCAGTCAAGCACTCTGTAAACACTAGTGTCTTTAATCCTCGAGGTCAGCCTAAGAGGTAGGACCCTCCACTTGTCTTACAGGTGTGGGCATGGAGGCGAAGGCAGGTGGATGGAAGGTGGCCAGGCTGGGATTTGAATCTGGGTCTGCCTGGGAAATCCCACGGACAGAGGAGCCTGGTGGGCTACAGTCCATGGGGTCGCAAAAGAGTCAAGACACGCTTCAGCGATTAAAGAACAACCGAGGGCAAAAAGCCTGTAAAGCATTGGTTCCCTGCCTTCCTGACCCTCCTTGCCACCTTTTTTTCCCCCATCTGTACGTTGAACAGGTGGGACTAGAGGTCCATTTTCACTTCTAAGGACCCCGGACACCTGCGGGTGTCCCTGAGGGCAGAGTTGGGGTCTCTGCCCAAGGTGACTTCTGTTTGTCCGCACAAGAGGGCTCCCTGTAGGAAGGCGGCGTGGGAGCCACGTTTGAAGCCTTGGCTGAGGATCTTCTGCTTGGAGGAAGAACCTGATGGAGACGCTGAGGTCCAACCAAACTGTCCTCTGAGTGGCCTCCGAGGGAGGGTTGGGGCTTGGCTTTTGGATGCCCACCTTGAGGGGGGGTGGTCCCAGGGGCCTCAGCCACTCACCAGGGGCACAGCCATGCTCCTTTCCCCTTGGTCCCTTGTCTACGGGAGAGCACACAGAGCGGTGGCGTGGAGAGTGACTGCGGGAGGGGGCGCTCGCCCCCCTGCCTTGGCGGCCCTTCCCACCTGGTGTCCCGAGTCCACCTCATGGCTGGGCCCCATGCGCCGCCCCCCTCCCCTCCCCACCCCCGCCCCGGTGGTGCTGTCTTTCCTCCGTTGGCCGGGAGGTGGCAGCATAGACCCACAGATCCCATCTTGAGTCGCCCTGTGGCCGGATGACCTAGAAGCTGACCGCCCATCCCCGGGGGGCTTCTCAGGACCTGGGCCTGGTGGTGGTGGTGGGAGGGGGGCAATCCAGGACAGGTATGGAGGATGAAATCCCAGGTTTGGGCCTTTTGGGGGCAGAGCTGGGCACCCACGTGCACCCTCTGAGCAACGCCCAGGGTGAGCGAGCTTAGAGGAGGCGTCCTGCCAGCTCAGAGGTCCAGAAAGGTGCCCCAGGAGCTTGGACGCGGCCCCATGGGTGGGAGGCTCCTGTGGGAGCAGCCACCCCTGTGGGGGAGCAGGGGAGGCCCGGGGCGGCCCCAGCTTGGCTGGCAGCCTGGGGTGGAGGGCTGCCCCCAGCAGCCCAAGGGCTCCAAAGAGCGGGTCTTACATTCAGGGCGCGGGCTTCCCAGGGGGCGCCGGTGGTAAAGAATCCACCTGTGCGTGCAGGAGACTCTAGTTCGATCCCTGGGTCGGGAAGAGCCCCTGGAGAAGGGAATGGCAGCCCACTCCAGTGTTCTCGCCTGGAGAATCCCATGGACGAGGAGCCTGGTGGGCTGCAGTCCATGGGGTCGCAAAGAGTCGGACTCAACTGAGCAACCAAACCACCCGCACACTCAGGTCCAGGAAGTCACGTGTGGATGCCCGGTCTGACGTGAACGTGAGGGCCTCTCGTGCAGAAATGGCTACATTTAAAGACGGTGGCAGCAGAACATGAAGCAGTCCAGCCCTTCTGAGCGTGGGGACCTGCGAGAATGCCCAGGCCGCCCACCCAGAAGCCAGCCTGCTCGCTCGCCTGCCGCAGGAGCTGCAGAGCCCCCGCCCCCCAAGCCCTCAGCCGCTGCCCTCTGAATGCTCCCAGCGCCCCCTGGTGGGTGGGGGCACGGGGAAAGACCATTTTACAGATGAGGGAGCAGGTCCAGGGAACCCCCGCCTTCAGGGCCCTGTTTCTATGGAGCCGGGAGGACTCCATGGGTAAGGCCAGGAGAGCTCCGGGGCTCAGTCTTCAGACACGGACGAGGAGGTACGGTGATGTCGCTGTTGGTCACGGTGCTCGTCCCATGGCAGGGAACGGGGGTGCCCAGGGTCCCGCGGACGCAGTTACTGGGGTCCTCGATTCTGGCCAAGCCAGGGCGTGTGAAGGATGCTGCAGCCAGCAGGGGGCGCTGCTGCCCCGTTGGCGCATTGGGAGCTTCGGACCCAGAGTTCTGGCGACAGCCCTGGGCAGGCAGTGGGGGCGGGAGGGGTGTCCCTGAGAGCCCCCGCCTCCCCCTGGGCCCCCACCCTCCCTAGGCCTCAAAGTGTCCTTGGAGGCGTCCAGTCTGACTCATCTGTGGTTTCCACGGGCTCCGTCTCCTGGGTGAGACCACAGGATGAACTGGGGTGTTGCCGGTGAGTGTCAGCCCTGGTGGTGGCCTAGCGTGTGGGGGGCAGGCAGTGGGGGTGTTTGCTCAGGAGCAGCTTCGGGCCCTCCATGTCCCACTCCCAGCCAGGCTGGGCACCCCTACTGCCCACCCTCACCCACCTGGACAGTAAGGAGATCCAACCAGTCCATCCTAAAGGAGATCAGTCCTGATATTCACTGGAAGGACTGATGCTGAAGCTGAAGCTCCAATACTTTGGCCACCTGAAGAGCTGACTCTGGAAAAGGCTCTGATGCTGGGAAAGACTGAGGGCAGGAGGAGAAGGGGGCGACAGAGGATGAGATGGTTGGAAGGCATCAGTGACTCAGTGGACATGCGTTTGAGCAAGCTCCAGGAGATAGTGAAGGATAGGGAAGCTTGTAGTGCTGCAGTCCACGGGGTGGCAAACAGTCAGACATGACTTAGCGACTGAAAAATGACCAGATAATCCAACACGCAAGCATTTTCCACATAAGGTCACGGTCACAGGTTCCGGGCTTTAGGATGGGGACACCCTACCTGCTTCCCCAACCAGACCTCAACCCACTGCAGTCCCCAGACCAGTCGGGTTGGAGGACCCCGGCCAGACCCAGGCTACATCCTCCTGGGTCCCACCTGGCCAGAGGTGTGGGGGCCTCTGTCCATCACCCCATCAGCACTGGCAACTGCCAAGCCCAGCCTGCTCTCTGGAGCCTCTCCCCACTCTGAGGGTATGAGTGGGCTCTGGGGCCCTTCCCCAGCCCACACCTGGAGCAGTGCTAGCAGCGCAAGGCCTGCCTAGGGAACCCATAGACAGACTAGTCCTGTTCTCCCCTTGGCTGGTCCTGATTCAAAGGGAAGAGAAAGCACATTGCTCCAAGTAATCAGGGCAGGCTTCCTGTAAGAAGCTCCATTTTGGTTGAAATTAGGAAGATGAAAGGGATTAAGAAATGGAAGTAAAGTGGGAAGAGAAGAGGAAAGGAACACGGGAGAGGCAGAGGTGTGGACGGAGGTGCGGAGGGGGCACTCCCCTCCTCACGTTGGGGTTGTGGTGTGCTGATCACAGGTCTCCCTGCCCAGAGCCTGTGAACCCCGCTCAGGGACAGGGGCTCAGCTCTCGGGAGCTCAGTGACCAGGCTGGGTCCCGAGTGGGAGTCATGTCCCCCCAGGCACCCCAGCGGTGCTGAGTGGGCATGTGGGGTAAGCTGTGCAGTACGTGGCCTCTTGTTAAAGCCATGCCCACCTCTCCCTTCCTACAGCAGGCAGGGAGGGCTGCCCTGGAGGGAACATCAAAATGAGATGATGGTGAACCTTACCTTCCTTCGGATACTTTTCTTCAGTGTTAAGGTTCTTGTTTTTTTTACAATGTTATTTTTATTATTCCATAAATCAATACAATTATTCCCAGTTTTGAAAACAACCAAAGCCTTTTGTGAGATGGCTCCACTTCTGATTCTCGAAGACCCAGGAAGGTCTCTGCATGTCCCCTGCTGCCCCGGTCTACCTGGCTTGTCCCCACCAGGTGCATTTTCTGAGATGAGGGGGCTGCTGGACACAAGCCTGTCCCCAGAGCGGGAGGAGAGACAGCAGGTGCCCAGGACAACACAGCTTGGTTGCCAGGTAACGGTGGTCACCATAGCAACACTGTCTCCTTGGAGGGAGCAGAAGCCTCAGCACCCCCACCTGCAGAAGAGGGGAGGGGAAGGCAGCAGCGGGGGCTCTTCCCTGACCACCTGGCCAGCCATCTCCTGGGGCTTTGCTTTGCCTCTTGCTTTGCCAGGCTCTTCCTCTCTCTGGGCGGGGGCTTTGGAATGAGCTGCAGCCTGCACGGCAGCGAGGCACCCCTGTGGCCCAGGGGCTGGGCCAGGGGATCGACCCCCTTCTTCCTCCACCACCTCCCTTGTGCCCCTGCCCTGAGCCCCGGTTTCCCCATCTGCCAGTGGTGACAGCTACCTTCCTTCCTTGTTCACAGTGTCTGCCCCGTCCAGGCCTGCCCTTGGCTGGGTACCCCTCTGGCCTGACATGGTGCTAGGCATACAGAGATGGCGGGGTGAGTTGCGAGAGTGTTGTGGAAGCTCTCGGGGCCAGGAGGCAGGAGAGCTGGGTGGCCTCAGACAGTCCCTCGGCTCCTTTGGGCCTCGGTTTCCTTGTGGGATGGGTACAGGTTTCCTTGCCTGCCTCCTTAAGACAGCGAAGAGATGGTCTGTGACCCTGGGCAGGGGGCGGGGGGCGTAGGGAGCATGGCTTACTTCCCAGGAACTGAGGACCAGCTCCTCTCCCTCCCCTCTGTTCTGTGGGGCTCCTCCTCCCCTGTATTTAGCTTCCCCTCCCCCAGCTTTGTTTCTGAGGGGTTAATTCCATGACTTTCCATCCGTGTGTCCCCTAGACTGTGTCTCAGGACCAGGTGGCTGCACTCTGACAGCTTGCCCACTCCCTTCCCGCCGTGCTGTTTGACCTGGGACCAGGCCCTTGGCCTCTCTGTGCCTCTGCCTCCTGGTGTCAGATGGGGATGCTCAGAGCTCACTCCTGGAGGACAGGGTGCAGGAGAGGGGCGCCCGGCCTAGCCAGCACTGGGCACACTGGAGACAAGCCGAGCAGCTCTGTTTGGGTTCGGCCCCCATCACCCTTCGGGGCTTCCCTGGTGGCTCAGAGGTAAAGAATCCGCCTGCAGTGCAGGAGCCGCAGGAGACAGGGGTTCGATCCCTGGGTCGGGAACCTCCCCTGGAGGAGGGCATGGCAGCCCACTCCAGCATTCCTGCCTGGAGAATCCCATGGACAGAGGAGTCTGATGGCTACAATCCACAGGATCACAAACAGTCAGATACCACTGAAGCAACTTAGCAGGCGCACAGACACCCTTCTCCCCTCACAGGCTCCCTTTCCTCATCTGCAGCCCAAGGGAAACCAGCCTCCTGCTCACAAGATCACGGGGTGGCGGGACCAGCTGACCCCGGTGCTGGCATGTGGGGACCCCTCAGGGGAGCCAGTGTCCTCCGCGGCCTTCAGCACCCTGGCCACTGTCTGGCCCCCAGAACCCTGCCCACTCGGTTGACTCTCCGTCCTCTACTCGTTGGCTCCGGCTCATCCAGGGTTCCTGCATATCGACAGCGTGATGGGTCTGGGGGGTTTGGCTGCCCCCAGCCCGGGCACCCCACTCCAGTACTCTTGCCTGGAAAATCCCATGGACAGAAGAGCCTGGTAGGTTGCGGTCCATGGGGTCGCGAAGAGTCGGACACGACTGAGCAACTTCCCTTTCACTTTTCACTTTCATGCATTGGAGAGGGCAATGGGAACCCACTCCAGTGTTCTTGCCTGGAGAATCCCAGGGACGGGGGAGCCTGGTGGGCTGCCGTCCATGGGGTCGCACAGAGTCAGACGCAACTGAAGCGACTTAGCAGCAGCTGCAGCCCCTCTTGGGTGGCCGATCCTGGTGGCTCTTCCCAGGGTCCAGCTCCCTCTAGTGGATGGGCATGTGGGAAGCGGCCAGGTGTCCCCCAGCCCCCATCAGTTGCCATGGAAACCTTCTAGCAACCACTCAAACAAGCCCCACCCCCACCAGCACAGTGCCCCTGTCATGGAGCCAGCCAGGGTAGCTTGGGCAGCCGAGGGTCCCAGGCTGAGGGTGGAAACCCCTGGGGCCACCTGGCCGGTCCTCCGTTCACTCTGTTTAAAATAATAGCGCTGCCCTGAGCTGTCCTGCCTGATGCTCTTCCCCGCCGCAGCGCTGCTGTGGGAACCTCTGTCTCGGCAGGATGTGCCCACTTGACCCCTGCCTGACCCCTGCATGGGGGGGTCAAGCCTGCTTCCTGCCGTTTGGCGTTTATTGGGTGTCATGAGGCTTGTGGGTGAAGACCTGGGTCGTGAGAAGCAGATTCCCTCCCAGGACCCACACTTCCTCCGCATGACCGGGTCCTGATCCCTACCCCATCCCCAGCCCCCATCCTGGCTCCATCTCCGCGGACCTTTCCGTTTGGTGTCACGAGGAGGTGGCACCTCCGTACACACACACACAGAACACACCCACACACACACAGAGCCCACAGAAACACAACCTCACACAGGCACCTAGAGACACACACACACAGAGGACACACGGACACACGCAAACTTATACACACACACACTACAGATTTACGCAGACATACATTCTCATGGTCCCCTCTCCCTTCCAGGAATCCCACTGAATTCCAACATTTAAAGGGACTCGTGGGCGGGCTGCCTGAAGGGCATCAACCCACTGGAGTCCCCAGTCCTCGGGAACCATTGAGAAAGACCCTCTCTTGCCCCCTTCTCCACGTCTTCACCTCACTCCCCCCTGGGAGCCCCCCAGCTGGTCCTGGCTGGTCCCTCTGTGCCCAGGGACTCAAGCCCCATGCTTGCTCTCTGCCTCCGGGCCTGCACCCTCAGTGGGCGGGCATCTGGCTTGCCCTCCTCCCTGTGGGCCCGAGGGAGCAGGCAGCCAGGGGCTGGGGCTGAGGGGCTGAGAGGGGCTGAGAGGAGCTGTGAGAGGCCCTGGACGCTGGGTCAGGGGCCAGACCAGGAAGCTCTCTGCCTTAGTGGGAGCTGTCTCTGAGCCTCCGTGGGGACCTTGGGGCAAGGGGCCAGTGTGGCAACCTGAGGGGCTGGCCCCAGGCGGGCTGCAAGGACAGGGCTCCCTTCACTGTCCTTTAAAGGGCAGGATCCCAGCACCGTAACATCAGTTGTCGGCCGTGTACAGCTGCCGACCCCTCCTCGCGGCTGCACCCATGAGCCTGGGGTGACTGTGTGTGTGTGTGTGTGTCTGTGTGTGTGTGTCTGTCTGTGTGTGTGTCTGTGTGTGTGTCTGTGTGTGTGTGTGTCTGTGTGTGTGTGTCTGTGTGTGTGTGTGTCTGTGTGTGTGTGTCTGTGTGTGTGTGTGTGTGTGTGTGTGTCTGTGTGTGTGTGTGTGTCTCTGTGTGTGTGTGTGTGTGTGTGTCTGTGTGTGTCTGTGTGTGTGTCTGTGTGTGTCTGTGTGTGTGTCTGTGTGTGTGTGTCTGTGTGTGTGTGTCTGTGTGTGTGTGTCTGTGTGTGTGTGTCTCTGTGTGTGTGTGTCTCTGTGTGTGTGTCTGTGTGTGTGTGTCTGTGTGTGTCTGTGTGTGTGTCTGTGTGTGTCTGTGTGTGTGTCTGTGTGTGTGTGTGTCTGTGTGTGTGTGTCTGTGTGTGTCTCTGTGTGTGTGTGTCTGTGTGTGTGTGTCTGTGTGTGTGTGTGTGTGTGTGTGTGTGTGTGTGTGTCTGTGTGTGTGTGTGTGTGTGTGTGTGTGTCTGTGTGTGTGTGTGTCTGTGTGTGTGTGTGTGTGTGTCTGTGTGTGTGTGTGTGTGTGTGTGTGTGTGTGTCTGTGTGTGTGTCTGTGTGTGTGTGTGTCTGTGTGTGTGTGTCTGTGTGTGTGTCTGTGTGTGTGTGTCTGTGTGTGTGTCTGTGTGTGTGTCTCTGTGTGTGTGTGTGTCTGTGTGTGTGTGTGTCTGTGTGTGAGCACGCATGCACTCACACATGCCTTGTCTATGCATCTGGGCTGTGGGCACGTGTGAGTGTGTGAAGGCATCTGTGTCTCAGTGTGGTGTGTGCATGTGAGCACACACGTGCATACCTGGTGTGCGTGTGTGCATGAGCGTGTATGCGTGTGGAGCGTCGTGGCAGGGTCAGAGGTTGGAGGAGATGCAGAGGTCTGAGGCCTGTGAGAACAGGAAGTGACCGTGTGGACCAGGGCTCCGGGGAAACACCACCTTCTTGACCTCAACTGAGCCTTGGTGGTTCCTGTCCTGGTTTTTATCCCCTCTAGGGGAGTGTGTGGAGGGTGGAATACTCTGGAACCAGAAGTCAGAGCCTCCCCTGCTCACTCTTTTCTTCTCCCATTTTTTGGCCTGGGGAGAGGGTAGGTGAGGCGAAGGCCTGGGGGTGGTCTGAGTGTGCCCTTGTGGCTGATGGTTTCGGGAAGTGGGGTCCGTGCGCCCTTGGCATGGTGTGCCCACCTGCTCCTGCACTTAGGGACAGGCCAGGCTCCCTGCATGGCGTTTGGCGACCTTGGGGAGACCCCTCCGTCCACATCCAGCCCAACTCCCACTGTTCCTTCATCCTTGAACTTACTGTTCTCCGCTCCTGGACTGCTTCCCTTCAGTGAACACACAGGCCAGCTTGTGGGGGGCGGTGGGGGTGAGCTCAGAGCCCTGGGGAACACGGGCTTGTGCCTGTGGTGGGAGGCTGGAGGTCTGAGGGCCTCCAAGTCTTCAGGAGAGAGTGGCCCCCTGCCCTGCACAGCGTGGACCTTGGAGGGCTGGCCACTCACCACAGCTGCCACCTAGGACGGCGTCTCAGGGGCTCTCCCCAGGCTGGCCTTGGGGACGCAGGTTCAGAGAGGCCCTCAGACGTGCCTGAGATGCTCCAGGCTGCGTGATGTCACCCCGGGGGCCCCATCACTTCTCCCGTTATCTTTGTCTCCCACCCCCGGGAAGTCCCAGGAATGTGCCGAGATGCTCCGCTGGGTCTTCACTCCAGGCCGTTAGGGAGGTGGCCTTTAGGCAGGAAAGTGGCGTCGATGGGCTCCCTTGGGCAGCGGACCCCAGAGCCTCCACTCCTGGCGGCGACGTCCCCACGTGGCTCTCGTCCCCCAATGCTGTCGTTAGCACCACGGGCTCGGTGCAGGGCCGTGGGCGCTGCTATTACCACCACGGCGATGCCTCTCATCACGGTTCTGATTCTCAAAATGACTGTTTCTCGAGTCCCCGTTGCATTTATCAGTGCTGCTTTCATTATTATTTTTCTTTGGCGTTCACCCCAAGGCTGCGTGCCGGCTTCCCAGAGAGAGGAGAGTGCTCAGCTGGGGCGCTATGCCCCCAGGGGACCCTAGGCAGTGTCTGGAGACATTCTGGGCCTCCGAGTTGGATAGGGGGGCTCCGGGCACTATCATGTAGGGGCTGGGGAAGTGGCTGGACGTCCTGTGATGCATAGGGCAGCCCTCAACAGGGAGCCATCTGGAGCAGAGTGGAGATGGGGTATTGGCTTACTGCGTCGTCCTGGGGTAGCTTGCTGCCCACTGGGATGGCAGAGCCTAGGGAGCTAGGCTCCCCAGTCCTTTCTGGAGAGTGAGGACTGGGAGGTCATGGTTATACCTTGGCCAAACATCTGGGTTGCTGCTCAGCTTTGCCGCTTTCTGCTGTGCTGTGATGCTTCATTCCATGTCAATGTGCCTGAGTCCTGGGAGTCCCAGTGGCTGATAGACTTTGTTTCTGGGTGTGTCCAGAGGAGGTTAAAATTTGAAGCAGTGGGCTGAGTAGAGGCGGCGGCCTCGCCAGAGTGGCTGGACACAAGGCAGAGGAAGGGCAGATCCTCCTGCTGGACACCCACCCTCTGCCCTTGGACATGGCGCCCCTGGTTCTCGGCCCCAGGGCCTGGGCCTCCAGCTTGCAGACGCTGGGCCCTCCCAGTCTGCATGAGCGCATGGGCCAGTTCCTCACAATATGTTCTAGGTCACTCAGTTGTGTCTGACTCTTTGCGACCCCATGGACTGTAGCCCGCCAGGCTCCTCTGTCCATGGGATTCTCCAGGGAAGAATCCTGGAGTGGGTTGCCATTTCCTCCTCCAGGGGTCTTCCCGACCCAGGGGTCTCTTACATCTCCTGCATTAGCAGGCGGGTTCTTTACCACTAGTGCCACCTTGGAGGCCTAAATCAGCCATACATATCCACGTGTATGAGTTAAATCACAATATTTGTTATTCTCTTTCTGACTTCTCTTTGTATGACAGTCTCTAGGTTCATCCACGTCTCTGCAAATGGCACAATTTCATTCCTTTTTTATGTCTGAGTAATATTATATTGCATATTCAAGAAGCAATGGTTAGAAACAGACATGCAACAACAGACTGGTTCAAAATTTGGGAAAGGTAGACATTAAGGCTGTATATTTTCACATACTTATTTAACTTGTATGCAGAGTACATCATGTGAAATGCTGCGCTGGATGAAGCACAAGCTGGAATCAAGATTGCTGGAAGAAATATCAACATCCTCAGATATGCAGATGACACCCACCCTTATGGCAGAAAGTGAAGAGGAACTTAAGAGCCTCTTGGTGAGGGTGAAAGAGAAGAGTAAAGGCTGGATTAAGACTCATCATTCAAAAAATGATGATCATGGCCTCTGGTCCCATCACTTCACAGTAAGTAGATGGAGAAAAAGTGGAAACAGTGACAGATTTTATTTTCTTGGGGTCCAAAATCACTGCAGATGGCAACTATAGCCACAAAATTAAAAGACTCTTGCTCCTTGGAAGGAAAGCTATGACAAACCTAGACAGCATGTTGAAAAGCAGAGACATCACTTTGCCGACAAAGGTCTATATCGTCAAAGCTATGGTTTTTCCAATGGTCATGTATGGATGTGAGAGTTGGACCATTAAGAAGTTCAGTTCAGTTCATTTGCTCAGTCGTGTCCGACTCTTTGTAACCCCATGAACCGTAGCACACCAGGCCTCCATGTCCATCACCAACTCCCGGAGTTCACTCAGACTCACGTCCATCGAGTCGGTGATGCCATCCAACCATCTCATCCTCTGTCGTCCCCTTCTCCTCCTGCCCTCAATCTTTCCCAGCATCAGGGTCTTTTCAAATGAGTCAGCTCTTCGCATCAGGTGACCAAAGTATTGGAGTTTCAGCTTCAACATCAGTCCTACCAATGAACACCCAGGACTGATATGCTTTAGGATGGACTGGTTGGATCTCCTTGCAGTCCAAGAGACTCTCAAGAGCATTCTCCAACACCACAGTTCAAAAGCATCAATTCTTCAGCTCTCAGCTTTCTTTATAGTCCAACTCTCACATTCAAACGTGACCACTGGAAAAACCATAGCCTTGACTAGACAGACCTTTGCTGGCAAAGTAATGTCTCTGCTTTTTAATATGCTGTCTAGGTTGGTCTTAACTTTTCTTCCAAAGAGCAAGCATCTTTTAATTTCATGGCTGCAGTCACCATCTGCAGTGATTTTGGAGCCCCCCAAATATAAAGTCAGCCACTGTTTCCACTGTTTCCCCATCTATTTCCCATGAAGTGATGGGACCAGATGCCATGATCTTCGTTTTCTGAATGTTGAGTGTTAAGTCAACTTTTTCACTCTCCTCTTTCACTTTGGTCAAGAGGCGCAGAAGTGCAACAGATGGTGCAGAAGCGCTGCCAAGAGGAGCTACCCCACGTCCAAGGTAAGAGAAAACCAAGTAAGATGGCAGGCACTGAGAGAGGGCATCAGGGGGTTGACAGACTGAAACCACAATCACAGACAACAGGCCAATCTGATCACACGGACCACAGCCTTATCTAACTCAATGAAACTAAGCCATGCCCTGTGGGGCCACCCAAGACGAACAGGTCATGTTGGAGAGGTCTGACAGAATGTGGTCCACTGGAGAAGGGAATGGCAAACCACTTCAGTATTCTTGCCTTGAGAGCCCCATGAACAGCATGAAAAGGCAAAAAGATAGGACACTGAAGGATGAACCCCCCAGGTAGGTAGGTGCCCAATATGCTACTGGAGATCAGTGGAGAAATGACTCCAGAAAGAATGAAGGGATGGAGCCAAAGCAAAAACAACACCCAGTTGTGGATGGGACTGGTGATAGAAGCAAGGTCCAATGCTGTAAATAACAATATTGCATAGGAACCTGGAATGTTAGGTCCATCAATCAAGGCAAATTGGAAGTGGTCAAACAAGAGATGGCAAGAGTGAACATTGACATTCTAGGAATCAGTGAACTAAGATGGACTGGAATGGGTGAATTTAACTCAGATGACCATTATATCTACTACCATCAGCAGAAATCCCTCAGAAGAAATGGAGTAGCCATCATGGTCAACCAAAGAGTCCAAAATGCAGTACTTGGATGCAATCTCAAAAATGACAGAATGATCTCTGTTCGTTTCCAAGGCAAACCATTCAATATCATGGTAATCCAAGCCTAGGCAGTGACCAGTAACTTTGAAGAAGTTGAAGTTGAACAGTTCTATGAAGACCTACAAGACCTTCTAGAACTAATACCCCCAAAGATGTCCTTTTCCTTATAGGGGACTGGAATGCAAAAGTAGGAAGTCAAGAAACACCTGGAGTAACAGGCAATTTTGGCCTTGGAGTACAGAATGAAGCAGGGCAAAGACTAATAGAGTTCTGCCAAGAGAACGCACTGGTCATAGCAAACACCCTCTTCCAACAACAGAAGAGAAGACTCTACACATGGACATCACCAGACGGTCAACACTGAAATCAGATTGATTATATTCTTTGCAGCCAAAGATGGAGAAACTCTATACAGTCAGCAAAAACAAGACCAGGAGCTGACTGTGGCTCAGATCATGAACTCTTTATTGCAAAATTCAGACTGAAATTGAAGAAAGTGGAGAAAACCACTGTACCATTCAGGTATGACCTAAATCAAATCCCTTATGACCATAAAGAAGGCTGAGTGTCAAAGAATTGATGCTTTCGAACTGTAGGGGTTGGAGAAGACTCTTGAGAGTCCCTTGGACTGCAAGGAGATCCAACCAGTCCATTCTAAAGGATATCAGTCCCGAATGACTGATGTGGAAGCTAAAACTCCAATACTTTGACCAATTGTTGGGAAGAGCCCATTGGAAAAGACCCTGATGCTGGGAAAGATTGAAGGCAGAGGAGAAGGGGCTGATAGAGGATGGGGTGGTTGGATGGCATCACCGACTGGATGAATGTGAGTCTGAGTAAACCCCAGGAGATGGTGATGGACAAGGAAGCCTGGGGTGCTGCAGTCCATGGGGTCGCAAAGAGTCAGACACGACTTGGCGGCAGAACAGCACCAACACCATTCCATTGTATCTGTGTGCCGTGTCTTTGGCCATTCCTCTGTGGCTGGACATTGAGGTTGCTTCCATGTCCTACTGTAAATAAGCTAGTGTAAGTAGTGCTGCTGAGATCTCCTTCATTTAAATTTATTTTCACTTATTCATTTTTTAAATTTCATTAAAGCACAAACTGTACAAATGTCTCCTCCCCCGTTGGTGCCTTTCCTGCCTGGGTGAGCTGCTACAGCTTCTTCCACTGTGGAAAGCTTTGTTTATTCCCACTTTATACAGCTGGGGTCGTGCAGCAGAGTCCTTTCTGTGTGATTTCTTTTGTTCATCTCTATGTTCAAAAGATCTGCCCTTTTCCTTTAACCTAGTGATTCTTTTTTCCCTTTTGCGGTGGTAATCTATGGTGTGAATATACCATAATTGTTTATCTATCTCCCATGGATGCACATTGGGCTTATTTTCAGTTTTTGGCTCTTTTGAAAAAAAGAGGCTATGAATATTCTTATGTATACCTTTTGCTGGGCATATGATCCCATTACTATGAGGGCTTATATTTAGGAAGGGAATTGCCAGGTCATAGAGTAGAATTTTATTTAGCTTTAGAAGATACCCCAAACCTTTTTGTAAAGTAGTCATTTGGCATCTTTAAAAATCAGACTTTATTTTTATAGAGCCATTTTTGATTTACAGTAAAATTAAGAAGGTAGCACAGAGAGTTCCCACGATCCTGGCATCCAATTTCCTCTACAATTAGCGGCTTACATCAGCATGGTACATTTGTTCCAGTTAATGAACCAGCATTGATAATGGTCTCATTAACTAAGGCCATTCTTTACTTCAGTTCTCTTTGTTTTTCCCTCATGTCTTTTTTCTCTTCCAGGACTTCATCCAGGACACGACGTCGCGTGCAGCCGTCATGCCTCCTCAGGCTCCTCTGGGCTGTGGCAGCTTTTGTTTTGGCCCTTTTTAAAAATATTACTTTAAAAATTGAGGTAAGTGTAGACTCACATGTAAGGAACAATACAGAGAGATCCGTCTACGTTATGCTCTGTTTCCCCCAATGTTATGTTTTGCAAGCGCGAGACACCAAAATGAGGATGTTGGCATTGACTTTCTCCATTGCTTTTTTTTTTTTTTCTGTGCTGGGTCTTTGTTGCAGTGTGTAGGCTTTCACTGATTGTGGAGCAAGGGCTTAGTTACTCTGAGGCATGTGGGATCTTAGTTCCTGGACCAATGATCGAACCCGAGTTCCCAGAATTTCAAGGGCTTTTCAACCACTGGACCACCAGGGAAGTCCCCTTGCACTGATCTTACCTGGGTGTCCCGATTTTACTCACACTCATTTGTGTGTATGTAAGTTCTGTACAATCGAATCATCTGTGTGGGTGCCCACCCCACTGCCACAGCCAAGACACCCATAAACATTCTTAGCATCACAAGGGTATTCCAGGTTCACCCTTTCATAGACACAGCCCCTTCCCCCAATCCCTGATCCCTGAACTCACTGCCTTGCCATCCAAATCCAAAATTATGTCATTTCAGCATGTTTAAATGGAGCCACACAGTATGCAATCTTTTGGGATTGCTTTTTTTTTTTCACTCAGCAGAATTTTCTGGAGATCCTTCCTGGCCATTTCCTGTACCGCTATTTCCTTCCTCCCTACTGCTGACTAGAATTCCCTGGGGCGGATGAACCTGTTTGTTTGATCCTTCATCTATGGAAGAACATCTGGGCTGATTCCGGTTTTTTTGGTCACTACAAATAAAGCTGCTATGAACATTTATGTACAGGTTTTTGTGCAAATGTAACTTTTCATTTCTCAGAGATAAATGCCCAGGAATGCAAATGCTGAGTTATACAGAAGTTGCATTTTAGGTTTTGCCCAACTGTTTTCCAGAGCAGTGGTACTACAACACTTGCACCAGTACCGCCTGAGGGGGCCGGTTTCTTCACATCCTCGCCAGCATTTGGAGTTGTCAGTATTTTTAATTTTAGCCATTCTGATAGGTGTACATGAGAGGTGCAGTCCTGAGTTACTCACCTAACTTCTCTGGGTCTAATTTCCTCATCATAAGCTAACTGACAGGGCTATTGTGAGTCCTAAACATGTAAATACAGGTCAAGAACTTAGAACAACGTCTGGTATGTTGTCAGTGCTTAAAATACTTTTGTTATTGTTATTAAATTGGTCTATATGAAATTGCTGACATAATGACTGTTTTTGGCCTATAAAATGGCAATTTTATATAATTACCTACTATTATTTTAGCAGATTTTCAGATTAGAACTGTCTGGCAGAGTAGAAGAAAGCGCACTCATCTTCTCCTGTGAGAACTCCAAAATTACAACTCACGCTGCTGAACAACTGTTGACAGGAGAATGTTGGATTCCAGCAAAAAAAATATACTTCATGTCCAGGGGCAAAGGAGAAGCTCCAGCAAGATGGTAGGAGGGGCAAAATTGCCTTTAGAATCAAACCCCATACCCTCCAGAGACACTCGGAGGGTCAAACAAAAAACCTTGTTCACACCAGGAGACTCCACAGAGACTGAGTCAGACCTGCCTTTGAGTGTCTCCTGGGGAGGTGCGGGTCAGCAGTGGCCGGCCGCAGGGCAGGGGCTCTGGGTGCGGCAGACCTCGGTGTGGCATAAACCCTCTTGGAGGAGGTCGCCGTTAACCCCACCATAGAGCTGCCAGAACTTACACAGGCCTGGGCAGACAGACTCTTGGAGGGCACAAGCAGAACCTGGTACACCAGGACCCAGGAGGAAGGGGCAGTGACCCCAAGAGACTGACCCAGGCTTGCCCGTGAGGGTCCAGGCATCTCTGGCGGAGGCGTGGGTCGGCGGTGGTCTGCTGCAGGGTCGGGGGCACTGAGTGCTTGGGACCTTTTGAAGGAGGTCGCCATTATCTTCATTACCTCCACCATAGTTTGGCCTCAGGTCAAACAACAGGAAAGGAACACAGCCCCGCCCATCAACAGAAAATTGGATGGAAGATTAACTGAGCATGGCCCTGCCCATCAGAACAAGACCCAGTTTACCCCTCAGTCAGTCTCTCCCATCAGGAAGCTTCCATAAGCCTCTTATCCTTCTCCATCAGAGGACAGACAGACTGAAAACCATAATCACAGAAAACTAGCCAGTCTGATCACATGGACCACAGCTTTGTCTAACTCAATGAAACTATGAGCCATTCCGTTTAGGGCTACCCAAGACGGACGGGTCATGGTGGAGAGGTCTGACAGAATGTGGTCCACTGGAGAAGGGAATGGCAAACCACTTCAGTAGTCTTGCCTTGAGAGCCCCATGAACAGTATGAAAAGGCAAAAAGATAGGACACTGAAAGATGAACTCCCCAGGTTGGTAGGTGCCCAATATGCTACTGGAGATCAGTGGAGAAATGACTCCAGAAAGAATGAAGGGATGAAGCCAAAGCAAAAACAATACCCAGCTGTGGATGGGACTGGTGATAGAAGCAAGGTTTGATGCTGGAAAGAGCAATATTGCATGGGACCTGGAATGTTAGGTCCATGAATCAAGGCAAATTGGAAGTAGTCAAACAAGAGGTGGCAAGAGTGAACGTCGACATTCTAGGAATCAGCGAACTAAAATGGACTAGAATGGGTGAATTTAACTCAGATGACCGTTATATCTACTACTGCAGGCAGGAATCCCTTAGAAGAAATGGAGTAGCCATCATGGTCAACAAAAGAGTCCGAAATGCAGTACTTGGATGAAGTCTCAAAAACATCTGAACGATCTCTGTTCATTTCCAAGGCAAACCATTCAATATCACAGTAATCCAAGTCTATGCCCTGACCAGTAATGCTGAAGAAGCTGAAGTTGAACGTTTCTATGAAGACCTACAAGACCTTCTAGAATTAACACCCAAAAAAGATGTCCTCTTCATTATAGGGGACTGGAATGCAAAAGTAGGAAGTCAAGAGATACCTGGAGTAACAGCAAATTTGGCCTTGGAGTACAGAATGAAGTAGGGCAAAGACTAATAGAGTTTTACCAACAGAACGCACTGTTCATAGCAAACACCCTCTTCAAACAACACAAGAGAAGACTACACATGGACATCACCATATGGTCAATACTGAAATCAGATTGATTATATTATATTCTTTGCAGCCAAAGATGGAGAAGCTCTATACAGTCAGCAAAAGCAAGACCAGGAGCGACTATGGCTCAGATCGTGAACTCCTTATTACCAAATTCAGACTTAAATTGAAGAAAGTAGTGAAAACCCCTAGACTGTACAGGTATGACCTCAATCAAATCCCTTATGATTATACAGTGGAAGTGAGAAATATAGTCAAGGGATTAGATCTGATAAACAGAATGCCTGATGAACAATGGATGGAGGTTCATAGGTTCGTGACATTGTACAGGAGGCAGGGATCAAGACCATCCCCAAGGAAAAGAAATGCAAAAAGGCAAAACGGTTGTCTGAGGAGGCTTTACAAATAGCTGAGAAAAGAAGAGACGCTAAAGACAAATGAGAAAAGATATACCCATCTGAATGCAGAGTTCCAAAGAATAGCAATAGCGATAAGAAAGCCTTCCTCAGCAATCAATGCAAAGAAATAGAGGAAAACAATAGAATGGGAAAGAAAGGACAGAAATGGTATGGACCTAACAGAAGCAGAAGATATTAAGAAGAGGCGGCAAGAATACACAGAAGAACTGTACAAAAAAGATCTTCACGACCTGGATAATCACAATGGTGTGATCACTCACCTAGAGCCAGACATCCCTGAATGAAGTCAAGTGGGCCTTAGAAAGCATCACTACGAACAAAGCTAAGGGAGGTGATGGAATTCCAGTTGAGCTGTTTCAAATCCTGAAAGATGATGCTGTGAAAGTGCTGCACTCAGTATGCCAGCAAATTTGGAAAACTCAGCAGTGGCCACAGGACTGGAAAAGGTCAGTTTTCATTCCAATCCCAAAGAAAGGCAATGCCAGAGAATACTCAAACTACCACACAATTGCACTCATCTCACATGCTAGTAAAGTAATGCTCAAAATTCTCCAAGCCAGGCTTCAGCAATACGTGAACCGTGAACTTCCTGATGTTCAAGCTGGTTTTAGAAAAGGCAGAGGAACCTTGCCAACATCTGCTGGATCATGGAAAAAGCAAGAGAATTCCATAAAAACATCTATTTCTGCTTTATTGACTATGCCAAAGCCTTTGACTGTGTGGATCACAATAAACTGTGGAAAATTCTGAAAGAGATGGGAATACCAGACCACCTGACCTGCCTCTTGAGAAACCTATATGCAGGTCAGGAAGCAACAGTTAGAACTGGACATGGAACAACAGACTGGTTCCAAATAGGAAAAGGAGTACATCAAGGCTGTATATTGTCACCCTGCTTATTTAACTTGTATGCAGAGTACACATGAGAAACACTGGGCTGGATAAAGCACAAGCTGGAATCAAGATTGCTGGGAGAAATAGCAATCACCTCAGATACGCAGATAACACCACCCTTATGGCAGAAAGTGAAGAGGAACTAAAAAGCCTCTTGATGAAAGTGAAAGTGGAGAGTGAAAAAGTTGGCTTAAAGCTCAATATTCAGAAAACAAAGATCATGGCATCCGGTCCCATCACTTCATGGGAAATAGATGGGGAAACAGTGGAAACAGTGGCAGACTTTATTGTTTTGGGCTCCAAAATCACTGCAGATGGTGACTGCAGCCAAGAAATTAAAGGACGCTTACTCCTTGGAAGAAAAATTATGACCAACCTAGAAAGCATATTCAAAAGCAGAGACATTACTTTGCCGACTAAGGTCCGTCTAGTCAAGGCTATGGTTTTTCCTGTGGTCATGTATGGATGTGAGAGTTGGACTGTGAAGAAGGCTGAGCGCCGAAGAACTGATGCTTTTGAACTGTGGTTTTGGAGAAGACTCTTGAGAGTCCCTTGGACTGCAAGGAGATCCAACCAGTCCATTCTGAAGGAGATCAGCCCTGGGATTTCTTTGGAAGGAATGATGCTAAAGCTGAAACTCGAGTACTTTGGTCACTTCATGCGAAGTGTTGACTCATTGGAAAAGACTCTGATGCTGGGAGGGATTGAGGGCAGGAGGAGAAGGGGACGACAGAGGATGAGATGGCTGGATGGCATCACGGACTCGATGGACGTGAGTCTGAGTGAACTCTGGGAGTTGGTGATGGACATGGAGGCCTGGCGTGCTGCAATTCATGAGGTCGCAAAGAGTCGGACACAACTGAGTGACTGAACTGAACTGAACTGAACTGAGAGATCTCTTCAAGAAAATTAGAGATACCAAAGGGATATTTCATGCAAAAATGGGCACAATAAAGGACAGAAATGGTATGGACCTAACAGAAGCAAAAGATATTCAGAAGAGGTGGCAAGAATATACAGGAGAATTACACAAAAAAGATCTTCATGAGCCAGATAACCGCGATGGTGTGATCGCTCACCTAGAGCCAGATGTCCTGGAATGCAAAGTCAAGTGGGCCTTAGAAAGCATCACTACAAACAAAGCTAGTGGAGGTGATGGAATTCCAGTTGAGGTATTTCAAATCCTAAAAGATGGTGCTGTGAAAGTGATGCCCTCAATATGCCAGCAAATTTGGAAAACTCAGGTTTGACCACAGGCCTGGAAAAGGTCAGTTTTCATTCCAATCCCAAAGAAAGGCAATGCAGAAGAATGCTCAAACTACTGCACAATTGCATTCATCTTACATGCTAGCAAAGAAATGTCAAAATCCTCCAAGCCAGGCTTCAACAGTAGTGAACTGAGAACTTTCAGATGTTCAAGGTGAATTTAGAAAAGTCAGGGGAACCAGAGATCAAATTGCTAACATCGGTTGGATCATTGAAAAAGCAAGAGAGTTCCAGAAAAACATCTATTTCTGCTTTATTGACTATGCCAAAGCCTTTGACTGTGTGGATCACAATAAACTGTAGAAAATTCTTAAAAAGATGGGAATATCAGACCGCCTGACCTGCCTCCTGAGAAATCTATATGCAGGTCAAGAAGCAACAGTTAGAACTGGACATTAAACAACAGACTGGTTCCAAATTGGGAAAAGAGTGAGTTAAGGCTATATATCGTCACCCTGCTTATTTAACTTCTATGCAGAGTACATCATGAGAAATGCTGGGCTGGATGAAGCACAAGCTGGAATCAAGATTGCCAGGAGAAACATCAATAACCTCAGATACGCAGATGACACCACCCTTACGGCAGAAAGTGAAGAACTAAAGAGCCTCTTGATGAAAGTGAAAGAGGAGAGTGAAAAGGCTGGCTTAAAACTCAACACTCAGGAAACTAAGATCATGGCATCCAGTCCCATCACTTCATGGCAAATAGATGGGGAAACAGGGGAAACAGTGACAGATTTTATTTTGGGGGGGCTTCAAAATCACCGCAGATGGTGACTGCAGCTTTGAAATTAAAAGACGCCTGCTCCTTGGAAAAAAACCTATGACCAACCTAGACAGCGTATTAAAAAGCAGAGACATTACTCTGCCAACAAAGGTCCATCTAGTCAAAGCTATGGCTTTTCCAGTAGTCATGTATGGATGTAAGAGCTGGACTATAAAGCTGAGAGCAGAAGAATTGATGCTTTTGAACTGTGGTGTTGGAGGAGACTCTTGAGAGTCCCTTGGACTGCAAGGTGATGAAATCAGTCCATCCTAAAGGAAATCAGTTGTGAGTATTCATGGAAGGGCTGATGCTTAAGTTGAAGCTCCAGTACTTTGGTCACCTGATGTGAAGAGTTGACTCATTGGGAAAGATCCTGATGCTAGGAAAGATTGAAGGCAGAAGGAGAAGGGGATGACAGAGGATGAGATGGTTGGATGATACCACCCAATCAATGGACATGAGTTTGAGCAAGCTCCGGGAGTTGGTGATGGACAGGGAAGCCTGGCGTGCTGTAGTGTCGGACATGACCGAGCGAGTGAACTGAAGCCGATTCTCTTTAGATTTACTTTCATTTTTTTATCTGTGCTGAGTCTTCGCTGGGTGAACTGGCTTCTCACTGCAGTGGTTTCTCTCGTTGCGGAGCGCAGGCCCTAGGCACATGGTCTCACTATTGCGGCTCATGGCCTTTAGCTGCTTCACGACATGTGGGATTTTCCCTAATCAGGGATCCAGCAGCTCAGAAGAGAGGCGGGTGAGCATCTCACAGGGCACCTCCTTGCCCTTTGCGTGGAAGCACCGAGGATGTGGGCCCAGCCACCTGTCTGACACTTGGGGGTACAGAGAACACCTCCTCCTCCCCCCACCCCCATGCTGCCTACTGCGGCTGCTAAGTCACTTCAGTTGTGTCCGACTCTGTACGACCCCATAGACGGCAGCCCACCAGGCTCCCCCGTCCCTGGGATTCTCCAGGCAAGAACACTGGAGTGGGTTGCCATTTCCTTCTCCAATGCATGAAAGTGAAAAGTGAAAAGTGAAATTGAAGCCGCTCAGTCGTGTCTGACTCTTAGCGACCCCATGGACTGCAGCCCACCAGGCTCCTCTGGTGGGCTATTTTCCCATGGGAAAATCCCATGGGATTTTCCAGGCAAGAGTACTGAAGTGGGGTGCCATTGCCTTTTGCCTAAGACCTCCCCTCTTGGCCCTCAAGGAACCAGGACCTGAGCCTTGGCTTTTGGAAGCCTTTTAGGAGAAGGGATTCATTTCCTCTGGTTGTCATGCAAATCGCCGGGCTTGGCAGATTACTGTACATGCGTACAGGCATATTACCCCTGCCCGGCAGGGACAGGCAGGTAGTCTGGGGCTTGATGCAGCAGGCAGCCTGGGGCTGATCTGGGAGCCTGGCACGTGGCGGAAGAGGCTCTTGCTTTGCCCGGCCAGCTCTGCCTCTGAGACGGAGCAAAGCACAGGTTTGTGCTCTGGGCCGTGCCAGGCGTGAGATGCCAATGCCTGTGGGAGCTCTGGGAGGATGGGCATGGGTGGGTGCCCCTGGTGGTGCACTGAGGTGGGACGTAAAGGTGTAGAGGGTAGGGTGGAGGGCAGAGGGTGGTGACTGAGGTGTGCAGGCAACCTGGGGCCTCTTTGGGAACTTCCTGCTCTAGGTGTCACTGGCCCGGGTGAGTGCAGCTCAGACGGGTGCGAGAAATGAGGCAGGCTTACCTGGGTCCCACAGGGCGTCCCTCCAGGATGGGGGAAGGCTGGGGATCCCGACATTACAGACCCGGGGGCCCCAAGAGGCCGCATGAGCTGGCCTCCTGGATCCAGGAGGGCGAGTGAGGGTTTTCTTTTTAAGTTTTTTTTTTTTTTTTATGTGGATCATTCTTTGAAAGTCTTTATTGTATTTGTTCCGGTGTTGCTTCTGTCTTACCTCTTGGCTTTTTGGCCTTAGAGGCACGTGGGAGCTTAGCTCCCTGACCAGGGATCGAACCCGCACGCCCTGCGCTGGAAGGTGAAGTCTTAACCACTGGATGGTTGGAGAAGGCTCAGAGTGAGGGTTTGAAGGCTCACTTTGCAGATAGAGCACCTGAGACCAGGGGTGGAGTGGGTGGCAGCTGGCTTCGGTCCCAGAGCCGCTGGGTGTGAGAACCCGGGTTTCAAGCCAGGGTGGCCTCCTGGCTCCACCAGAGCCAAGATCCTGGCTGGCCCAGGACAGCACCCCTTCCTGCTCAGGGCTTCCCAGGCCCCAGTTTATCCTGGGGAAGTTTGTTTGTGTGTGTGTGCGTGTTGTGGGGGAGGGATGCTCCCTTGGCTTGAGGGCCGCGGGATAAATGAATTGCATCCTATTTCGTGGTTTCCTGTGCTGGGGTCCTTGCATGTGAACTATCTGAGCCACGGGCCGGTGCAGTAGGAAGCCACAGTGGGGGCGCTGCTGGGGGTGCCCTCCTAGGGGTGCCTCTGCCCCCCTGCTGATGCAATTCCCATGACCCCCAAGGCTGTCGAGGCTCCCTGCAGGAGACGTGCAGATGTGGGGTCCTCCTGGTGGCAGGTGGGCATGAAGCCCCCTCCTCCACCGTCCAGCTGCTCGGCATCACACCCTGAACCCCCGCTGTTAGCGTCCTGGGGTCGCTTGACAGCAGGCTCTGTGGTCCCAGTCTGGAGGCCAGGGGCCCAGGCCAGGTGTCAGCAGGCTGGTGCTTCTGAGGCCAGAGGGGGCCAGTCTGGTCTGGCCTCTTCCCAGCCTCCGGTGGCTCTGGGTTCCTTGACTTGTCGGGGGTCAGCTCCTCCCTGGTCTTCAGGTTGTCATCCCTCTGTGTCTGCTCTGTGTCCAGATCCCTGCTTTTGCAAGGACATGGGGCCCATGCTGCTGAACTCATCTTTACTTGATCCCCTGCAAAGACCCTACTTCTACATAGAGTCCATTCACAGGCCTTGCGGGTTAGCAGACACATCTTTTAGGGGGACTGGATTCCAGTGTAATCCTCCCCTTTCTGCGTTTGCATCTGAGCTCTTCTCCTGGCTGGAAGCTTCCTTCAGTCTGTCTTCGAGGTCTGGCTGGATCTCACCTTCCTCTCTGCAGGTTCGCCTGTGCCCCTCTCCCTAGTGTGTGTTCCAGGGGCGCATACCCTGTGCCTCCGCTCTCTGTGCCTCTCCCTGGGCCATCTTGGGCTCTCCCAGGCCTCCCAGCATCACTGCCACGGTGACCCTCTAATCTGGCATGTGGCCGGGACCCTCCCATGAACCACAGCCATCACCCAGCCTCCCCACGTGGAGGCCTACGGGCCCCTCAGCGTTTTCTGAGCTGAGCTTGCAGCCTGCCCCCACGTTGCCGCTTCAGCCACCCCAGCCGGGCACCCGGGCACCGTGTGCAGCCTTCCCCACTCCCTCCTCCCACTGCCTCCTCCCCCACCCCCTCCCCCTCGTCCCCTTCCTCTGGTGCTCTGACCCTGGAGACTCTTGGCTCAGGGATTGCCGTCTTCCTTGGCCCCTGCCTCTGTTTCCTGACTGGTCTGCAAGCTTCTCCTCTCCCACTGACGTCAGAAGCATAGCCAGGGCCACGGCGTAGTCTGCTTGGACGCCCACCGTGACAAGACTGCGGGTGGGCGGGGGCTCTTCGGCCGCTGAGTGGGCTGTCTCAGATTCCCAACCCTGGCTTTTTAAAAACCGGTTTCCACGCCGTGATCCTCTTAGGTTGTCACCCAGAAGTCCAATAGTTGAAAATGTCCTATGGACCTACTGGGCAGGAGGCACTTGCATAAGGCTTGAGAAACGTTCGCGGAATAGAAGAAGGGAAGGAAGGAGACCCCAGGGCCAGCAGGGGCAAGGGCACAGAGCTGGCTCTTGGTCCCTGCACAGGCCCGAGGGGCCAGGCTCTCCACCCCGGGACTCCAGGCGCCTGTCTTAAAGGGGCCCTGCATGAACACAAGTCCCTTGAGCCTTGTTTGGAGCTTCAGATGCCCCCAGAAGGTTGCCAGAAGTCAGGATACAAAACCTGGTCTGAAACACCAAGTCAGCTTCCAGGTGGGGAGGCGGCGGGTGTGTGGCCCCAGGCTCTGAGAACCTTTGGGAGATGGCGATGTGACATGGACTGGGACAGGGGCACAGCTCCTTGTGACATCCCACTTGAATAATATTCAAAGGAGTCTAATTAAAGCCTCCGTGCTCCCTTTGAAATACTAGTAATTATAAAGATGAATAATTGCATAATAAATATTAATTTGCATCATGGTAATGAGGCCCGGAAGCATCCTGCTGTTAAGTGGGAATTTAGCTCTATCCGCTCCCCAAGGGGGAAGGGAGGGGGGGAGGGACTCTCCCAGCCCAGGGAGGGACCCCCAGGAACGGCGAGGCTGGGTGACCCCATTCAGCCCCTGTGGTTACCTCCCGTGGTGGGGGAGGGCTCAGGCCTTACATCTTCTGGGACCCAGTTTCCCCCCACTTGATGCTGATGGACTGCCAACTCCTGCAGTCCAGGAGGTGACCAGCAGTTTCTGAGTTTGTTACCACACTGTCAAGCCCTGCATCAAGAATCCTTGACTGTACTATGCAAAGCTGCCTGAGAAATCCATGGAAGTGAAATCCTCTCCATCTAAAACAGTCCCCTGGAGGTCTCTGGTGATTCAGGGGTTAAGACTCTGAGCTCCCAATACAGGGGGCCCAGGTTCAATCCCCGATTCGGGAGCTAGATCCCACATGCAGCAACTAAACATCTCATGTGCCTGCTCGGTCTCTTCAGTCGTGGCAGACTCTTTGTGACCCCATGGACTGTAGCCCGCCAAGCTCCTCTGTCCATGGGGACTCTCCAGGCAGGAATGCTGGAGTGGGTTGCCATGCCCACCTCCAGGGGATCTTCCCGACCCAGGGATTGAACCCGTGTCTCCTTTGTCTCCTGCATTGCAGGCGGATTCTTTACCACTAGTGCCACCTGACTTTTCATACTGTTCATGGGGTTCTCAAGGCAAGAATACTGAAGGGGTTTGCTGTTCCCTTCTCTAGTATGACCAACCTAGACAGCATATTAAAAAGCAGAGACATTACTTTGCCAACAAAGGTCCCTTTAGTCAAGGCTATGGTTTTTCCAGTGTTCGTGTATGGATGTGAGAGTTGGACTAGAAAGAAAGCTGAGCACTGAAGAATTGATGCTTTTGAACTGTGGTGTTGGAGAAGACTCTTGAGAGTCCCTTGGACAAGGAGATCCAACCAGTCCATTCTGAAGGAGATCAGTCCTGATATTCACTGGAAGGACTGAGGCTGAAACTGAAACTCCAATACTTTGGCCACCTGATGTGAAGAACTGACTCATTGAAAAAGACCCTGATGCCGGGAAAGATTGGGGACAGGAGGAGAAGGGGACGACAGAGGATGAGATGGTTGGATGGTGTCATCAACTTGATGGACATGGGTTTGGGTGAACTCTGGGAGTTGGTGATGGACAGGGAGGCCTGGGGTGCTGCTGTCCATGGGGTCGCAAGGAGGCAGACACGTCTGAGTGACTGAACTGAACTGAACTGAGTGCCACCTGGGAAGCCCAGAGATCCCACATGCCAAAACAGACCTGGGGCAGCCAAAACAGAAGTCTATATTATAAAAGACTAAAAACGGATAACACAGTCCCTACCCAACCCTCCTGTGAGCTACATTCCCCCTTCCTGGAGCTCGCTCCTTCCTGATAGCATATCATGAAGTCCCTAATATAAGGTCTGCCTCCCACACAGGTGCGTGAGCTCCCTGGGGGCAGCAATGGAATCACACTGCTCCCTGCCGCATCCCCAGGCCCAAGAACTATGCCTGGCACTCAGGAGACAGCGGATATTTGTTGTTAAATAAACCACGACTTGCCTGTGCCCGTGCACAGCATCTTGCAGCTTCCAGGGCTGGTTATTTTGCTCGACACTCGGAAATCAAAGCTGACAACTTGCCTGCCTCCAGCTGGAGGAAGCGTGCTCATCCCAGCTCACTGTCAGGACAGGGAACAGCGGTGGCTCGCCCCTGAGATGAAACACAATCAAATAACCACAACGACAGAAAGGGCCACCCCGTGTACTCCTAATCTCCTGAGTAAAGGAAATGGAGCCTTTCACATAAATTGCTGCTGCTCCTGACGTTCCGACAGGAAAGTATGCGACAACCTTTGCAGACCTGAGAATCGTGGAAGGAAATTGCTATGTTTCCGTTATCAACAGGGAACCCAGCATGCTTGGTAATCTTGGGTCTTGGTCTTCCTTTTAAACACCTGTGTGGTTTTTATTTGGTGAGCCATGTTTCCTAAGTCTGGACTCCCTTGAGTCTGCAGACTTCTTTGGACATAAACAATTTCTTGGATATTTTAAATTGTTGGAGCTTCCATGGAGAAGCCGCAGGAATTCCCCTCTGGGCACTGACAATGCAAGGCTTCAGAAGCACATCTCATGGGCTTTGTGTGTGTGTGCTTGCACGAGTGTGTGTTTGATGGTATTGACTGGTACCTGGCTGCTGAATCTTGATGTTGGGAAGCTGGTTTCTGCGCCCTGCCCGGCTCTCTGCTGGGTGGCAGGTGACAGGCGATCTGGTTATCTTTTTCTGTTTGTTACTTTGTCTGTCTGTTTGGAGGGCTCTGCCGTGTTCTGACACTGTGACACCCGCCACTCTGTTACCAGGTCCCACGGCAGTCGGTTGACGGGGCTGATGGCCAGTCTCCACAGTGGGCTTGGGAGGACTCCTGTGACTTGTCCTGTTATTGAACCAAACTTGGGTCCACTTGCCTGTGTGCAGCAAAGCCATTCTACTGACAGGAGGTCGTGGTGAAGAAAAGCGCAGCTTTTATCGCGGGTGCCAAGCAACTTGTGCTGAAAAGGCCTGAACTCTCTGAAGGTTTTCAGGGGAAGGTTTTTAAAGACAGAGTGAGAGAAGGTGGTTGTAAGAGGTGTGATCAGCTCGTGGACATTCTTCTGATTGGCTGGTGGTGAGGTCATCGGGCATCAGCATCATCAGTCTTCTGGTTCCAACGTGCTTGTGGGCAGCAGACAATCAATTTCTTCCCACTGGGGGGATTTTCACATGCCTGACAGCTCAAAGGATGCGGCTCGGGATATTATCTATCGCCCCTGAAGAGGAACAAAAAGTCTTTCACTTTGCTTAATGACTTGTGTGCACATGTTCGTAGTCGCTTCAGTCGTGTCCGACTCTGTGCGACCCCATGGACGGTAGCCTGCCCGGCTCCTCTGTCTGTGGAATTCTCCAGGCAAGAATTCTCTATTCCAGGAGTGGGTTGCCATGCCCTTCTCCAGGGGATCTTCCTGACCCAGGAATCAAACTTGGGTCTCCTGCGGCTCCTGCAATGCAGGCAGATTCTTCATCGCTGAGCCCCTGGGGAAGTCCGTTTAGTGGCTTGCCTGTTACGTCTTGCTTGAATATTTTTCTTTGTTTCTGCATTTTCTCACTTCTCTATTAAATGTATACTTTGGGACTCTGGGATGGCCTAGGAAGCTAAATGTTTTCTACAGACAAGAGGCAGGCAGAGGACGTGGGGGAGGGGTCTGCTCCAGGAGGGTCCCCTACGGTCCTGGTGGGTTACAGCCCTACACCATGTTTCGATGCATCGTCAGTCTTCTCGATCATGGATGGAAACTTCTGTGTGGTTTATCTTGTTTTCTTGTCCCTATGAGATAAAGTCACTCCAGAAATGAACGGGTGGGTAGGGAAGCAGACAGCAGCCTTTCGGGGCTATGGACCTTTCACCTCCCTGTTTATGGAGCTCCTGTAACTAACCAGAGAGTTTTTGTTCTGCAAAACTTCTGACTCACTGTTACAGTTGTAAAATCAAGCCTGCAAGTTCTCTCTCTGTGTAAGTGGGAAAAAAAAGCATTTTTCTTCCTCCCAACAGGAAGGTCCTTAGCCTTCTGCAATGGTCTGCTCATAAGGGAAGCCCTCTTCTTTTATCTTGGCCTGTGTGATAGTTCTCTCTCTCAACTATTGCAAATCAGTTGGCAATAAAAATTGGTGATTTATATTGCACTTTAGGGATTTCTAGCACAGACAGACTTCTGTAACAATGAGGGGACAAATGTCATGTGCTACGGGAGGAACTGTGTGTTCCCCAAATCCTAGTTGAAGTTCCAAACGCCAGAACCTCAAAATGTGGCTACACTTGGCAATCAGGCCTTTAAAGAGGTAATCAAGGTAAAATGCGGTTGTATGGGTGAGCTCTAATCCAATACGATTGGTGTCCTTAGGAGAAGAGGAGATTAAGGCACAGACAGAGGGATGACCGCGTGAGGACACGGGGAGCCAAGGAAAGAGGTCTCGGGCAAACACACCCGGCCGATCCCATGGCCTTGAACATACAGCCTCCAGAACGGTGAGAACGTTTCTGTTGTTCGAGTCACACAGAGTATGGTACTTTGTAATGGTAGCCTCAGCAAACTAATACATCACCAGCAAGGAGACATTTGGGCAGATTGTTCATAGCTTGGGGAAGGTTCTGCTTGGCTTGTATAATGACTGTTGGCCTGCAGGGGAGAGGCCATTTTTGGCTGGTCTGGAGCTTCATGGTGGGTACTAGTTTAGTCACTAAGTTGTGTCTGACTCTTTTGTGACCCCATGGACTGTAGCCCGCCAGGCTTCTCTGTCCATGGGATTTCCCAAGTAAGAATCCTGGGGCAGGTTGCCATTTCCTCCTCCAGGGAATCTTTCCGCCCCAGGGATCAAAGTTGTGTCTCCTGCGGCTCCTACGTTGCAGGTGGATTCTTTACCGACTAGGCCACCGGGGAAGCCCTGGAGCTTCATGGCTGCTGAGAAACAGGAAGGGTTGTACGTTTTGTGACTTCTTCTGCAGTGAAACACAGACACGAGGGAGGCTTCACAAGCTGATCTGAAGCTGGCTCTTCTCATTAGCATCTCAAGGGTCACTTGGGGGTGGGGCTTGGGGTTATATTGCCTCAAGGGGCAATGTGGACGACAGAATTCTGACATGGCCTCCAAGTTCCTGGCCCGGGAGATGCACACCTTCTGTTGGTTATTTAGCCAAACGTGAATCTAGGTGCTGCTGTGGAGGGGGTTTACGGAAATGATTAAGGCCCCTAATCATTTGACCTTAAGAAAAGTATCATTGGTGGACCAGACCTAATCAGCTGAGAGTCCATCATGGAGACTGGGCTCCCCTGGTGAGAAAGATTCAGAGTGAGACAAGGATTTGACACAAGGGAGATTCTCCACGGGTGGCTTTGATGATGGATGGATTCGGGAGACAGAGGCCCCTGGCTGACCATGGAGCAAACGAGCACTCGGTTCTATAGCTGTGAGGATCTGAACTCTGCCCCAACCGGGTGGCTGGGAAGGAACCCCTGAGCTCCAGATGAGGGCTCAGCTGGCCAGCATCTTGATGTTAGTCTTGTTAGACCCTGAGCTGGGAACCCAACTGCTTCACCCTGATGTCTGACCTACGCGGTTGGGAGATTTTCAGTGTTGCTTTGAGCTAAGTTTGTGGGAACTTGTTTCAGCAGAGGAGACCAGTGCAGGGAGGAGATGCGGCCAGGGTCCAGAGAAGGTTAACGGGGTGGGTCAGGGAGACATGGAGAGAGAGGTCAGCAAAGGTCAGGACTGGAAGGTGGGCCTCATCAGGCCCCCAAGGGCAATGGGGCAGAAGGAAGGATTTGATTCAAGCAGCGGAAAGATCCCTGCAGCCATTCAGGGGATGATAACCACTCAGGGACTGATGGCAGGGGCTCGCCCACCCGCGGGCACCAGGGAGGAGCCCACTGTGGTTGTCCAGGAGAGAGAAAATGATGGATGACCATGCCAGTCTTCTCCTGGCCCTAGTGGGGCATGTCTGGCCCTTCTCCAAGTGGCCAAGGGGGACAGAGAGTCCCCTCTAGGTCCTTAGAGAGAGTGGGCTGGCTGGATGTAAAGTGAGCTGTCCTGGGGTTGAGTCCCAGCCTTGAGATTTGTGAAGGGCCATGTGATCTCTCAGAGCCTCAACTTTCTCTATCTGTATAATGGGGATAAAAGTGCCCCTTCCCTGGCAATGGATGAGAAAGCGCTTTGCAAACTGAATAACCCATGGGACCGGCTCTGCTGACCCCTCTGACCTCATCTCCCACGTCCTCACTGGGCCTCAGCTCTTGTGGCCTGCTGGCCTCCTCACAGAGTCCTCCCCGAGGGTCTATCTATCTTTGTGGCTCCCACCACAATTGGAATTCTCCGCTATCTGTCTTCTTTGTTAGAGCCAAGCTCCATAAGGCTGGCGGCTGGGCTGGGCTGCTTGCCAGGCTGGCTGGGACAGTCCTTGGCACAAAGTAGACCCTCAATCAATGTCTGTGGGAACAAATGCAGCTCCTGGGTTGTCAGGACCCCCTATTTCAGCTTGCATTGTGTTTCAAAGAGCAGAAGTTCTACCAAATCCTGGGGGCAGCGGGAGGATGCGAGTCCTGGGAGCTGTCCAGGTCGGGCGCTCCAGGCTCTAATTTTCTCCTTTCCTGCTCCTTGTCACAGCCGCTTTGTGGTTTTCCACCAATGGTGGGAGTCAGAGTCTCTTGGGCTTCAGAACTACAGAACTGATCATTTCCAAGTAATTAAAACATGATTTGCAAATCAGGCCTCCAGGAGCATCCTGGTGTCTGCCAGGGTCTGCAGACCGGGTCCCACTCATCCGGAAATGAGTATCTAGGGCCAGAGGGTCTGCTGTTCCGTTGCTTAGGAAACCACGTTTCCCCTCCCTGCTCATCCCCGGGGGCCTCAGTGTCCTCAGCCAGGGTCCACCCCGTGGTCCGATGCAGCGACTGTTCATCTTCTGCGTGCTCAGAGCCCGTCTGCAGAAACACAAGACAGACCCAGTCAGATCACCCTCAGCCCTCTCCGGGGGCTTCCCACGTCCTCACCGTGGCCTGCAGGGGCCTTCATGGCCTGACCTCTGGCTCCTGGCCTCCCCTCCCTGCCCCTCACCCCCTTGCTGGCTCCATCCCAGCCCCTGCTGTCCGCCAGGCAGGCACCCCAGGGCCTTTGCACTGGCTGTGTCAGGGACTTCCCTCACACCCTCTCACCAGAGAGCTCTTGGCCCTCCCCTTCTCTCCCCTCTTCCCCTCCTCTTCCCTTCTCTTTCTTCCCCCCCTTTTTAAAGAAAATGTTTCTTTCTTTTTATTTTTGGCTCTGCTGGGTCTTCACTGCTGCTCAGGCCTTTTCTCTAGCTGCGACGAGCAGCGGCTGCTCTCTGATTGGGGCGTGCAGGCTTCCCACTGTGGCGGCTCCTCTCGTTGCTGAGCACGGCTCTAGGCACACAGGCCCAGCAGCTGCAGCTCGTGGGCCCAGTAGTTGTGGCGCATGAGCTTAGCTGCCTTGCAGCTGTGGAGTCTTCTGGGATCAGGGATTGAACCCGTGTCTCCTGCATCGACAGGCAGACCCTTTACCACTGAGCCACCAGGGAAGCCCTCTTTCCTTCCTTTCACTAGACCTTTGATCAGGGAGCCACAGAGTTTTCTCCGATCTTGGTCTGTAACAAATATTAGCCACATGTTGCTCTGCGGTTATTCCTCTGGTTCCTGCATTAGGTACAGCAGAGCTGTGTGTCTGGGCATGTTCTCTCCCCCCGGGGGCTGGGCTGGGCCTTCCCTGCCGGGTCCCCAGTCTGACAGCAGGCTCTAGCGGGCACATAGAAAGGTTCAGTGGGCGTTTCTGGAATAGATGCCTGAGTCCATAAGTTGGACTTAGTGATGCCTCCCGTTGTACCCCCAAGATGGCTCATCTCTTGGGGGGGTTTTGAGCTTTCAAAAGATAACATTGAAGCCAAGGATGGGGAAAATGAAAGATTTATTATTTGCAAGTAAGGAGAGCTTGGGAATTAGGGATCATTCCCATAGCAGTGTCTCCTTGAACAACAAAATTGGGGGAGCTTTAAGCTAAGGGTACATGCATGTTCATGAAGGGGCTTGAGCAGAGGAGCATGCAGTCTAGAATTGGGGCAAGGTTGACAGAGCCCAGGCTCTGGCTGATTGAAGTCACGGAGGAGAGCAGAGGTCAGCACCATCATTCCTTGACTTCCAGTTGATCGGGTGTTTGAGGGCTTGAGGGGCATTGGATCCTGCAAAGCAGCTCAAGAATGCACTTCAGGCTAATCGTTACCTTTGAAACAGAACTGGAGTCTTGACTTCTGATTTATTGTCTCTGATACGGTTAAGTTATCTCTCTGACCTGGTAATTGCTGTTTGTGCTTCTATTCCTTTACGATCATTAACTCCTGAGGCCTGTTCCTTTGCAAGGACAGTCGTTGGGTCTAAGCTTAGATCACAGAACAGCTTAGGCCTAAGATGGCTTCTCTTATGTCAAGAAAGCCCTGCCTGCTTCTCCTTTTCTGCGGACCCCTAACCCCTCCACTTACGACCTCACCACCAGCCCCGCAGGATTTATTTGCTACTGCTTGTTGGGCATGCATGGGGACCAGACATGGGGACCCCTGCCCCTACGGCCTCACGGAATGCCCCTCGAGCCCTCAAACACCCGATCAACTGGAAGTCAAGGAATGGCGGTGCTGACCTCTGCTCTTCCCCGTGACTTCAATCAGCCAGAGCCTGGGCTCTGTCAACCTTGCCCCAATTCTAGACTGCAGTCTCCTCTGCTCAAGCCCCTTCTTGAATACGCATGTACCCTTAGCTTAAAGCTCCCCCAATTTTGTTGTTCAAAGAGACACTGTTATGGGAATGATCCCTAGCTCCCACAGGCCCCTGCTGCCCTGTGAGCAGTGCCTATCATCCCTGTTTCACAGCCCAGAAGCTGGTTAGGACCCAGTGGTGGGGGTTGAGTGCAGTTTGCAGGATAGAAATTTCTCCCTATTTCTCCCTCTCGGCGGTCAGTTATTACCCAGAGACTCAGAATCTGGAAGTCTCGTTGGAAGGCGCCTCACAGGGCCTGGTGTCTGCCCACCCCCATCCTGCCCACTGCAGCCCTGACCCCACTCTGGGGTCATACTGTCCTCCTGTCCACCCCCTGCCACCCCATGGCCTTGAGCTCCTTGACGGCAGAGGAGGGGTCCAGGTCATCCCTTGGCCCCAGGACACTTTCAGGAAACACTTGCTGTGGAGACAGAGGTGTGGGGATGGGTATATCTGAGTTTACACTGTGCTCAGGAAACGGGGTGGGTTCTAGTCCCAGAAGAAGGTTCTGGAGAGAAGTGGGGTGCTCCGGGTTTTAGGGGGGTTATGGAGCCGCCTCCTGGGACAGGGCGAGGAGGGCTGGGGGTGAGCACGCTTTGGGCTGTGCCTGTCTTGGGACTGAGAAGGACCAGCTGCTCCAGTGGGCTGTGGATATTTACCCACTAAACATGAGCCTCCGTCACCATGGCAACCTCCTAGTCACAGGAATGATTCCCCACATCTGCCCGGCACCTGGCAGTTCTCATTGCCCTGGCTCGGGCGTTGACTCATCCCACTGTCCTCTCAATGTCACAGGAGCCGATTCTGTAATTGTTCCCTCCTGCAGCGGGAGAAACTGAGGCTGGGAGAGGGGAGGGGCCTCAGCCAGGGTCTCTCGGCCGAGGAGTGGTGGTCGTCGACTGATCACAGTCACGCCTCCTCGGGGTTTGGGCCTGGGCTTGGGGGCCCCTTCCCTGGGGTCTGACAGTGGAGAAGGCTCATGAGGTCGCTGGTCAAATGGGGCCGGGAATCTGCTCGATTAAACCGGGTATTTCCTGCTTTGAAAGTGAACCTGCTGCCTCCAAGGAGTAAGTCAGACCAGGGCCGGCCTCCCGGTGAGGGTTACAGGCTAGCCTCAGGTTCCGTGTCCTCGCCTGTGATGGGGATCGTGACCTTGGCACCGGTTGGCCGTTACTGTTAATATTTCCCCAGACTTGTCTAGCAGGGGCTGGCTGGGTTTTGGGGCGAAGGGGAGAATTCGTACTGGGAGCCAGGTTCTCTGGCCACTGGTAAGCTGGGCCCTGCAGGTCGGGCTGGATTGGCCCCACGGTCCTCCCTTGATCCTTCGGGGGAATTCTTTCCAGGGGTCTCTTGTCTGCATGAAGCTCCTGGCAGGCTCCCCACCAGCCCTCCTAATGGGCCCAGGTTCAGCGGGGACCATGCCACACAATGTCTTCTGTATGACCACGTTGGAAAAGAGCTGCAAAGGTGTATTGTCAAACCGCAAAGTGCTGCTTTGGGGGGCGAAACGGATGAAACTCTGGATGGTGGTGGGAATTGCAGTCACTGGCAAAAAGTTCCTTGTTCTTCCAGACACCCCGCCCCCAGCACCCCCCTAAAGACTCCCCTCCCACTCCTGGCGAGCAGAGATTAGCGGTGCACTCAGGCGGGACAGACCTGGCCGCATCAGCCCCACACTGTCAGTACAAGTGCTAACCGCCTGCCTTGTAAATGTCAGGTCGGTTGTTAAATGACTGGAAAAGGTCTGGTCCATTAGGCTGGGGGCAGAGTTACGGCTGCAGATAAACAGAAAGGGCCGCCTGGATTCTTCCTCCCTCCAAACAGTGTGACGTTTGCATCATAATCTGGTGGTCTCCTAGGAGAAGCCTCCAGTGTCAGTGTAGGGTGACAACCAGGGACGTCTCAATAGCGGCTGAGGGGGGCCAGGCTGCCTGGGCTCCACCTGGGGGCCTCGCGGGTGGGCTGGGGCGGCTCTCACAGTCTTCCCCCTAATCTTGCAGTTTTTGTGACTCATTCATTTTTCATTCACTGACTCAGCCGGTATTTCAGATCACTGTCCTCTCCTCCTGAAACCCCCAGCTCTGAGTTGTGTAGGGCTTCCCTGGTGGTTCAGGTGGTGCAGTGTGCAAGACCCAGGTTTGATCCCTGGGTCAGGAAGATCTCCTGGAGAAGGGAATGGCTACCCACTCCAGTATCCTTGCCTGGAGAATCCTATGGACAGAGGAGCCTGGCGGGCTACAGTCCACAGGGTCGCAAAGAGCAATTAACACTTTTGCTTCACTTCATTGCCCCTGCTGGTCACTTCACTGCTCCCCTGCCTACTCCCTGACTTCTGACGTCCCTGCTTCTCTCTTGACACCCCCGCCCCAAGAAACCCCGCCCAGCCTCCCAGTTTTCCCTGGAATCCATCTCTCTAGCCTGGACCTCTCCTTGAATCCCAAACCGAGACCCCATCTGCCAACACGCTGTCCCCCTTGGGCATCCAACGTGGACTCGCAGATGCTTCTCTGTGCCTGCGGTGCCCCATAACTGCTCCTGCCTTCCAGTGGCTCAACGTCTGGGGGTCCTCCTGACTCCACGCTTTCTCTAACACTCACAGTCAATCCGCCTGTAGATCCCATGGGCTCTATCTTCAAAAGACGGCTGGAATCAGGCCACAGAGCCCGCCTCAGCAGCCATCACCTGGTCCAGGCTGTCCTCATCACTGGCTTGAATTACTGCACCAGATGGGTCTCCCCGCCCCCTCCCCTGCCCCTTGTCTCGTCCCTCCCACATCACGGCCTCGGGGGCTCCGTTGACACCCCCTTGTCTGGGCAAAGTGGCTGTCCTCAAGGGCCCTGCAAGACCCGGTCCCTTCACTTCCCGGTCTCTGAATTTGGCAGAAAGTGGCAGCCTTGTGAGGAGGTGACACTTGAGCAGAGACAGAGAGGAGAGGGGTGAGCTGAGAAGCTCTCTGGGGGGACGAGGGGGTGAGGGCCAGGTCGTATGGGGCCTGGGGCCTCCTGCAGATTCTGGCTTTTACTCCGTGTGAGTGAGAAGTCTGCCCAGGGCTGGAATGAGGTCGGCTGCTGGGATGGAGCTACGGTGGGTCTCATGGCATCGAGGTGGGGGGGGGAAGGTGGGCACGGGACAATCCAGGGATGACGACGAGGGCTGGGGCTGTTGGGGGGAACCACAAACAAGTGGCTGCATTCTAGGTTACCCCCTCATGAAGGTCCGAGAGTACTCTCTGATTGGTTGGATGTGGGGTACATGAAGGCTTCCCTGATGGCTCAAGCAGTAAAGAAGCCGCCTGCCATGCAGAAGCCACAGGAGACCTAGGTTTGATCCCTGGGTCAGGAAGATCCCTTGGAGTAGGAAACTGCAACCGACTCTAGTGTTCTTGCCTGGAGAATCCCATGGACAGAGGAGCCTGGCAGGCCACGGTCTATGGGGTCACAAAGAGTTGGACACGACTTAGCACATGATGAATGGATGGATGGATGGATGGGGTTCCTGAAACAGGAGGGGAGAACAATCCCCGATGTTGTGGCTGAGTGATGGGAGGTGATGGAGACTGTAGGGGAGAGGCAGCTGTGGAGCCAGGGTGCTGTCTGCAGATACCTGTTGGGGGTGGCAAAGAATCTGTCTGCAGTGTAGAAGATCTGGGTTTGATCCCTGGGTTGGGAAGACCCCTTGGAGAAGAGAATGGCTTCCCACTCCAGTGTTCTTCCCTGGAGAATTCCCTGGCCAGAGGAGCCTAGTGGGCTACAGTCCATGGGGTCACAAAGAGTTGGACACGACTGAGCAACTAACACTCACTTTGAGGGGCACTGAGGCAGGTTGGGGGTGCTGCCCATCCTGCCCAGGCCTGGGGGTTCCCTGGGTCTCCTCATTTGATGGACAGGTGAGCTTCCTGGGGCTTCCATAACAAAGCGCTACAGACTGGGTGGCTTAAAGCAACGGAGACTCTTTCTCTCAGTCTGGAGGCCCCATGTCCAAAACCAAAGCATCAGCAGGGCTGTGCTCCCCCTGGAGGCTCCAGGGGAGGATCCTTCCTGCCTCTTTCGGCAGCTCCCGGTGGCTGCCGACCGGCATCCTTGGCTTGTAGCGGCACTGACCACACCAGTCTCTGCCACGGCCTCCTCTCTACGTGTCTGTGCCCACATTTCCCCCTTCTGGTAAGGACAGTGCTTGGCTTAGGGCCTCTCCACTCCGGGACGGCCTCTCATCTGAACCCAAGGACCTCTGCAGAGATGCTATTTTCCAAGAACAGTTCCACTCGCCAGTTTTGGGTGTCCTGGAATCCGGCAGACCCTGGTCAGTCCAGTGGAAGTGTCAGGGCCCAGCAAAGCTGACAAGGGTGTCGCCCAAACACTAGGCTTCAAGGCTGCTGAAGAAACCATGAGAAGGTCAGAAGATGGGGATGATCACAAACCTACCCTCTTCCCCAGCTCTCACTCCTGTTTGTCCCCAAAGTTCACCTTCACACCTATTTCCCAAAGCCCCCAGCAGTGCTGAGAGGGGCCCTGAAACACTCTCTGAGCTCTCCCATGCTGCACCTCTGAGGACTGCCCCGAGCTGGCTGACCACTGCCTCTCTCAGGGATGTGTCCTTCACCAGCGTGGTCAGTGGTCAACAGTGTGGGACAGCTGCTGCATGGGATGGGTGTTCCCTACAGAGGGCTCAGGCCCAGCGGTCTGCTCCAGAACACCCTCACTCCCCCTCAGGGGTTGGTGTGGCCCCCGCATGGCCTGGGCCCTGCTTGCCCAGAACCCACGACTCTGGTATAGGGTGAGGAGTGGGGGACCTGGCTGGCCTCTCCTAGCTAGGAACTCTGCTAGCCCTCATCTGAGTTCCCTGAGGCCCCCTCCATGCCTGCCAGCTTTTGTTGACACTTAAGGTGGCCTCTCTTGTCTTGGTTGCCTTGGCCTTCTCGCAGTTCCAGAACATTTCACGTCCACCACTCACAGTCTCCGGACCATCAGACAAGGGACTTGGTTTCTGGGCTGCAGCCCCTCATCGTGAAGGAGGACTGGGGGGTGTCACTTCCAAGGCTGCTGGGGAGCCAGGGGAGATGACTTGGGAGGGCACCTGCCCGGCATAGAGCCTGTGTAGAGGGGCGGCCACAGCTCTGCTCTTGTTGATTTCACTCGGGGGTCTGGTGTGAGGACGGTGGTGTGTGTGATGGAATGGCTCTGCGGTTGCCACCTTCCCTTGGCCGGCCTGAGAGCATGGCATTTGTGTTCTCAGAGTCAGATCACGAGCATCTTCCTGATGGCCAGGATGGCTATATAATTTGCAGCGTGTGGTACAACATGAAAATGTGGGCCCTGCCTCTAGAATCGAGAATTTCAAGACGGTAAGTTACCACAAAGCATTAAACCACTAGGGGAGGGCCGTTCTGAAAGACTGCACAGGACGCGTGTCCGTGAGGTTGGCCCTGCTGGGGGGCAGATTTCAGGGCCTTTGATGGAGTGGGGGAGGTGGCAGAGGGACAGCCCAGAGAAGCCAGCCTCGGGGTTTCATGTCCCCTCATTTGTGCTGGGCAAAAGTCACTCTGTTTCCTTTCAGGCCTATTTTAGGCTTGGCTTAGCATGAAAATTTTATCAAAAAGTCATTTTTCTCCATCAGAGCCCGGAGGCTGAGAACCCTGCTGCAGGTGGGGGCGTAGGAGCAGCCAGGCATCCCTGGAGGGAAGGGGAGGCTGGGGGCTGGGGCTGCATGGCTCCAACCTCTGCCCGGCGCTCTTGGGCAGGGACCTACCCAGCTCTGAGACCTAAAGGGTGGATCTGGTTGCCTTGGGGCGCCTCGGGAGGTGGGCTCTGGCCAGCATGAGGGAGCCTTTCCAAAGTGGGCCAGCCTGGCTCTGGGGAACAGCTTCCTGTGCCCAGGTGTCTGCTGGGCAGGGAGTGCGGGGGGCGGAGCCTCAGGGTGATGGGGGCCGGTGGTCATCAGGATCTCTTCCGGGGCGCTTCCTAAGTGCTCCCCCGTGACTCACGGAGCCTCTTTATGAAAAGATGAGCCCACAGTTAACCTTCTGCGTAAACCAGTTCTTTGTTCAGTCCCTCAGTCGTGTCCGACTCTCTGCAACCCCATGGACTGCAGCACGCCGGGCTCCCCTGTCCTTCACCATCGTGGGAATCTGGCTCCATCACCTCCTGCGTGTGGCTGATGCAGGTTACTGCACCACCCTCTGCCTTAGTTTCCTCATCTGTGAAATGGAGCCAGTGGTATACCCGCCCCCAGGGTCACTGGGACCCTGGACAAGCTAATGTGTGTGAGTGCCTTGCTCACCTTCATCCTCACGCAGTGGCAGCTTTTGCCACCTTCCTGCCTATGAGGAGTGTGGTTGGCCGAATAATGGCCCCCATAGATGTCCTCATCCTAATTCCGGGCATGGGTGAGTGTGTCATCTTCCATCGTCAGAGGGACCCTGCAGCTGTGCTGACGTTAATGATCTGAGATGGGGCTACTGTCCTGCATTATCCAGTGGGCGCCGTGTCATCAGAAGGGTTCCGGTAAGACGGAGGCAGGAAGGCCGGGGCCGGAGAGGAGGTGTGAGGACGGAAGCAGAGGCCGATGGACGTGAGGCTGGCAGCCACAACACGGGTGCCTCTAGATGCTGGAAAAGGTCAGGAATTGGATTCTCCCCTGGAGTCTCTGAAGGCGCCAGCCCTGCCCACACCTTGACTTTCATCCTGGAAACGAGTTTTTGACCTCTGACTTCCAGAGCTGTAAGAGAACACATCTGGATAGTTTTAAGCCACTACTCTCGTGGTCCTTTGCTACAGCGGCCACAGGGCACACAGCTGGAGGGAATGCCACGTGGGGGGGCGACTGGGGGGCGGTGGTGAGGCTCTCTCCCCAGACTCGCCCCCAGAAGCCCTTTCCCACCGCCTTGCTCCCCCTCCCTCCCCTCCCCCTCCCTCCCCTCCCCCCACTCCCTTGCTCCCGCCTCCCTCCCCCTGCCTCGTGCAATGTGGGCCTCTAGGTGCACCTGCTCGTCTCCTCTGCCCGCATCATCAGCCGTTGGTTGGTTCTGTCCACACATCCAGATCCAGCAGGAAAAGTGCCAGGTGCGGCTCAGAACACGCAACGAAAGGCTGTCGCCTCCCCCGCACACCTGGCTCCTTCTACCTGACTTGATATTTTTAGCTCTGGAGTTGCTGGCAAAAAAAAAAAAAAAAAAAAAAAGTAGCTCCAACGCATTGTAGTAACAGCTTGGGAGGCTGTTGCCTGGGGAGGCCTCAGTGTCCCGGGGGCGGGGAGGACGGTGGCTGGGTGGAGCCTGCCTGGTGCTGCTTCTGGCTTTGGGGATGAATAACTCCGATCCGTGGTGGTCAGCTCCTCTGGCCTTCCAGAAGGACGCAGAGCGAGCTGTGAGGACTCAAGTCCTTCCAGGACCGGGACACGGCCACTTAGGGTGGGTGACTTGCTTTAGGCGTAGCAGCTGGTCAGCTGGCTGGGAACCCAGACCTACCACCTGCCGGATCCTCCTCAAGCTGTAAAGCTAGGAGACCTCTCTGGGGGCAAGCAGCATTACAGAACCCTTGGTTGAGGGTGCTGGTGAGGGCACCCCACTCACAGATGGGGCCTCTGCCTACCTGTCGCCAAAGCGGAGGCGCCCCTCCCCAGCCAGGGCCCTTCGTCAGCAGTTCACCCCTGGGCCCCTGGGCCCTTCCCACCCTTAGGGACTTCCCCGCCTCCCTATGGGCCAAGAGCCCCCTGCCTGGGTCCGGGTCCCTGCTTTGTCCGTCGCAGCCGTGTGACGTTGGGGGAAACCACACTTCTCTCAGAACCTCAGTTTCCTCATCTCTCCTCTGGGTATACGGTATTACTGCCCTCCTGCCCCTGGCTTCCCAGGTGGCGCTAGTAGTAAAGAATCTGCCAGTCAGTGCAGGAGATGCAAGAGACTCGGGCAGCATCTCTAGGTCGGGAAGATCTCCTGGAGGAGGAAATGGCAACCGACTCCAGTATTCTGGCCTGGAGAATCCCATGGACAGTGGAGCCTGGAGGGCTACCGTTTATGAGGTCACAAAGAGTCAGACATGACTGAGCACACTTATCTGCCCCTGGTGTTGAGCAGAAGCAGGAGGAGAAGGGCTGGCCCGGGTTCCAGCTGTCCCGGGCTCCCTCTCTTGCTCTGCCTTTGGGGGCTACCTACTTCCCGGTGATTTCCTGGCACTTTACCTGGTCCCCTCTCACCCAGAACCTGGCCACGGAGGGGCTTCTCCGGGACCCATCCCTGAAGTCTCCTCCTGTTTCTCCACCTGTATTGACCCAAATGAGGTTCCCATCTGCTTCCAGCCCTGGATTTCCCCAAAGCCTCAGAGGAAATGGCAACCTGATTCAGTATGCTTCCCCGGAGAATTCCATGAACAGAGGAGCCTGGCGGACTACAGTGTAACAGCGGAGTTACAAAGAACTGGGCACGACCGAACGATCAAGCTGAGCTAGGGAATTGCACCATCGGGCATTTCTCTGCTCCAAGGGTCGCAGTCTGGGTCTCCTGTGGCCTTGAGCCCTGTCCCCCCGACCCCACACCCACAGTCCCCATCTGATGGTCTGAGATGGTGTTTTCCTCTTCTACTGTCACTGGTGAAAGTTTCAAAGAATGTACAGGTTTCCACCTCACAGCATCAATCACGTTAACCCTCTGGTATATTCAGTTTGAACTCTCTTTTCCCTCTCCTATCTCTCCTCCCTCCCTCCTCCCCCATCCCTTTTTGTTTTCTTTTCTCCTTCCGTCTTTTCTTCCTCCCTCCCTTCCTTCTCATTGAAAACCTCATTCTGTTGTTTTTATAAAATGACACATCCATATTGTATCAGTCAGAACAACCTAGGTTATGCTGCAGTAACAAACATCCCCGAAATATCAGTGACTTTAGAGCCTCTCTCTGGAGTGACATCACTCACTTGCTCACATCCCATGGGCCAGAGCACGCATGTAAGCACACCCAGGGTCAAGGAGATGGGGAAACGAGATCCTGAGGGGGTTATCTTGGGATGTGCAGCCTGAGTTACCACCACCCTCATCAAAGAGGACAAATAAGGCACCCCAAACTCCGCTGAAGGTGTACAAAGCACCCACACCCTACTGTGTAGAAGTAATCACCTTGCATGGTTTTTTTTTTTTCACTCTATATTAAGTGAATATCATTCTAGCCAAATAAAGGAAGACAGAAATAGACTTTAAGACAATATTAGCTGGGACTTCCCCGGTGGTCCAGTGGTTAAGACTCCACCTTCCGTTGCAGGGGTGTTTTGATCCCTGGTCGGGGAACTAAGATCCCTCAGGCTGTGGGGCAACAAAGCCGGTGTGCCACAGTTAGAGGCCTGCTCAGCAACAAGAGACGTCTACGTGTCTCAGTGAAGACCCAGGGCAGCCAAAAACAAATTTTTTTTAAAAAGAAAATATTTTATAACTACACAAGATTTTTAGTGAAAATATTATCTTTTATTTTTTATGTTCAGGTAAATTAAGAAATGAAGAAATTATTAAACTTCAGATAAACTGTTTTCTAAAAGATCACTTTAATGAAAAAAAGAGTTTCTGAAAAACAGTAAAAAATTAAAATGATTATAGGTATTAAAAGATGATTATAGGTATTAACCTCCTTGTGCCCATTTCAGATAGGTTCTTAGTTCCCTGCTGGGAAAGATGAAATCAGCACCCACACCTCTCTCACGAGCTCCTCTCCTTTCAGCTCGTGATTTTTATACTTATAGCATTATTTCTTAGGATGGTTTATGACATTCACCTTCTTTTCTGTACGCCTAGTCCCTATAATTGCTTACCCTCAAGTGCATGCTTAAATTGATTTGAGGTTTACCGGTTCTTCGGTTGCCCAGATTTTATCATAAATTGTTTATTTATTTTCTCCCCCAGAAGGGCTCACGGGTGTGTTCCTGAGGTTCTTCCGTCCCGAAAAGTCTTACAAACCGCATCCTAGGTGTGAGTCATTTGTTCAAGTCACACCTTTTCCCCTTCAAGACCTGGTGCTTCACAGTCTTATCAAGTGGATGCTTGCTGTAGAAGCCTTATGCAGGCAGCTCTTTTCCTACTCATAAACAATGTTCTTTTTCATCCTAAATGCTTGAAGGAGTCTGTTTCTTGGAAATTCATGACTTTGCTAAGAAATATGTGTGGAGCACTCTGTAGCAGCCTTTCTGAAGTGTGACATGCTGTTTTGAATCTTGGATCCACCAATTCCTTTGTTTCAAGAATTCTCATACCATCTTTACACGATTTGTAGCCATTACTAGGGCTCTAAATCAGGGCCACCAATGATCCTTGAGTTGCGCTCAGTTCTGCACCCACGTACTTTTCTCTAGCTCTCTTTTATCTCTTTGTCTTTTCCAGCTGCAATCATTGGGATTATCTCAAGGTTTTCCTCTGAATCATAATTCCATTTTCATCAGTATCTGTTCCATCCATTCATTCACTCATCACACATTTATTGACGGCTTGCCATTTGCCCAGCATCTTTCTTGGTGTTGGGGAAACAGCGAGACAGATAAAAGTCTCCCTTTTGGAAATTGTGGGGGTAGAGAGGTGAGTTGCCAAATAAGTCGATTGGAGGGTATGTGAGAATTGGCTAAGGCCTGTGAAGAAAGCAAAGCAGGGATGGGTGAGGGTGGTCAGCGTGGTCTGGGTGAGAAGAGGACGTTGGAGCCAAGTTAGGACAGAGGGGAGGCTCTTTGCTGCCTCTCATCTATTACATCCACAAGCATGTTTTGTCCTTAATGTCTTTCCTCAGGTCTGACATCTCCCTTCCATCTCACGCTGTTGTCTTACAGTCCTCTCTGCAGGTTTTAGTTTTGTGGAATCCGTGTCCTCAGCTAGTTGTCTGACGCAGTCTGGGTCTTGGCCGATCTCATCCGGGCTGGACTGTGGGTCTGTCCCCTGCACACGCACGTGCCCCCCCCAAGTCCTTTCTCTTTCAGATGCTGTGTGTTTGCACGGTTGCAATGACATCTTTTCATACTGCTTATGCTTGGGTGACTCGGTCCTGATCATCTGTTTGTTCTGGAAATTGGTATATTTACCTCCAGTTTCTCTTTTCATTTTTCTCATTTGTTTTTCTCTGAAACTCGCATCATAGTGTTTGGGACGACACACACGCCCCGTGGGTGATTCTGGGGTGTCCCTGTGACTGGCTCCTCTCTCTGCTGAGGCCAGCCCCTCTCTCCTCCGGCTTCGGTCCACGATGAGCATCTGCTTGCAGTTCCTCTCCCGGGGCAGAGCAGAGGTGATGCCGTCCTGGCTGAAAACCCGGCTGTTTTCTCCCTCGGGATGGGGTTGACTGTCTGCACCGGTGCTGAATGTCCGCTCATTATCTGTGTGACTTTGAGCCAATTGCTTGGCCTGTCTGAGCCTCCGTCTCCCCACCTGCAGGAGGGCAGTGATGACAGGCACTTTCACTCAGCAGTCACAGGGGTGAGCCATGAAGCCTTCCGTCCTGGGCAGGGACCCAAGACTCTGCGAAGGCCCACTGCTCCATGACCAGGTGCCAGGTCTCCCCTCCTTGGCCCCATGGCCCTTAGAGCAGCCCCTGAGGAGGTCCATGACCCCTACCTGGCAAAAGAGGAAGTGGTTCTCAGAGAGGGGCCAGGGCCTCCCTGAGGCCGCATCTGGGAGGGGGAAGAGTGCCGATGAGACTGTCTGGGTTTCTTTTAAGATGCTGAGGTACCTCCCCTCCCACACCTCAGCCAGGCAGCAGAAGAGCTGGAAATCTGTGTTCAGGGGCTAGTGTTTGCTCAACATGAGTCTGAATCCAAAGCCCCCTCCTCCAGGCAGCCTCCTGGCTTGCTACCCAGGCTCTTAGAAGTGCTGGGAGCCACAGTCCCTGCATATCCAGGCTACAGCCTTTTCCCTCCAAATTCACCCTGCCCCCATCTCCAGCTTCTTTGGGTCAGCAAGGATTTTAGCCTGCACCCAGACATCACATCCACATTCTAGGCAGAAAGAAGAGAAGAAGGTGCTGCTGGTGGCTTTGACCAAGGCTACCACAAAGAGATGTAAGAGAGAGGACTAATGATGCTTGGAGCCTGTGAAATCCTGCCTGTCTTTGTTTTGCCCTCTTAGAAGAACCACTTAAACTAGGACCCTACAGAGCTGCTCGGGAGATTAACTTTTCAAGGTTCTCTAGGAGTCATGAAACTCCAAAGCCTCTTGCCCCATCATCCCTCCTGTACCATGTGTGACAAAAGGGCCCCAGTCCTGAACTCAGGGGGCTTCCAGGTGGCACTAACAGTAAAGAATCTGCCTGCCTACGCAGGAGATGCAAGAGACGCGGGTTCGATCCTTGAGTCGGGAAGATCGCCTGGAGTAGGAAATGGCAACCTACTCCAGTATTCTTGTCTGGAGAATCCCATGGACAGAGGAACCCAAAGGGTTGCAGTCCATGGGGTTGTAAAAGAGTCGGACATGACTTAGCAGCTCCAGTATTCTTGGGGCTTCCCTGGTGGCTCAGCGGTAAAGAATCCGCCTGCAATGTAGGAGCTGCAGGACACTCGGGTTCAGTCCCTGAACTCAGAGGTGCAAGTCCCTGTCTGTGTGCTGATTCCTTGAGTGCTTTTGGTGGGTTTCCTGCCTTCCTGGAGCCTCAGTTTCCCTATTTTGCTTGACTAGAGATGAGTGAGTTCCTTCCAGCTTGCTTGGGATCTGGGAAGGGAGAAAAGGAGCCATTAACACCAATTTCCTGTTATTGCTGGGTATGTCATTATTGGAAAAACCCAGCAATGTTGGTCCTGGCCTCTGCTGATACAGAAGAGCTCCGCCCTTGTTTATTTCCAAGATACAACAGCAAACCTCCCCCTGTGGCCGTTCTCTGCCTCCTGCTTCACTGATCAGTGGGGAGGGCAAGGAAATGGAAGCTCCGTTCAGGGTCTGACTCATCTCCATCAGCAGTGAAGCTCCGTGTGTCTGCCGAGGCCCACCCTGGGCCTGTGCTGCGTGGACAGAGTTGGCCCAGGGCTGCCCTGTGCGTGGGGCTCATCTAGTGGGCCGCACAGGAGGTGGACAAGGCATCTCCAGCATCGTGATGGGTGGGAAGAGGCATGTGAGGGGTGCCGTCCTTGGAGGCCTGGTGTGGTGGTCAGGGGCTGCTTCACGGGAAGCCCCCAGCAGGCTTCTCTGCCCCCCTCCTTCCTCTCCCACCCACTCTCTGCTCCTGAACCCCAACATCCACCTCCAGCCCAGACTCCAGGGTCCAGCCCTCTGGTCAAGCAAAACCAGAAGTCTCCTTGCTCCTCGAACACAGTCGCCTGCACACCACACGCCTCCTGTTGTCCACCTGTGACCATATTAATTTCTTGTGGCCACTATCACAAATCACGACACACTGTATGACTTAAAAGAAATACATACATCCCCGAGCCATACAGCAAATTCCCGTTGGCTATCTGTTTTTCCTGTGGTAATGTAAGTTTACATGTTACTCTTTCCATACTTATACCTGATTCATGTTGAGGTTTGACAGAACACACCAAAATTCTGTAATGCTTTTATCCTTCAGTAAAAAAATAAATAAATGAAAGCAAGAGAAATTCATTTTCTGAGTTCTGGAGGCCAGAAGCCTGGAATCAATGGGTCAGCAGGGCTGTGCACCCCCTGCACGTTCTGGGGGAGGGTCCTTGCTGACCTCTCCAGCTCCTGGCGGCCCCAAGTGTCCTGTGACTCTTGGCCACATCCCTCAAGTCTCCACCTCTGTCTTCACCTGGCCCCTCCCCTGTGTGCCTGGGTCTCCATCTCTTCTTATGAGGACACCAGTCATGAGGTTAACAACCTGTCCTATATCCAGGATTTCACCTCCAGATCTGTAACTAATTACATCTGCAAAGATCTTATTTCTAAACAAGTTCACAGTCTGAGATTCTGGAGGGACATGAATTTGGGAGGGGGACCCTTTTCAATCCCTCAGGGACCTTGGTCAGGTGTGGGTCCCAGAGACTGCTCCCCACCTCGCCCAGGCGAAGCTCCTGGGAGCTGGGCTCACGGTCCCTGGGCATCTGACTGTCGGGGCTCAGCTGCTGCTGGGAGCCAGCCAGGCGCTGACGTCTGTGCCAGCCTTTCCCTTAATTGTGCTTCCAGGCCGGAGCAGACGTGTGCGCAGGGCTGATAATGAGCTCTGCCACCCGAAATTACCTGTTTCTGGGGGTTAGAAGTAATTTTCTGTCTGGGAATAATTAACTTGAGGACCCAAGAGGAGAAAGCTACAAATGGAAAAGCGAGATGGGTGAAGAGTAGGTTTCAAAAGGACCCAGAATGAAGCCTCGGGATGCAGAAGACGCGTCTGGCCCCAGCCCTTGGCCATGAGAGTGCGCAGGGCTGCGGGAGCCCAGTTACCCTCGAGGTCCCTCCTATCTCCCCACAGGGGCCTGGCAGCTCCCACAGAGATCTGCGGTGCAGCCCGCCTGGAGCCTCCAGGCTTCTGGCCCAATGCTTTGGGTGCGAATCTTGACTCTGGCCCCTGAAGAGCCGGGGGCATGGCCAGGCTCAGCTTCCTCTTCTGTGAAAGGGGGTAAAGTGAGCCCCCCGGGCATCAGGTGCAGGGTTACGAGGACAGTGTGTGTGATGTCTGAGTGGATGCCTGGCGCTTAGTAGGTGCTCCGTAAAAGTGGCTCATCCTCTGGAGAAGCGGGTATGAGGACTGAAGGAAGAGTGGGTTTAAGATGAATGGGAACAGGTAGGTGGTCTAGGTTCAGTCCTTTCTAATGACTCAACCAGCAAGCGGTGGAATGTCCCTGGGCCACTGTGAAATGCGTCAGAATAGCAGGACCGCTCAGAGGTGAGATGTGCAAATATCTTGCAAACTGTGAAGTGCTATTCCTCTGTGCTTTACAATAATAATACTAGGAAAATGCCAATCGCCACACCCCATCTGCTAGACCAGCAGTGGTCTTCTCGTTGCTCCAGTGGTTCTCAAAGTGGGGGTTCCTCAGCCCAGCTAGTATCAGGCAGAGGACAGAGGAGGCTGGCATGTTATAGTCCATGAGGTCGCAAAGAGCTGGACACGACTTAGCAACCGAACAGCTACAACAACAGCCATATCTAAGGGGCTTCCCTAGTGGTTCAGCGGTAAAGAATCTGCCTGCCAAATGGGGGATGCGGATTTGATCCCTGGGTCGGGAAGATCCCCTGGAGGAGGAAATGGCAACCTACTTCAGCATCCTTGCCTGGGAAATCCCATGGACAGAGGAGCCTGGTGGGTTGCAGTCCATGCAGTTGCGAAAACAGCAGCAACAGAATCACCACACCCGGTGGGCTAGAGCAGTAATGCTCTTCTTGTTACTCCAGCGGTTCTCACGGTGCAGTTCCTGGGGCCGAGCCAGTATCAGCTGGGAACTTGCTAGAAAGGCAAGCGGACCCTCATCTCCTCTAGGCACCCTCCGGAAACTGGCCACGCACCAGGAATCCCGGATCCTGATTTCCTCTCTGTCATCATCCCTGGTCAATAGAGACGGGAGGGGGTGAGGGTCCCCTTGAGAAGGGCTGCACAGGGAAGACCTTACGAGGAGATGACATTTGGGCGGAGGCTCAGATGAGGAGCAGCCAGCAAGAGACATCTGGGGCAGTGGTGTCCTAGGCAGGGACAAGAGCCAGTGCAAAGGCCCTCACATCTTGCCCCAGGGTCTGCTTCTGAAGACCAGGGTCTGGGGTCTCCCAGGATCCGTGGCTCACCTACCTAATGTGGGCATCCCTTCAGAAACCCAGCAGCCCCTGACTGCACTTACCCACAAAGCCCCCTTTTCCACATACACCCAAGTAATGAGTCACAGAGCCCACGTGAGAACGAATGGCTGCTGTGACCTGGAAAGCTGGCTGAGATAGCTAAAGAGAGGATTGCAAGGGCTGCCGTGTACAGCTCTGCAGGTTGTGCACTGCACAACTTCAGGAGCTATCATTTACATAGACCTGTTTTTCTCATGAGGAGACAGGGCTCAGACAAGTAAAGCGACCGTCTCAAAGACCAGCCGGGTTTGAAACCTAATCTAACACATTTCAAGTACCCCTGTCCAAACCCCTTTCCACCCGAGCACCCTGCTCCCTTGAGCACCCTGGCAGGCTCCGTGCCAGTGCCTCATGGGCTTATAAACTGCAGAGTGCCAGCCAAACGTGCGAAGGGGATTCAGTATTATCTTTAACTCCTCTGCTGGGAGTTAGGGTTCGTGCCAGGACCCCTTTTTGGGGCAGGGGCCATGTGTGCCCTCCTCTCTGTATCCCTGCCAACTTGAACCATCTGCTCCTCGTACAGCAGGTGCTTTGGAGTTTCAAGAAGCACTGATGCAGGGACTCCTGTGGTGGTCCAGTGGTTAGGAGACTGCCTGCCAAGGCAGGGGACGCTGGCTTGAACCCCGGTCCTGGAAGATCCCACTTGCAACTAAGCCTGTGTGTCACAGCTACTGAGCCCGTGAGCCTAGAGCCGGTGCTCCACAAGAGAAGCCACCGCAAAGAGAAACTGGACCGCTGCAACGAGAGAGTAGCCGCCACTTGCCAGAGCTAGGGAAACGACCTTGCAGTGATAAAGACCCGGCACGGCCAAAAACAAATGAGCAGAAAACAATTCCTTTCCTCCTTCTCCACCCCTCCCAGCTTGTCTGAATCCCCTAGGAGAATGTTGGCTCCCTGAGAAGGTGGCCCTATCTGCTTCACTGGCTGCTGGAGGCTCACCACCCAGCATGGAGCTCTGGTTCAGTACGTGGTCGGTGAGTATTTCCTGGCTGACTGTCCACACGTGCCCGGAGGTCGGGTGAGCTGGAGGGTCTTGACACCAAGACTCATCTAACCTGTGCGGCCCAGGCCAGTCACGGCGCACCCCCCCCTGAATCCCAGCTGCTACTTCTGCAAAATCCAAGAAGCCAACCAAGCCGATGTGAGGACTCTGTTCAAGGAGGGCCGTGTCCCGCCGGGCACAGTGCTGGAGGCCTGCAGAGGTACACCTGACTTCTCAGCCAGGGAGAGGCAGCTGCCCCCTGTCTGCGGGCTTTCAGCCTCCTTCCCACCACTCGGGTGTCCACAACATGTTTAATTGGTTTAAGAAGGGAAACGGTCTCTCGTTTTTGGGAGATGGTAGCACTGACTATTTCCTACTCAGTGCTGGGTGCCAAGTTGACATTAATGTAGAAAAATTAGTATCATCAGGACTGTATTCTTGCACTGGAGTCCTTGACACGTTAATTAAACCTGATAAATGCCTTGTCTAAAGATAACTTTTTGAACAATGGATCCAATCACCCACTTATTAGTTGGATACACGCTCCGGCAAATTGCCGAGGTGGTGTTTTGAGATCCCTGGGGCCTGTGCTGGGACTGGGGATATTAGGGGAGAGAGGGGCGCTTAGCCACTGTGTCAGGGCCTGGCTTGGGTCTCCTGGGCTGGAGGGTGGGTAGGCACTGTGGACCAGGGGGAGCAGAGGCGTGTCTCCACCCCAGCTCTGAGCGGGAACTCTGCTTTCTTCCACTTGTGATTCCCATCACAAGCCCCCTTCTCCTCCACGCCCATCCCATCACCGTGACAACGCATCCCATGATGTGCACCACTGGGGAGACGGCAGAGCCTAGAGATGTGACCCTTGCCCTCCACTGGGAGTCGTTGTCCTGGGGTCTCATCCTGTGGTGGCATCATTTTCCCTGCCATTCTGCTCCCTGCTGCCCTCCCCACCCGCCAGGGCTGGCAAAACTGGTGGTGCACAAATGGCTCCCAGAATCTCAGCAACAAAACAGCCTTCCCGGAGTCCCGCCTGGGGATACCCAGCTATGTCACCATACCACCCCAAATTCTGTCAAACTGTGTTCTGGGCACCAACCAAGATGGGCCAAGTACAGAGACACGCAGGACTGGGGAGTGTCACTGGGGAGTGACTACATCACTCCAAAGACCCCCAAAGGGACCTGGGGGCTGCTGTTTAGAGGAACAAGTGCAGAAAGCTGGAGGTGGTTGTCACGAGGGGCTGAGACCTCGTTGGCCTTGGAGCAGGGATCCTGCTGTCCTCAGCCTGACCCCTCTGGAGCGGCCCCTTTACTGGACGTCCGGCAGGGGCTTGCGGCTTCGACCCTGGCCTGATTCAGAGCCTCCTGCGTACACACAGTCTCCCAGGCAGCGGGAGGAGGCAGGTGGGGGGGCTGGGTTTGAGTCCTACATTTGATTTACAGCCATGTGCCAGGGGAGATCCCCGTGCCTTTCTGAACGTCAGTGTTTTCTGCAGGCCTTGCCTCCCTCGGGGTGGGGAGAGCAAATGGGGAACCTACAGGCATCTCTCCGGTCTAGGGTGTCACAGAGGGGGAGGCGGTGGGGCTGGGAGGGTCGAGCAGGACGAGTAGCCTCGCCCAGGGCACGAGAAAGATGACAGGCCAGGCCAGAGCTTGTTGCTGCGACCCCAGTAGCTTTCTTCCCACTCTGTTGGCACAACACGGGCATGGCCAGCGGCCCTGGGAACTAACGAAGTGGGCCCCTTGCTCTTGGCAGATGTCGCCCCCGGGGGCTGGGTTGCCGTGGCCACTGCCAAGGCTCCAGGGAGATGGAGACGCAGAGCACTGCAAGGAGACAGGGTCAGCCCTGGGGTCTGGAAGCCCCCACCCTCATCCTCGGGCCGCCAGAATGGCGCAGACGTGGCTGTGTGCCTGTGCCGAGCCCAGGTCCCGAGAGGTGTGTACTCTCCACATCCTGCATCCCTGCTGTTGTCATGGGAACACACCCAGCTCAGCCACGAGCTGGCCGACCACCACGTGGGTGGGCCTGGCCAACAGCAGAAGAACCTCACAGCAGAGCCCGGCCTGAAATGCTGACCTGTGAGCCAAATGGACTCACATTTGAAGCCTCCGAGTTTTCGGGAGTTCGTTATGCAGCATTAGTGTGACGATAAGTACAGACTTTGAATAATTAATGGACTAATTTAAAAATTGAAGTGTAGCTGACTTATGATGTTTCAGGTATAGAGCAAAGTGCTTCAGTGTGTTCTTTCCCAGATTGTTTTCCGTTATAGGTTATTACAAGGTATTCAGTATAGTTCTTTATGCTATACACTAGGGCATTGTTATTTATATTCTTTATATATAGTAGTGTGTATCTGTTAATCCCAAACTTCTAACTTATCCCTCAGTGGTCTTCTCTCCCTTTGGTAACCATACATTTGTTCTCTGTGTCTGTGAGTCTATTTCTGTTTCGTAAGTACGTTCATTTGTATCATTGATTTTAGGGTCTTCATATAAGCAATATCGGATTAGTTTTTCTCTGTCTGACTTGCTTCACTTAGTATGATAATCCCTAAGTCTATCCGTGTTGCTGCGCATGGCATTGTCTCCTTTTTTATGGCTGAGTAATATTCCATTGTTTATCTGTACAACTTCTTCTTTAGCCATTCATCTGCTGATGGACACTTGGGAGGCTTCTCTCTCTTGGCTGCTGTGAACAGTGCCGTTACGAACATAGGAGTGCATGTATCTTTTCGAGTTATAGTTTTGTCTGAATATATGCCCAGGAGGGAGATATATATATATATATATATCCCACTAGGGATTGCTGGCTCATCTGGTAGTTCTATTTTCAGTTTTTTTAAGGCGCCGCCGTGCCGTGCCGTACTCCATAGTGGCTGCACCAATTTATATTCCCACCAACTGTGTAGGAGGGTTCCCTTTTCTCCATATGATAAATACAGTCTTCTGTCCTGTTTCAAACCTGCGGCTGGGACCTCCAAGCCTGGCCCTCCAAGGCCCACGTGCTTTACGTTGCTCTGTGTGCCCTCCCAGCTTGGGGCTCCGAGCACGACCCGGGGCAGCCTGGGTGTGATGTGAGGTCGCTCACTAATCCCCAGCCTGGGGTTCCCATTCTGAGCCAGGTGGGCTGAGGAGCACGAGCATCGTCATCTTTGGCAGCAAAGTCTTAATCTGATTCCAAAGCTCACGTCTCAGCACAGGGCTGGCTCCCCTTGGACTGTCTGCTGTGGCATCTGCGACGGGTGGCAACGAAGCTGCTCTTGTTTGTGACGTTGCCTTTTCAGAGCAGATCTATCTGGCTCTGCTGTTTCTCTCCTGGGAGCGGCCCAGCGGCCGAGGGTGTGGATTTGCAGCACCTCTCCACGCTGGCCTGCCTGTCTCATGCTGTGGTGGCTCCCGGGAGCTCTATGGTGCTGATGGAGGAAGGAGCCAGGAGTCACGCCACTGGGCTTGATCCCTGGTTCTGGACACTGGGGACACGGCTGTGAGCCAGGCTGGCCTCGTGCACATCGCAGGCTGGTGGGGGCAGTGGGTGCCCACACTGATGGTCGTCACACAGAGAAGAAGGGTCACTCCACTGGGGCAGAAGTCATCAGGGAGGACTTCCTGGAGGAGGCAACAGGCAGGCAGAAGGGGACGACCAGGGGCAATTTTGGCCAAAGCCTGGAGGAGGGGAATGTAGGGTGCGTTTAGGGCTAGAGGGGTAACTGTGGGCATGGGGTGGCCATAGACACGCTGGAGAGGCTGCCTGGCACAGGGTCACTGGAACCCTGTGAGCTGGGTGGGATGAGGGAGGCCAGAGATAGCTGGGTACTGATTTTCAGGGAGTGGCACAGCCTCCTTGGCCTCAGCCCTGCTGCCTCCGCTGGAACCTGGGGTCCACTGGGCCCCTGGGCTCCTCAAGGAACTTCCCAGCCCCAGCCCCAGGCCAGCCTCCTGGAGTTTATCTTGCACTTTCTGTTGAAGTTTTTTTGCTTGGGGCGGGGGGCATGCCCTGTGGCATGTGGGATTTTAGCTCCCTGACCAAGGATCAAACCCATACCCCTTCCACTGGGAACATGGAGTCTTAACCACCGAGCCTCCAGGGCAGTCCCTGAAGTTTCTTTACGAAGCCTTTTGAGTGTAAAATGAGCACTGATACAGAGAACCGTGGCCTTCCCAGGTGGCGCTAGTGGTAAAGAACCCACCTGTCAATGCAGGAGACATAAGGGACTCAGGTTCGATCCCTGGGCTGGGAAGATCCCCTGGAGGAGGAATGACAATCTTGCCTGGAGAATCCCATGACAGAGGAGCCTGGCGGGCTACAGTCCACGGGGTTGCGAAGAGCTGGGCACGACTGAAGCGACCTCACATACACGTAGAAAACCGCATACAGCATCTGTAACCGCCGCCCAGGTCTAGAATGGTTACGCTGCCAGCCACCCGTGGGCCCGTCACAGCCCCTTTCTTTCCCAAAGTAACCTCCGTTCTGACTCCTGCCGCCAACACTTTCATGCCCTTCTTTGTGGTTTCATCATCCACAAAGAAGTCAAGCATCCTCTACAACTTCTTGCGTCCTTCAGTCTCTTTCGATTTAGATGCCTCTGTTCATCTCTTTTCCCTAATGAGTCTGGCAAAGAGCGGAGGCCGCGGCCTTCCCCACCGTCAGCAGCCCGCCCTCTGGCTGCGTTGTTCCGGTGCGGTCCCCGTGCACCTCTGTCCTGGGGTCTGGTTCACTCGGGCCAGGAATTGTGGTCTCCCATCAGGAGGCCCTGGCATCACGTTGGCAGCTGTCACGTTCAGGGCGCTGATTCCTTTGGGCTGCAGATGGTGATGGTCTGGGTTCTATGAGGCCGTCTTCACTTCTGATCTGAAACAAGTCCACAGAGAAAGGCTCCACTTCATGCCGTATTTGGTCACAGGTGGTGCCTCCCTAGGGGAAGGGCAGGGTAAGTGCTGGCTTCTTCCCTCTATTTTCCAGTTGTCAGGATAATGATTCTGTTTCCTGTCATCATTGGAAGGCCACCAGCTCGCTAATGGGAATGCCCTAAGGGTGGGGACAGTGTCTCATTCAGCTTGTGACTCTGAACCCAATAGCGTGGGGCTTCCCTATCACCCAGCAGGCTATCGGCAGGCACTAGCATTTTTACTAGGGAATTTCCAGAAATCAGCCTTCCCACAGCTACGTGGCGACAGAGGCTCAGATGGTTGGAAGGCATCACCGACTCAATGGACGTGAATCTGAGAACACTCCAGGAGACAGTGAAGGACAGGGAAGCCTGGCGTGCTGCAGTCCATGGGGTCGCAAAGAGTAGGACATGACTGAGCGAATGAACAATAATAACATATGAATTATATAAAATGTCTATGTTGAACACAGCAACATGTGGAATACATAGATTAGATCAATTTTTTAAAACTAGGCTGATCAAGAAGCATGGCTCCCATTGGCTGACCCTGCATCCTCCCAGCCGAGGGGGATAAGGAAGGCCTGCAAGGACCTCAGGATTTTGCTTCAAAAAAGAAGTTGCTTTGTGGCCGGGCCTGGCATCATGGGCCTTGGTGGGGCCAGCTGTGACGAGGGTAGTGAGTGTGCTCTGGCCACGGCTGGCACCCAGGTGGGTTCCCAGAAGTGGGTCAGCTGCTGACACCCTGTAATAAGCCCCTTCTCCTTTGATGAGCTGACCTGGGCCCATAATCTGCAACAGCACAGGGCTGGCTCCCCCTGGACTGGTCAAAGTGCCTTTGACCAAGCAAAGTGATAGGTTCCTGGGTTCCAAGGAGGGAGTGATGGGACCGTCTGCTCCGCGGGTATGGAGAGGGTAGGACGTGAGGGTGAGGGGAAGCCCAGGTCCCTGTCCCACTCGTGGTTGGCTTTTGATTGTTCAGGCATTCACGGGGTGGCAGCTGTGGGCCAGGCCTGGGTGCCAGGCCCAGGGATGTAAGCATGGGGCAGGCTAGAAGAAACCCACAAGGCCCCCGTGCACCCACTTCCAGCCCCACCCCGCGGACCCTGAGTGCTTGGCCCCCAGGGGGCACATTTTTGTCACTTGGCCCCCTCATGGAGACACCGTGTCCAGTCCTGACTTGGCGCACCAGCGAGTTTCCCAGCTGGGCCACGTCCCTGGACGGCTGCACCCTGTGACAGCCTGTGCCCTTTGCTAACGTGCAGACCTCTGACCCGGGGAGGGGGTTGGGGTGCCAAGTTGGGTCAGGGGTGGGAGGGGGTCCTGACGCCAGGGGCACTGCAGGCATCGATCCCTGGACCAGGGGCTTCAGGGCTCAAGTCCTTGTCTGGGGACTCCTGCCCAGCGTCCCTTGTGTCTTCCTGCCAGGATGGCCTCCCACTGCAGACCCTGCACTTAGGCCACGGGAAAGTGTCCAAGTCCGGGCGCCATGCTTAACTGCGCTGCGGCTCTGAGCCTGGGATATGAATGCTGACAGTGGGGGCTGGTCGTTTCCGTAGCACTCCCCACCTGCCAGCCACTGGCCTGAGCTCTTGGAGGGGAATTACTTCACTCAACCTTCATGGTAATGAAGATAATAAGGCAGGGGACCATTCACACCCCCATTTTGCAGATGAGAACACTGAGGCCCAGAGTGGACCTGGCCCCTGCTGAAGGTCAGCAGCCAGTACAGGGCAGAGGCAAGGTGCGAACCCAGGTAGGCTGGCTCTAGAGCTGTGGGCCAAACCTCTGGGCTGCCCTGTGTTGCTTTGAGGGTCATTGTGAGAAGTGATAGGGACACTGCTGTCTCAGCTGTAAATGTGCGGGGCGGTGGCGAGAGGCGCGGGGAGTGTTGGGCCTGGCTGTGTGTGGGGATCTCAGGGAACACGGCCACTTTCTCCCCCTCCCTGGGCAGGCCGAAGTTCGGGAAGCAGACACTTCCAGGAGAAGGAGCTGGTGGGGCCAGCAGGGCCTGTGGCATCCTTGGGGGGCGGATTCCTAGCATTCCTGGGTGCTCAGTGCCATCCCCAAGGCTCTGTAGTCCAGTCCAGACCTTCTTGGCATCCCTCCACCACCCCCTGCCCCAGCCCCTTGCAATCCTGATTTCTGTGCCCTTCTCCCCTGATGCGGCTTCAGAAGGAGCTGCTATTTTTAGCGTCTCCAATCAGGCCGGGCACCGGGGCTGACTATTGTTAGCATTTAGTGTCGTTAGTACCCGACACTCAGGAACTGATGTTGCCTTCAGAAAGGGATGAGATCATCAGCCCAGAGGCCCACGGTCATGCTTCCATGAGGCTCAGCCGAACGTGGGGCCTCCCTCCCAGCCCCCATCCTGGGCCGAGGGCAGCAGCCCTGAGGGTCAGGGCAAGGTCGGGAGCAAGGAGCAGCCTGGGACAGGTGAGCAGTGAGCATCTTCCATGGGCATCTCACTCAGCTCTTCTGCGAGCAGCTTACACTTTCTGGACGCTGATTGACACACACCTCTGCCCAGCAGCAAGCCGGCCCCCGGCTCTGGGGCCACCCCAAATTTCCTCTGGGGAATCAGCTCTCCTGCATGTAATACCGTGCTGACACCTGGTCCCCTGTGCTGTTATGGGAGCTGGCATGTCACCTGGGCCAGGATGGGGTCAGGAGCCCCATCCCTCCAGGTCCAATGACTGACTCAGGAATGGGCACATGGCCCAAGCAGAGTGTGGAAATATTCACGCTCCACTTTAAACAGAAGCTGTTTTGTTGCTGGAATGGCCATGTGCCCACCGAAAAATAGATGCTATCAGGCCCCCTTGCTGCTAAGAGAGACCATGCGATGTAAAAGGAAGCCTGCTGGCACTCTTTCCCACCGAAGGGGATGGTCTCAGCCAGCACAAACCCTTCTTCCTGCCTGGAATGCAGATTCGGTGTCCAAAGCAGGAGCAGCCATGTTGTAACCATGAGGTTAAGAACTGCATCACTGATGGCGGAACAGAGCAAGGGCTGTGCCTTCTGGAGATGGTGGCCTAGACACATACATGGGCAGCTGCCTCTTCTTCTAATCTCGCTAAAATGATGGAGAAGTCACTCCAAAGGCATCACTCTCAAGTACAGAGCGAGAAGGAGAGGAGACCAGAGCAGTGATCTGGCAAACTGGTGGGTGAGCGGTGACCCGCTGGGCAGGCCGGAGGGCAGTGCGGAAAGCTGAGAGGCAGCCAAGGTCTCAGCAGCTGGTGCCGCCAAACCTCCCTGGAAGCGAGCAGAGGAGGGCTGTTGGAAACAAAAGCACTCAGCCTCCCTCCTCTGCTGGCATGGCTGGGTGATTGCCCGTCCTCAGCCCAGAAGGAAACCTGGGATTTATTTTCGAGAGGGGATTGTCTTAGCTCAAGAGGTTATAACAAAACCACAGACCGGTGGCTTATAAACCACAGACATCTATCGCTCTCTGTCCTGGAGGCTGAAAGTCCGAGATCAAGGGTCAGCATGGTCATGCTCTAACGGGGGCCCTGTCTCCGATTCATGGCCGCTGACTTCTCACCGCATATCATGTCGTGGGATGGGTGAGGGAGCTCTCTAAGGCCTCTCTTATAAAAGGGCATTAATTCCATTCATGAGGACCCCACTTTCACGACCTAACTGCCTTCCAAAGGCCCCACCTCCTCATAGCGTTGCATCAGGCATTAAGGTTTCAACATAAGAATTTTACAGGGGGGCAAACATTCAGACCACAGTGAGGGTAAAGCGAGGCCTCTGGAGTGGGGTTTTCTGGCACATGTGGGGATGGGGGACCACATGAAAGCAGGGGGCGCAATGAGTATTAAGACCTCTCGCCCTGCTCCTTCCTGAAGCTGCTGGAAAACTGGCCACTGGGCCCTATCCCAGCAGACAGGAGGTCAGAGAGCACTGCAGTGGACTTGAACTTTCCAAGGGGGAAGATCCAATGCTCTGACCCTGGATACTCCGCAAGGAGACGTCCCCGCCAGATAGTCCCTGAAGACCGCAGTCGGCTGACGCTCCCCAAGGGCTCAGTGCTTCCAATCAGATCTTTCTCTCTCTTTCTTTCTCTCCCTCCCTCTTCTTTCTTCTCCCCTTTCTCTTTCTTCTTCTCCCTCCCTCTCTTTCTTTTCTGTCTCTCTCCCTCCCCTTCCTTTTTTCCTTCCTTCTCCTCTCCTTCCCTCTTTCTGTGAAGTTTACATTCAGCAAAGTGCAACAGATCTTAACACAGTTTGACGAGCTTTGACAAACATATGCATCCACGTGACACTCACATGTCTTGAGGTGTCAAACTGTCGCACCGACCCCTCTCCTGTCTCTGCCACCGTTAGTCCCTGGTCCCAGCACTCATCACCCTTCCCGCCCAGGGAGCCCCTGCTCCAACCTCTGTCTCATCAGCGAGCTCTGCCTGCTCCAGAAGATCACGGAAGTGGACCACATGGCATGCACTCTCCTGGGGCGCTTTCCTTACAGTGCTTTTGAGCGTCACCGACCTTGCCACGAGTGTTCACTCTTTTTATGGCTGAATGGTGTCCCCCTGTTTAGGTATAACACGCTCGATTGGCCTGTTCTCTGGCTGGTGGCTATTTCAGTTGATGACCGCTTTTGGCTGTTTACAAACAAGCGTCTATGGATGTTCCTGTACGAGTCTCTATGTGGACACACGCCTCCAGTTTTTAACTGGACAAATGACTAGAAAAGGAAGTATGTGATCACAGGCCAAGTGTGGTCATGAGAAACGGTCGTACTGACTTTTGCTGACATGCTCAGGGAAGAAGGGGTCCTTGTATAAAAATCAGATGCGGTAAAACAAAGACATTCAGAGAACTAAAGAGTTCATAGACAATAAAGATATTACAGCAGAAATGAGACACTCAGTAGACAAGTTGGAAACTGAACAAGATCCAGTCTTACAGAAAGCAGAGCAATAAGCTCGTCATTGCCCATCACTCATTCACATCTTCCTTTTCATCTCCCAGAAAAGTCTTCCAGTTTTCTTGGGACAGTCCATGCCCACAGTTTGCTAAGCTCATGATTAAGTATTTAATACTTTTCTTGCAATTGTCAGCAGGATCTTCTTTCTGGTTTTATTTTTTTCTCTAGAATGCTACTAATTCCTGCACTTCTATTTTGGTTTTATCTTCTTCTGAAAGTTGAAAGCCTCTTTCATTTTTTTTTTGATATTTCTCTGATTATGCAACAGTCTTTGAAACTATCAGGAAAAGCATGAATTCTCCCTGAGTCCCCTCATTAAAAACATAAGCATGCTCAGTCATGTGCGACTCTTTACAAGTCCCTGGACTGCAGCCCGCCAGGCTCCTCTCTCTATGGGATTCTCCAGGCAAGAATACTGGAGTGGATTGCCGTTTCCTTCTCCAGGGGATCTTCCCGACCCAGGGATCGAACCCACGTCTCTTAGGTCTCCTGCACTGGCAGGCAGGTTCTCTACCACTGGTGCCACCTGAGAAGCCCCCCAAACATAAGAATGCAGAGCAAAATAAGACATAGAAAGAGAAAGTAGAAGAGCTCATGACACCAGAGGGAAGCCCAGGAAGTAAAGATCCAAATATTGAAGCTCTACACAGAGATAACAAGGAAGGCAGAGGGAGAAAGGGTCAGAGAAACAATTCAAAAGTTTCCACTTGCTGAGACCACCACGTGCCCAGAAAACTGACGAAAACAGGCCAACACCAAAATATATTCCCTTGACCTTTCAGAGTGTCCGGGACAAAGATATAAACCCAGGGCCGGGAGGAAGCTTCACGCCAAGGATCAGGATGGAGTCTGTGTCAGCTTCTCAAGGGCAAGTTCAGGTGTGCGGTGAGCACGGGGATCCTGCCGGGTCCTCTGCCCAGGGAGCTGAAAGTTGTTCTGCTGTTGCCTCGGTTAACACGACCCCCTTCCCCAGGTAGTCTGATTAGAATTGGCTCGAGGAGGACAGTTTTCTAGAAGTGGGAGGCACAAGAAGTAGCAGCACTCCTTTCTGAGCGTCTTTGCGGTCAGGGATTACGGCACATGTGCAGAGGTGCCAGCCAATTCCGTTTCTTCGTATTCAGACTCTCTCTTCTTCTCCCGCCGGCCCTGCTGACCCCCAGCCGCCCCAGGCCTGTCCCTAAAGGCCGCAGCTTCCCACAGACCTCACAGCCCTCTAAGCCCTCTCATTTGCTCCCATTTTGGTGACGGGACACACCTGGCTCCAGGTGCCCCTGTGAGTCCTTGCCCCTGCCCCCTGCCTCAGGAGGCTGGCCATCCGTCCTCTTCTGGTCCTCCCCAGACCCCTCTAGACGTCCCATCCCAGCTCCTCCTACAGCTGTGCAGGTTCCTGTTGCTAGACGAGATCCCGCGTTGCTCTCTGACCAATTGCTGTCAGATACAATTTTGACACCTGAAGTGGTTCTAGAAACATATGCATAGAGATGGAATTGGTTTTCTAATCTGATTAGAAGGGCAAAGCTATAGTCGCCCTTTCTTCTCATCCATTAGCTGCGTGAAATGGTCACTGGCCATTTCAGTGACAGGTGCTGGCTCCCACACCTGATCATCCCAGTAGTACTTGTCACTAAAAAAATGAGGAAATGCAAACAAGAAAAGAGGGTGTCTTCTATGGGAAAGAAATGATAGCATTTGAAGCTTCAATAAAGGTAAGGCACTAAAATTGCGCTGCAAAAGAGCTGGGAGGAAATCTGAAATCCAGATGGAATTCTGTACTCTGAATGTTCAGATGTATCTTAAAATTCTGCCCTTAATAAGAAACCTAAACTAGAAACTAGAAAATTCACCAGGAGTTTGGTTTCCACAATAAACACTCCCAGAAATGCCGATCGGAGTTAACGCCAACCATGACCAAAGAAGAGGCCTCATATCAAAAAGATGCATCATTAGACATTTTCAGTTTAAGTAAGATGGTTGTGGTTACATGCGTGTCATTTTGCCTTGAAAAGTGGAGGCAAAATTCACACATTTTGAAGTACTCAGTGGAATGGCAGTTAGCGCATTCACACACATGCGCAACTTTCTAGTTTCCAAACATTTCAGCACCCACCCCAGAAGAATCTATGCATCATTTTAAACTGATTCTCTGCTTTGCAGTAACTTTTTGAGTGACAGACATTGGTGGAGAGGACTGGGTGCTGGGGAGGGAGGCTTTGGCTTCGAGCTGCTCCTTGTCCCTTCACATGGTGAATCTTTTGAAGCATGAAGTCAGTAGGCACGGGGGTGCAGAGTTGGGAGGTGGAAGGAGAGGCGGGCCCTATCGACAGCTTGAGAGCTTCTGGGTCAAGCTGTGCCTGAAGCTGGATTCAAGCCTGGGCATTCTGCATTGCAGGAGCCAGTAAGGTCTCTGCTTTGCTGCTAAGTGTGAGTTGGGTTTTCCCACCTGACCTGTAACGGACATGATCCCATTGAACCCTTTCAGTGATGGGTGCATTGTCCTCTGAGCTCTAGTTTACTGACCTGCGTGGTGAGGCTCAGAGAGGAGTCAGAAGTTGAGTCTTTCTGCCTCTTCCTGCTCCTACCTGTCCCCACGACCCTCAGATATGAGGGAGGAAGCGGCTGGGTGAGCTAGGCTCTCTCTGTCCAGAGGCTTGGGACCCTCCCTTTGACCACCTCTCTGCTCTCCTATCTGTGCAGAAGCCCCTCACTGAAAGGAGCCGGCAGGGGTCCTCACCGGGGTTAGAAGCCTGCAGAACCATCAGCCTTCATTGTTCCTAATGCCGCTCAAAATGCCCCCACAAAGGCATTTTCTTTGCCATTTGAGTGGGACATCAACTTTCCTCTGTGTTGAATTTTCTCCCCATTGAATTTTCTCTATAAGCCTGTGAGGCAGCTCAGCTTCACAACTCCATGCCTGCACAGGCCTCTATGTGACCCTGAGCAGGCTCATTAACTTCTCTATGCTTCACATCTCCCATCTACAAAATTTAATGGTTGGACTACACCAGCTCCAGTCAATAGAAACATAAATGTGAGCCACATATGTAGTTTGCAATTCCCTGGTAACCACATTTAAGAAGTGAAAAGAAGCAGGTAAAGTGTTTTAATAACAGATTTTATTTAACTCCATCTATCCAAAATATTTTTATGGCATGTCATCAATATGTGTTGGTAATGAGATAGTTCACAGTTTCTTTTGGTATGGCATCTGCAAAATCTAGTTATGTATTTTATAGCCACCACACAAGTCTTGGATGGTTCTGGACTAGACTAGGTTTCAAACTTTCAATTCTGTTTTAAGCTACTGGCCCCTTTCCCCACTGAGACTCTCCTCTGTGTCCCATCCTGTAAATGGACAAAGGGAGGTTTCTCTGGTTGTTTCAGGACCTTGTTGATCCTTATGCCCGACACACTGCCACTTCCTTGCTTGCTACCTACTTCTGCCAGCCCTCAGTTCAGTTCAGTTCAGTTCAGTCGTTCAGTCATGTCCGACTCTTTGTGACCCCATAGACTGCAGCACGCCAGGCCTCCCTGTCCATCACCAACTCCCGGAGCTTGCTCAAACTCATGTCCATTGAGTCAGTGTTGCCATCCAACCATCTCATCTTCTGTTGTCCCCTTCTCCTCCTGCCCTCAATCTTTCCCAGCATCAAGGTCTTTCCCAGTGAATCAGTTCTTCCCATCAGGAGGCCAAAGTATTGGAGTTTCAGCTTCAGCATCAGTCCTTCCAATGAACATCCAGGACTGATTTCGTTTAGGATGGACTGGTTGGATCTCCTTGCAGTCCAAGGGCCTCTCAAGAGTCTCCTCCAGCACCATAGTTCAAAAGCATCAATTCTTTGGCCCTCAGCTTTCTTTACAGTCCAACTCTCACATCCATACATGACTACTGAAAAAACCATAGCTTTGACTAGACGGACATTTCTTGCAAAGTAAACCCTATTTGGAGTTGACTGTTCTAAGTAATCCCTGGGAGTTCTCATTATTTTGGCCATAGCTGACATTTAGATGTAGAGAAAGGCTTTGAGTTTTTCTCCCGGGATCCATGCTGCTGACTCCAGAACCTCTGGAAATCCATTTTCATGCATTCATTCATGGAATCAATCAGCCTGGGAGAGGTTATGCTGCAATAACAGTAAGTTCTCAAACCTCATCGGCTTCACACAGAGTTTATTTCTTCCCTGTGAGCAGTGAAATGTGAGCGCGTAGCCTTCCTGGGTGGTGTCCTCCACACAGTGACTCAGGCAACCAGGCTGCGTATATCTTCAACACGTGCTCTTGGTGGAGGGAAAGAGACTGGGAGCATCACCCTGGACATGTGGTTTTGTAGCCGTCCCACCAGCCAGGACGTAGGAACGAGAGCCCAGCTGAGCGCAGGGTATGGTCCTCCTGGAAGCGCAGGGAGGAAATGGTGCTTTCGGCTTTGAGCCAGTCCCTTCCTGCTTCAGCGCTTTTGCTCACCTGCTTCCTCTCCTTGAAATGCTCTTTCCCTCCTTTATAATCTTTTTGTTTGTTTGTTTGTTTGTTTTGAGTATCTATTTATTTGGCTGCATCAGGTCTTAGTCGTGGCACATGGAGGGTCTTTGTGGAGTCACGTGGCATCTTCAGTTTCAGTATGGGGATTCTCTAGTTATGGCTCAAACACTCGATTGCTCCATGGCACGTAGGATCTTAGTTCCCTGACCAGGGATCGAACTTGCATCCTCTGCCTTGGTCCATTCTTAACCAATGGACCACCAGGGGAGTCCCCTTCCCTTACATTTGAATTAAGTTCTGATGACCTCGGGTAGATGAACTGAGCTTCCCTGGATAGATTAAAGGGTAAAGAATCTGCCTGCAATGTGGGAGACCTGGGTTCAATCTCTGGGTTGGGAAGATCCCTTGGAGAGGGAAATGGCATCACCCCAGTATTCTTGCCTGGAGAATCCCATGGACAGAGAAGCCTGGTGGGCTACAGTCCATGAGGTCACAAAGAGTTGGACACGACTCAGTGACTAACACTTTTCTGATGACCTCGGTTCCAATGCTACTTCTTCAGGAAGCGCAGAGGGGAGCCACTTCAGGGCCAGGGCTGGAGCACTAGGGGGTGGGGGTCATGCAGGCCTGGCCCCCACAGAGGGGAGCTCAGGTTTCATCCCATGACCTGCTACCAGTGTGCTGAAATGGAAGAGTTCTCAGCCAGGCAGGGAGAGGACGGAATTTGCATTTGAGCACAACCTCCTGGGCTGCCTCGTAGATGGAGCACTGATAATGATACTTCTATTTTTAAGAAAGGCCAGCTCCCTTGGTGGTGCCCTGAGGAAAGGGCAACCCTGCAAGATACCACTTTGATGAATAATCTCGTCTCCATCAAAATATTTTACCAATGCTCCATGTAAGAGGGTTATACATTATTCAGCCTCACAGCTGTCTCAGCAGAGGGGACCCTGGCTGTTCCCTAATGAGCAGCCAAGGGCTGGGGAGTGGGCTGGGGCGACAGCCTTTGAATTTTCTCTGCATCTGAGCCAAGTTTTCGAGCCCCAACATTTCCAAAACCAAACCACCTCCTTCATGTCCACAAAACTTGAATGTGGACTGTCAATAACCCGGGGGACACAGGGCTGGCTTCTGGGGACAAGGAGATGAGCCAAGACACAATCGTGAGCTGTCCCCAAGTGGTAAGGAGACCAACAGGCAGTTGGGAGGAAGGGAGGTTCTCAGAAACAAAGGGGCTGTGGGAACCCAGGTCTGGAATGGCTGCCTGGGGCGATAAGAAAGGTGATTTGCGGTTCTGAAGGATGAGTAGGAGTTCACCAAGTGGAGGTGGTGGGTGAAGGTCATCCTTGCCTCTGGAAGGCTGCGAGGGTACAGAGGCCAGTGTGGGTGGGTACTGGGAGTCAGGGACTTGATAGCCTCCTGCTCAAGGAGCATTGTGCATGCCCATTTTATAGATGAGCAAACTGAGGCTCTGAGAGGTGAAATTACTTGCCCAAGGTCAGGTTTCTGGTAAGTGGCAGGGTGGTGATTCAAACCCAGATCAGTCTTAAGCTGAAGCCTGTGCTGGCTTAAGAGATCCAGGACCCAGGGTTCATGTGTTGGGAAAGGGGTCACTTCAAAGGGCCAAGCTCACCCCACCTGTTGGCACGTGGATTCTACCCCAGCCTGTTCAGGCTCAGAGCAGAGACCATGGCTCAGAGGCTGCCCTGCATCTGACAGGGAAAGGCTGACCCTGAGCTGGAAGGGTACCACCCTGGGCCAAGCTGAAACGAGGGGGCACGAGGCTGCACGGTCATGGGCATCAGGGAGGGCACAGGCTGGCTCCTGTGCCGAGGTGGGTGAAGGTCTGCAGTTGATGTCCCTGCCAGTCCCTCGGCACCAGAGCGCTGGGCCCTTCTCAGCGGGGGTGAGCGCATCGGCCTCCGCATCCCGTTCCCCTCAGATCATCTACAAAGTGAAGCGTTGGGACGTCTGCCGTCTTGGGCCACAGAGGATCTGAGATTGATGGAGCATCTGTGTTTCCAGAATGGCCTAGTTTTTATGGGAAAATCCTCCTGAGGCCACTGCTCTGATGGCTGACGCTTCTGGGCCAACTGGGGGACGCCATCCTGGTGGCCTGGACCCTGGGGGCTCTGGCTGGCGTCTGCCTCCCCCTCCTTCCCTCCAGTACTTGTGCCGCTCTGTGCCACGCTCTGAGACGCTAAGAAAACTCAAACCTGGTCCCCAGCCTTGGCCCTTTGCGGGCCTCCAACCCTGGGGCTGTGCCCTGACCGGTTCGACCTTAGTGGCCTTGCTGCTGGGGAAAGCAGAGGGGCTGACAGGCAATGAGCGCCAGAGGGTGGTCCACACTGGGTTGAAGGATGGGGCTGTGGGAGCCCTGCGGGGGGGTGCCTGGGATCAGGAGGGGGCATCTGAGAGGATCTAGGGCCTAAGGGCTTCCCACATGGCGCCAGTGGTAAAGAACCCACCTGCCAAGGCAGGAGATACGAGTGATGCAGGTTTGATCCCTGGGTCGGGAAGATCCCCTGGAGGACGGCATGGCAACCCACTCCAGTGTTCTTGCCTGGAGAAGCCCATGGACAGAGGAGCCTGGCGGGCTATGGCCCATAGGGTTGCACAGAGTCAGACACAACTGAAGCGACTTAGAACAGGCACAAGGAGCTGTATCCAGGCAGTGGGCGGGGAGGCAGGGGGAGAGGTCAGCCTAGGCCAGGGCAGGGAGGCTGGGCCAGGGCGGGCATGTGGGTGTTACAGGGAGTAGGGCTGGGTCAGCAAGAGCTGGGCCTGGGCGGGGCTGGGCGGCTGGGCTGCAGGGGAGGAGGAGGCTCTGACAGCTTGCCTGGCAGGGCTGGGATCTAGTTTCTCCCAGTGAGTGACTTAACCCCTCTGCATCTCCACTGCTCTATCTGTGACCTAGGGACAGTGGTCCTGCCCATCTCATGGGGCGACTTGGCGCATCAGACACCTGGGAACGGTGTCCGCATGCAGCAGGAGGTCCCCTGAGGTGAACTCTTGCCCTTCTTGTCATCACTCTTCAGAGCACAGTCCTGCCTGGTCAGGGTAGCTTGGAGGCTGTGTTTAGGAGCTGGGGCTGGGGTGGAATCAGTTGGTGGCCGATGGCTGCTCAGCTCTGAGAGCATCACACCTGCGGGTATTGTGTGATGGCGCCATCCTTCCTTCCCTCCACACTCTTTCTGACCTTCTGCCCTAGATACGCAGAGGTGAACCAGGCTGGATGGGGCTGGGCGGGGGCACAGGAAGGTGGACACAGAAGGTTGAGAGTGGGGGCGCAGCAATCTCCTGGGACCTTCTGGAAGCCTCTCTAGAAGATGTCAGGCCTGAACTGAGTTATGGGGCTGAGCAGGTCAGTCTGCTGGACCAGTGGAGACAGAAGCGGCAGGTGCAAAGGCCTGGGGGCACATCCTGGTTGCCTTTGCGTCTGATAGTACATGCGAGCATGCTATGTCGATTTAGTCATGTCTGACTCTTTGCGACCCTGTGGACTGCAGCCCACCAGGCTCCTCTGTCCATGGGGATTCTCTAAGCGAGAACACTGGAGTGGGTGGCCACGCCCTCCTCCAGGGGGTCTTCTGGTCCTAGGGGTCGAGCCTGCGTCTCTTGTGTCTCCGGAGTCGACAGTCGGGCTCTTTACCACTAGCTACTGCCACCAGTGTTCAAACCCTGTTCTGCCGCTTACTAGACAAGCAACACTGGACATGAGACTTCTGCCCTCTGTGCCTCAGTTTCTTTGTAAGCGAGAAGGGAGCAAGGAGCAATACTTCTTACCTGTTGGCATTGTGGGAGAGGTAAGTGATGCGTGTACAGAGCTTTGAGCAGGGTCTGCAAGTGCTAGTCAAGATTAATATCCTGTGAATCATCTGGAGAGCTTGCTCATAGATACAACCCCCCTGCTCCCCAGTGGAGACCAGCTTGAGGAAATAACAGCATGAATGCAAATTCTTGACAGGCAGAGATTTCAAATCCCACTGGTGACGACCTTCTAATTGCATTGAAAAGGAGTGTCTTTGATCGCCTGCTCAGACACCGGCAGCTGCTGGGTGACAAGCCGCTGTCAGATGCTTCTAACAAGCCTGGGGGTTCAGGAGGCCAAGGTACCACCTGGACCAGGGCTGGGATAATTGGGTTCTTCAAAAGGGCCACCAAGAGGAACACTGATGAAATCGCGCCCAACTTTGAGCCGGTGATGGGAGCATGGGTATCGGTCACCGCCCCCCAGCGACACGCTGCCTTTGTCAGTGCCCAAGTCTTGAGCATCGAGGGCCCCCGAGTGCCCCCAAGTGCCCCACGGCCAGTGATGCTACTGCCTGCAACGTCCTGGGGGCGGGGGTGCAGGGAGCTAGGCTACCTCCGCTCCCAGGAAGGCACATGCCCTGCGGAGTGGAGGTGCGAGGGGCCCCGGCCACACTTGCCTCTGGCTGTTGAGTTACTAAACAGCTGTCTCCTCCTGGGGTCCGGATGGGTCCCAGCTCCATGTGCACCCGAAGAGTTCTGCTAATTAAAATCAGGTTTTGACATCTGGGGCTTTTTGCTGAAGATAGATCATACTCTGGTATCAGGGGAGAATGGAAGCTCTGAGTTCTGCCTAAATGTTGGGCCCCAAACAGCTGGTGTATGACTCCAGACATTCTCATGCATTTACTTATCAAATATGTTGGTACTCTTCCCCCACGGTCCAGAGAGGGTTTGAAGCAGCTGTAAGAAATGCGTTCATCTTGACATGGAAAAAGAAAACCCCGCACAAGCATGTGTGAACACACACGGATTTTGGAGTTGCAAACGACTATGTACGAATCCTGCTCTGTCCCCTTCTTGTTGTGGGTCCTCGGACAAGTCATTTCCCCTCTCTGAGCCTCAGTTTCTGTGTCTGTGCAATGGGTTCACGCTCCCCTCTGCTCCTCCTCCACACTCATACGTGAGGCCAGCACAGACAAGGGGACCGAGGCATGCCAGGTTTTGTTTTCTTTCTGTTTCCATTCTTCCTTTCTTCCTTCCCTACTTCCTTCCTGTCTTCCACTTTGGGGATCTCTCCCAGCCTCCCATGCCCTCCCACAGCTTTTTCTGCGCATTGGGAAACAATACCCTTCAGAACGACATTCTTCGCCATTACCTGAAGGCCTGCGGGTGGTTTGCACCTGTGGTTAGTTTAAGCATTAGTGCTTTGGAAGCTCTGTTACCCTTTTCATCAATCAGAGAGGGTTCTGGGTCACTGTCAGACACAGATGCGCTGTGGAGCTTGTTTAGGTGGACATGAGGTGGTGGGGGTCCACAGCCTGCCAGGTGGGTGTGCTTCCGAGGGTGGGGCTGGGGAGGCACACAGATGCTCTCCCAGTTCCAGCAGAAGGAAAGGGTGAGACCTGGTCATTTAAATTATGCATGTGCGTCTTTCTCTTGGCTGCAAACAGTCAGTTACCTGGAGGCTTGATGTCTCATGTAACAGGTCTCTGTTACTGGTGTCGATGAACAGATGGGCACAAGGGCCAAGCCATGTGGGCTCAGCTCTGGGCCCCACTGGGTACCGGTGATTAATCACAGACAAGTTGTTTAGCCTCTTAGGAGCTTCGGTTTTCTCATCTCTCTGTAAGCTAGGCTCACAAACTGCGCAGACCACACAAGATTGCTTTCAGAATGAGCTGAGTTACTTGTCAAGCACTTGCCAAGTGCCCGGAGCGCAGTAAGCGTTTGAAATAAGTTTTTCTACCCTTTCTATGTTGTTTAAAAATTCCCCCTATTTTGGCCTTCCCTGGTGGCTCCGTGGTGGAGAGTCCACCTGCCAACGCACGGCTTCGGCCCCTGATCCCGGGGGATCCCACAGGCCGCGGAGTAACTAAGCCTGTGGACCACGACTCCTGAGCCTGTGCTCTAGAGCCCAGGAGCTACGGCGACTGGAGCTAGGACCCCCAGAGCCCACGGCTCCAAATGAGAGAAGACCCTGCAACGAGAAGCCCGCGCTAGAGAGCGGCCCCCACTCGCCTCTACTGAAGACCCAGCACAGCCAAAAATACATAAGGAAATAAAGAGTTTAAAATCCCTCACATTTTATTCGTCAGCTTTTGCTGCAATAATGCTGCGTAACAAGCAGCCCGAGCCTCTCAGTGGCTTTCAGCCAGGGTGAGACTGGTCTCTGGGCTGTGGTTGGTTCGGATTTCAATCTCTTCTTATTTGAGAGCCCAGGAGGAAGGAGCAGGACCACCTGAGACGTGCCTGCTGACAGTGGGGGCAGGAGGGGCGTCCACGAGATGCCTCTTAGGGCCGGGGCCTGCACCCTGAGTATAGTCACTATTGTCCCCATTTCACCCTGCAAAGCCAACCTCATGGCTAAGCCTGGGGCCAGTGAAGTAGAAAAGCGGGTGCCAACCACAAGAAAGCATGGCAAGGGCCACGGGTGGGAAGGGAGACTGAAAAATCCCACGGCTACTCAACTCCAGATAACCTGGTTACATTGTCCCTCCTGCGGGAATACGTGGGCATATGCGTGCCCCCACCTGATTCAATTCCCGGAAAGGTAGTATCTGGCAAGTGATCTGGGCATTTTCCTGTGGCTTCAGAACACAATGCTGAGCTGCCCTCCAGAGAGACTGACCAAGTTATGTTCCTACGAAAAATGCGCGAGGCTGACCTACAGCCCCAGCCAGCACTGTAAATTATCTTTTTCCATCTCTGATGGGTTGCTAGGTAAGGATGATGATGTCATCACTGATGACAATGATGATGGTAAAGACAGCATCATAGTATATGTCCGGTTTGGATTCTGATGTGAGGTCTATGTGTATGAAGTCACCCTCACGGGTTCCCTCCTCACCTTCCCACACTGCCCTGCTGCAGAGCTGAGCCTTTCCCTGTCCTGGGGGCTTCGCTGGTGGAGCATGCCCTGCCTGGACGGTAGCTTAAATATGCTCCACTGATTTGCTGTCCCCTATCTTGCTCCTCCACCTCCACCAGGAGGACAGCACGTCTTGTCCTGGACAGTGGCTTTCCTTCCCCCTCGGTTCCAGAATGAGGAAACATGCAGAGTCCATTTCAGCTGAACCACAGCTTCCATGAATGAGAACAAGAAATGATATTTCTTGTTTAATTGCAGCAAAACCTGCCTGATACAGTGTGTGCTTCGAATCAAACTCCCTGTGAGGGATGTGATGCCTCCGGGTTAACAAGCGGAAGGACCTTGCTGTTGTTTACTCGCTCAGTCGTGTCCGACTCTTTACGACCCCGTGGACTGCTGTATGCCAGGCTTCCCTGGACTTCACTGTCTCCTGGAGTTTGCTCAAGCTCATGTCCAGAGCTGGTGATGAGTTGAATTGGTGATGCCACCCACCTGTCTCATTCTCTGTTGTCCCCTTCTCTTATTGCCCTCAATCTTTCCCAACATTAGGGTCTTTTCAAATGAGTCAGTTCACATCAGGTGGCCAAAGGATTGGAGCTTCAGCTTCAGCATCAGTCCTTCCAAAGAGTATTCAGGACTGATCTCCTTTAAGATTGACTTGCGGTCCAGGGGACGCTCAAGAGTTTTCTCCAGCACCACAATTTGAAAACACCTATTCTTCGGTGCTCAGCCCTCTTCATAGTCCTGCTCTCACATCCGTACATGACTAGCTTTGACTATATGGGCCTTTGTGGGCAAAGTGATGTCTCTGCTTTTTAATATGCTGTCTAGGTGTGCCATAGCTTTTCTTTCAAAGAGCAAGCATCTTTTAATGTCGTGGCTACAGTCACCGACCACAGTGATTCTGGAGCCCAAGAAAATACAGTGTGTCACTGTTTCCACTTTTCCCCCATCTACTTGCCATGAAGCTATGAGAAGGACCTGGATGGTAATAAATAAACTACTTCCTTGGGCTGGGCTCCTGTGGGTAGGGGCTTGATGGGGGACAGCTCTGGTCGGATCTGGAAGGACGTAGGGGCAGACAGACGAAGAGGTTGGTCTGTGATGGAGCTGTGGTGGAGACCTCACCCGGCACAGGGAGTCCCGAACCAGAAGGCCCTGCAGACACAGCCCGAACTGAGGCCTGGGGGCCAGTCCTGCACATCCAAGCACTGACCAGTCATGGGATGCAGGCTTCCCCTGGTGATGACCTTGGCAAGGAGGTGCCCTTCTGCCAAGTCGGTGCCTAGAGAGATGCAGCTAGCTAGGGGCCATCAGGAGCTGCAGCAGTGAATGCCAGGCCCCCCAGGGGAGGGTTTGGGTGGTGAACCACTGCCCTCTGCATTGATGAAGCGTATATAATTGAGCACCTACTGGTGCTGGACATACATTACTGATCGTGATTACAGGGCTCTGAGGGGGTCGGTGTAACATCCATCAGAGGGGATCCTGAGGTCTCAGTGCTGGAAGGAGGCCGGGCTGGGGGCATAGGTCTGACTCCAGTACCAACGCTCTCAGCTGCTGAGACTGAGCTGGGGGCGGCCACACCTGGCTGTGACTTAGGGTCCCACCTCTTCCCAGGGGGAAGGTACCCAAACGGCGTTACCATCCCAGTGGGTAATAACCACACAGCATATTCTAGGAAGGCCCGCCCTGGGCTGACGGGATGTGACTATTGTGTTCTGGATCAGCATCTTCTTTGGTAGCAGCTTTTCCTCTGCAGAGAGGGAAACAATTAGAAAATGATTCGGCAAACGGTTCGGCAGATGTTTCTCGGGCTGCTGGGTTTGGAGAACGCGCCTCGTCTTCAGAATCAATCAGACTGGTTGGAGTCCCAGCTCTGTCCCCCGCCCACCCACGTCTCAGTTCCCCAGGGTGGGCGAGACGATAGCCCTCCTCCCGGGGAGGATGGAGCGCGGCGGTGTGCTGTGGAGCGTGCCGTTCCACACGGGTCAGGGATGTGCTTTCAGCTCCAGGCCTGGGGACATAGAGGTGGCCAGTGTGGCCCTTGCCCTCAAGGAGGCCATGGCCCAGCAGGGAGCCGTCCACACCTGCCATCCATCCTAGGGCTGTACTGGGCGTGCCGTGATGCAGGAAGAAATGGGGAACCAGCTGTCGCTGGGGTGGGGCATGGGAGCTGGATTTTGAGTGTTGAATAGGAGTTCACCAACTGGCCAAGGGAACATGTGAACGGCGTGAGCTGAGCTGGAGGGCGTGTGGGTCCAGAGCATCTCAGCTCAATGCGGTGAGAGGGTAACTGGAGATATTTCGATTTGTGATCAGCCTCTGTGACTGCCTCCCACCCCCCATTTCTGGGTCCTTAAGACAGAGGCCTTGATGCACTGCAAGGTCATGGGTTTCTAGCAGTGGGCTGAAGAGGGGACCCCTTCACACACAGCCTGAGCAGGACCCGAGGGGTCCCCTGTGCTGGTGTGCCCCTTGAGGGGGTGAGATGACACGGGTGAGTGTGGGGCCACCTGGACGCAGAGTCAGCGTCTCCCAGGGGTGGGGCTTCTACTCGGCCAGCACCTGGGTTCCATCATGGGGGGCACTGACGGGCAGGGACCCGAGCCCACCCACCCACAGGACTCCCCCTTCTCAGTGTCCTGGGCCCTCCTGAGACCCTGAGAGAGAGGGCAGGGGGTGAGAGGGAGGCCTACAGACCAGCGTGTGTGAGATCCACTCCCGCCCCCCACCCCCCGCCGCCCCTGAAGAGACACAGTGAGGGCCAGGGGCCGTGGGTGCAATGGCTGGAGATGAGATGAGGTCAGCAGGGGCCCTGCCACGAGGAGGGTCCTTGAGTCAGTCAAGCTCAAAGTTGCGCAGAGTCCCTGGAGACCTCAAAGCAGAGGCCTGGTGTGGTCGAGGTGGGCTTCTGAAGGATGCCTCTTGCTGCTCCGTGGAGAACGGGTGAGAAGGGGAGGAGACCCGGGCTGGGAGCACACGGCCTTGCCACTTGCATGCAGTGAGGTCCGAGCTGGGACCCGGGTCAGGGTTGAGCCCAGGAGGACCCCAGAGACCCTGCCAGCAGCTCTGAGCCCTTCCCTCCCCTGGTGATGGGAAGATGGTTGCAATGGGGCAGGGGGCGGGGGTGTGCTCCAGGTTAGGCCATATAGCAGTGAAGGTCATTTATTCATTCAACAAACACTCATAGAAAGTCTCCAGTAGATGCCATTTATCAGGCTTGCCCTCTCCTTGAGAATGGCCCAGAATGAAATGCCAGGCTCAGTCTGGGACTCTTAAGCCCAGAGCAGACACCCAGCCCTGAGCCTAGCAGACCTCACGTCACTCTCCGTGGATGGTGATGTGAGTGCTCACGTTCCTCCCAGGGGCAGAGGCCTCCTTCCCTGGGGAAGTCAGAGTAAGCTGGAGACACAGACCTGGTCGCCTGACCAGACTCTGTCAAAAGGGCTGGGGCAGCCTTCATGCCTGGCTTGTCCCTGAGGGATCAGCAACCATTCCGATTCTAACAGGTGACAGCCCCTAGAGTTTGGGGCTGAGTCTGCACCTAAAATAAACTCGGGGGGCTGTGGGGTGTCTAGGAAAGTCCATGGAGCACCCCTTAACAGGCCACGTTCTCAGCCAGGCACCAGACGCAGTTCTTGCCTTGAGGAGCTTCCAGCCCAGTGGAGCGGCAGGTTTGCAAAGACGGGTTTATCCGTGTTCAGCGCGTACCTGACAGCCGTTCTCCGGATGCCTTGGGAGAGCAAAGGACAGTGCAGACTGTGCTTCGGGCTGTTTGAGAACATTTTTCCCAAGAAATGGACATTCCAGCTGAGCCATAAAAATGGGCAAGCAGGACATGACAGGGTGATGAGTATCAGCCTCACGCCCCCACATGCACCAGCGGATGACCGAAGAGATACAGGAGCTGTGGTTTCTGGACCTCGGGGAGCAGCTTAACAGGGCAACGTGGAGGGTCAGCTCCAGCCGCCCCCAGCTTTCCTCCTGAGCCACTTGCCAAACTGGCCCAGAAAGGAGAACCTGAACAAAGGGCAGGATCTTGTATAAAAGAAATAGGCTGGGACTGGGGGCCTTTGAGGTGGGGAGCATGTTACTAAAGAGGGGCCAAGTGTAGAAGAGGACCCCCAGAAACGTGCATAGTGCCCCTTGGGTCTCTGGGTGGACACCCAGGAGACTGTGCTGGGCAAGAGGCTACAAGGCCCAGCAAAGAGTCACCGCCGGGTGCGGGGGTCATGGCGCTGGCACCTGTGGGCATTCCCACCCGTCACAGTAGTGCAGCCTTACCCGAGACCCTGGACACTCACCCAGCCGAGACGCCAGAAAGACATCTCCTAGGGACAAGTCCAGACCCTTTCTGAGAAAGCCTCAAGATGTGAGGGGGTCAGAGAGAGACCCCAGCTTAAATGTCACCCAGAGCAAAACCTCACACTTTTTAAAGGGAAATAAAAGAATCCTGACTGTCAACAGCATAGCCACTGTGTGACGCCCAGCATGCAGGCATGGGTGTGCATGCTAAGTCGCGTCAGTCGTGTCTGACACTTGGTGACCCCATGGACTGGAGCCCGCCAGGCTCCTCTGTCCATGGGATTCTCCAGGCAAGAATACTGGAGTGGGTTGCCATTTCCTTCTCCAGGGCATCTTCCCGACCTAGAGATCAAACCCGAGTGTCTTATGACTTCTGAATTGGCAGGCAGGTTCTTTATCACTAGCACCACCTGGGAAGCCTGTGATGCCCAGCACAGTCAGGAGAAGGGCCAAGTGAGCTTGTTCACAGTGCAGCATCACTTGGCCATAAAGGAGAAGAGCTGTTGACACATGCAGCTGGATGTTCGGAATCTTGTCTAAGCAAGAACGCAGACACAAAAGCCACATGCACAAACGATGCCACTACAGGGAGTTCCAAGGCAGGCAGAGCTAATCTACGGGGTAGACGCCAGAGTGGTGGTCACCTCTGGGCAGGCCAGGGAGGGACCGACCACATGCACGAGGGAACATGGTAAGGCGACAGAAACATCCTGTGCCTTGGTAGGGCATTGGCTTCATCGGGTGTATTTACCCATCCAGCTCGGTGGCACTTAAGATCTGTGCCCTTCGCTACTTGTAAATCGCTCTTGTTCAGTCTCTAAGTCATGTCTGCCTCTTTGTGACCCCATGGATGGCAGCACACCAGGCTCCTCTGTCTGCCACTGTCTCTCGGAGTTTGCTCAAGCTCATGTCTACTGAGTTGGTGATGCCATCCAACCATCTCATCCTCTGCTGCCTTCTTCTTTTCCTTCAATCTTTCCCAACATCAGGGTCTTTTCCAATGAGTCGGCTCTTTGTATCAGGTGGCCCCAAAGTATTGGAGCTTCAGCTTCAGCATCACTCCTTCTAATGAATATTCAGGGTTGATTTGCTTTAGGATTGACCAGTCTGATCTCCTTGTGGTCCAAGGGACTCTCAAGAGTCTTCTCCAGCACCATAGTTCGAAAGCATCAATTCCTTGGCACGCAGTCTTCTTTATGGTCCAGCTCTCACATAGCTGATTAACAATGTTGTAATAGTTTCTGATGGACAGTGAAGGGACTCAGCCATTCACATACATGTATCCATTCTTCGCCCATCTCCCCTCCCATCCAGGCTGCCACATAACACTGACCAGAGTTCCCTGTATTATGCAGTAGGACCTTGTTGGTTATCCATTTTAAATATAGCAATGTATACATATCCATCTCAGACTCCCTAACTATCCGTTCCCCTCTTCCTTCCCCCCACTGGGATAATATTTCTTGATGGAGGGAGCAATTCACTTTGATCTGTGTTCATGCCACTCAAACATGCTATCTGTATTAAAATAACTCTTAGAAAAATAGAATTTCACCCCAGCCTGGCACACCAAGACAGCCATCCTTCCCCTTCCTGACGTGAGAAGTAATGACCAGAATTGTACCCGGGGCTGTGCTAAGCTCTTTACCTAACTCACCTCTTCAGCCCTTGCAGTAGGACTTATGAGGCGGTTATCATTCCCTCATTTCGAGGACAAGGGCTCGCAGCTCGGGTTGGGTGGGAGGAGCTCTCTGCCTGCTCTCACATGGGGCAGCAGGTGGCTGTCGGGTGTGAGAGTTGGGTGGGACTTGAACCCTGGTTGTTGGGGCCTTGGTAAGCTTGCTGTCCTGGCTACCCGGCACACCATGCCCCCGCATATTTCTGTGCTTAGGTCTCAAGTCAAGGCCGGGGACAATTCGGCTATTCCAGATACGGTGTCTCCCCACCCCTGCCATCCCCAGCACTTTCCAACATGCCCCCTTTAATCGCCTTCAGCAGGCTTGTTTTATTAACTCGTCCTGTTTATTTTATGTGGTTATTATCTCCCTCTCTGTTGGAATACGAGTTCGGAGAAGGAAAGGCTTCGGTTTCCTCAGGTGTGTTTATTTGTTAATATACCCTGTATCGACCAACGTACACTGATGAGCAAATATGAGAGCAAATGAATGAGTCATCGAATCCTCTGCTCTTCCAGCTCGTTTCCAACAGTCCATCACTTCCTGCTCCTGCGTTTCGCTGAGGCCCTTCGGTAGATTCCAGTTCTTTCTAGCATCTAGATTGTTGCCATCCATCAAGCATCACGTTTGTGCATATTTTGTGAAACTGTGGATGTGCATGTCTGGCAAATAAAGAAGTTAAAAAATACTGAGAAGAAAGCGTTTACAATGCTTCTTACCGCTCTAAGACCCACATTCCCGAATGCCAGCTATGTTCCTGGCTCCGTGCACACACTTTGTCTTTGTCTGCTTCATTGTGTCCATACCATCCTTGCCTGCTCACTCAGACTCAGAAAGGAGAATCTCTGACGTGCAAACAGCTAGGGTTTGCCAGCAAGATGTAGAAAGAGCCCCATCCAGCGACTGGCTCTGCTACAGAAGCTCTGCCATGAAGAGCTCTGCGCTTTGGGGAAAAAAGAGCCAAGAGGTCGCTGTCCCTGGAGATGAAATCTGTCTTCCTGGTAGAGATTCACAAGGCTGTGAGAAGTTGGGGGGCACCTGGGTGGGCCTTCGAGCCATGCATGGCTCTGCCACGGATCAGCTCGTGAGGCTGGGAGTGGCTTCCTGTTCTGCACCTCCATCTCCACGTTGGTAGAATGGGCATCGACGGCTTCAGGGATCGGATGAGAAGATCAGGAGCGCCTGGCTGCCTGGCACACCACACGTTTCCTCCAAAGAGCAGTCTCAGTGGTCATGTTGCAAAAATCTATGATCAGACAGTGTTTCTGGGGTCGTCCCTCAGATTCTGCTGTCATGCACCCACCTACCAAATCAGGAGGTCCCTGGGCCCCTGGGAGCCAAGTCCTGAGATGGGTCGACAAGCAGTGACACGTACTGAGACTGCGGTGCCAGGGTGATATGACCCAGGACACCATTCTCCATTCACTCCCCATATGTGCCAGCATGGTTCACAGCCCTGGGGTGCCCAGGTCCCTGGAAGACACACAGGTCACCCAGAGCAGGGCAAGGAACCCCTAGCAAGCAGGGGCAGTGTGTCTTCGGGCTGTATTTTGACATCCTCACTCTCTAATCATTTCCTTGACTGAAATTACATTTATTATCGTCACGATTTGCTAAGATTTATTCCAGATGCGCAGAAATGCATCGATGTTCCAGAAGTGGTTCATTCTAACCTGAAAGTGTGGTCCAGACAGGGAATGGTGAGAAGAGTGTGGGGACATTTCACAATCATGAACCAGCGGTAAGAAGGGACCACGCCAGTCCTGGGAAAGTGAATCTGTCTGGGAAAGTGAACCTTGTAAGAGGGTTTTGTACAAGCTCCCGAAAAACATGAGCACGGATTCAAACATGTAAGTTCAAGTATCTGATAAATTGATTTTATCACACCAGTGAACCCCTGTTCCCAGGCCTCGGGGATTATTTGTGTGAGAGTGTCAAACAGCAGCTTGAAGCAGAAGAAGATTTCAATTCTTAAAAAAAAAACAAAAAATCTATAGATCTGCCTGGCAAAACAACAGAGTTTTTTGGAATAAGTGTGAAACAAGACCCGCCAGCGCCAAACTGAGAAATTTTATTAATAAAGGCTGAAATGAGACGAAAACTCCCATCATTCAAGGCTGCCCTTTCTGGAGCAACAGCAGAGGAAACAAAGTTATTGCCTCTTAATGAGCCCCAGAATTAGTGCTGAATAACCCACTCCAGTATTCTTGCCTGGAGAATCCCATGGACGGAGAAGCCTGGCGGGCTACAGTCCACAGGGCTGCAGAGTCGGACACGACTGAGCGACTTCACTCATCCACCGCACTCAGGGCATGCTGTCACTCAGTCGTGTCTGACTCTTTGCGATCTTACGGACTGTAGCCCGCCAGGCTTCTCCGTCCATGGGATTCTCCAGGCAAGAATACTGGAGTGGGTTGCCATTTCCTTCTCCAGGGGATCTTCCCGATCCGGGGATTGAACCTGCATCTCTGGCATTGTAGGCGGATTCTTGACTGCTGAGCCACGAGGGAAGCCCCGATTGCCAGTACACCACCCCTTTATTCGGCGTGAAGAGTTGACCATCCATCTGTACCCTGGTCCTGTCTCACTATGGAAGGAAAAATCACAAATAATGAGACTAAGCACGACTGCTGAGCTGACATCTTTCATTCTGAGTGAATTAATGAAAACTCTAACACGGGGACTTTGAGATGTGAACCGAGACAAGACTTTACTTCTCAACATGGATACAGTAAGTAAAGGCCTTTTCTAGGATGTCAAGGGGGCTCATTCAAGTACCTTGAGGATCTGTTTAGTATTTATTTAACATCATGATGACTCTGGGTCTGTCACTTCAGGACAGAAAAGTCATAGATGCCTTAAAAAGACCAACCATCCTGAGAACTGTTGCAAAAGGAATCGCAGATTGGACACATTGAAGACATCACATCCACAAGCTGCAGAAGGAGATGAAACATTTCCAGAATATTCCCCACGCACAGGAAACGAGCGAACTGGGAGTCCACTCACTGCTGCCTCGTGCACCAGAACGCCCCACCTTCCAGCGTCTGAGTGTCTGGCAAAGGGGTGGAGCTCATTTTCTGGGTCGCTTAGATACAGTTTGCATGTATGCTGCATATAATATATCATATACCCCAGAATCTCTCCATAACAGTGTCTCTGGCTACTTTTGACTCGAGCCTGCAAAATCATTAGAAAGAGTTGCCGTGGGCTCCCTGCCACTGTCAGAGCCTGGTCGTCCTGAGTTGAGGTTTTCAAATTTAGTAAAAATAAGGAACAAGGAAAGAAAACAAATGGACAACTTAATTTCTCCATTCTTGAGAAGGTTACAGCTGCCTTCAGAGAAATTGAAAATGATTTAATCTCAGACTTACAGGAAACAGTCATTGTTATTAATTTTAAAGTGTTGCCTTTGCTTTCAGTGCTTTTAAAAAGTGGGATGATGTTCTAGAGAAAACAACTCCCCAGGTTGCTGGGGTGGCGGGTCTGCTCCCCTTTTTCCTTCTACCCCCGCCTTGGGGATCACAGCTGTGCCCTAGCTTCAGGACCAGGGAAAAGTTAAAGTGAAGTGAAAGTGTTAGTCCTTCTGTCCATGGGATTCTCTGGGCAAGAATACTGGAATGGGTTGTGGTTCCCTTTTCTGGGGGATCTTCCCCACCCAGGGATCGAACCTGGGTCTCCCATATTGCAGGCAGATTCTGTATTGTCTGAGCCACCAGGGAAGCCCCAGGACCAGGGGGTGGGTCCCCAAATCTGGTCTTAACCAGTCCTCCCACTCCCTCCTCCCCTTGAGGCCTCGCTGGGGCCTGTGCTCCCACAGAATATAAACCCGCTTAGCTGCAGCCTTGATTGGGGTCCCCACAACAGGTCAGTCCACAGCTGAGTCCCAGTCACTGGCCCTTGCAGCTGCCCTCTTGGGCGAGTGGGACAAGGACCGGGGGCTGGCCCCTTCAGCGCATCTGACTCTAAAATTGGCTTATTGTGTTCATACTGGCTGAACCTGCCGGTTAGGCCTCAACCCGTGTGCAGTGTGCTTCTGAAAAGCCCCTCGCCCCACCACAGGATCCGGTGTGTTCAGTGTGCACTATTCTAGAAAAAATATAAACAGAGCCACACTCCCTGAGAGGTTTTTGCTTTAGAACAGACTCCTGTCTAAAGACCAGAAGGGGCAGAGTCATCTTTACAGGGTGCCCTCACATAATACATTTAAATACATTTAAAAATGATTACTCAAATAGAACATTTTTATTATTTCCTCTCCTGTGAAAGTGATTGTTCATGACAATCAAAATTAATTAAAAATATTGTATATTAAAATACTGCAGAGTTGGTTTAAAATTACATCACCTCCTTCTTTTAGTTTTAAATACACACTAAAATTGTATAATAAGCAAATGAATCTTGACGTATGATTTGCTTACAAAAGTGGGGAAGAAAGATGATATACAAATGAAAAAGCCTTTAAATATTGGTTGTTTCCTCTGGAGCTTTTCTCCCTTAGGCCATCTAACTTCTTTTTGTATAGAATCTGACAACCACTGTAAAACGCTAACATTCTCTGTTCAAGCCTGCTCTTTCCTATCTTTCCTCAGCATTTTTACCATCGTTTAAATTTTTTTGTTGTGGTAGAATACAAAAAACATTAATTTCCTGTCTAAACCATATTAAAGTGTACAGTTCAGTGCTATTAATTATATTTGCATTGTTGTGCAAGCATTGAAGTTTTCACTATAAGTGAACTTTGATTTAAAAGTAAACGTTAAGTAGTTCATTGAACAGTGAGCTGAGAGCTGGTCCATGGATGTTGAGGGTAGACAGTACCCGCAGCTGAGAAATGCCCACCTTCCTGGTTCTCAGGGTTTCCATCGTCACTGCCTGAGCTAAAAACCCCAAGGGCTTCCCACTTCCCTTCTAATTAAGTGCAACCTCCTCCCCTGGTCTGCATCACCTGCTTCCTCTGCCAGGATGTTCTGGCCCTTTCTTCACATGGCCAGCTCCTTACCATGCCCTTCTTAGCTGGCATATGCCCACCCTAAGTCAGCTTCCCAGACATTCTTGATGACACACAGGCACCTGGAACACTCCAAAACCTCCATGCACCCTCGGCTTCTTCCCCAAAAGATTTGAGGCAGCACACAAATTCTATTTCCTGGTCCCTACGGTGCCCCAAGCATAAGGTACTCCACTGATCTTATAGTAGTTTTTCAGGAAATTCACAAACACAAATTCTGCCGTTGTTGTTCAGTCGTTAAGTTGTGTCCGACTCTTAGCGACCCCGTGGACTGCAGCACCACAAGCTCCTCTGTCCTCCAATATCTCCTGGAGTTTGCTCATCTTCATGTGCATTGAGTCAGTGATGCCATCTCATCAACTCATCCTCTGCTGCCCCCTTCTTCTGCCATCCATCTTTCCGAGCATCAGGGTCTTTTCCAATCTCAACACCAAACATGATGCAAGATTTGTAAAAAACAAAAACAAAAACACAAAACTCACTGACAAGTGCATACCCTACCCACACCATCCTATCTCAATTTTTAAAATTTTCTCTGCTTACCACCATCAGAATAGGAGTCTAAAATTTCTTCTGAATCATGCTTGGCTGTCTGGGTGGCTCATCATAGCACACTGTTGCTTCCCAAATCCTTGTGGGAAGGATTTCCCACACTGTCAGGATGAGTGGTACAAGTCTGCACTGTGCCCAGGAATTCTGGAGTTTGGAGTGGGAATAGTTTCATTTCCCCACTTAATTGAATGACTTCACTAGGAGTTGAAGCAGAGTCTTCTGAAAGGCAGCTGGAAGCTACAGACACAAGGATATTTTGTTCCCGAGTGATCCTCTTTTGACAGGTGAATTGGTCACCAGAACCTCTCCAAGTCTTGGAACCTGGACCTTCCTCTGAGAGATTTGGAAGTGTCCTCTGTCTTTAATGTGTTGGCAGGCGTGTGACAAGCATGGAAATTATACACAGAATTAACTTTCAGGCTTTTTGTCTATTATTGCAGCTCAGGGATAAATTCACAGAATTGGAAGGGTATGTTTGGAATGGTGTGATGCAAAATATATTCTAAGAAGCAACTGCCAAGTTCATTTTAGGGGGAGAGTGGGAGAAGTTGCTCAAAGACAGAGCTGAACACGGTCTTGAACAATGAAAACCAAAGTGCTTCTGTAGGTCCATGGGCATGCCAATTAAGACAGACAGGCTGTGAGTACAAAGATACTGAGAGAGGTTAGACTACCATTCCAGAATCTTCACTCCCTGCCCAACTCTGTGCCTGAAGATGCTTCTCCATCTCACTGATGCCAAGCTGATCATGTGACTTGCTTTAACTCTGCAGTGAGGGATCCTCTTTCTCTGCTCCTTGACCGGATGCTTAGCTGTGGGACTGTTTTGCTCCACAGGATGTTAGTGGATGTGTTAGCCTACAGCAAAGGCTTGGATGTGCTTATGAAGTGTGTTACCATCTGGGCCTTCTGTCCTCCCACAAGCAGAGCCTCCTGGTGAGTGACTGCTGCCTCTTTAGCTTACATTCCTCAGTGAACACCAGAGGGGCACACCTGCATTCAACATGCAGCTTAGGGTCAAGCCCAGACCAACTATTATCAGCTGATCTCCCACCAATCACAGGCACTTGGGAGAAAATAAAACGATTAGTGTTTAAACCGTTGAGTTTTGGAGTAGTTTGTCATGCAGCATTATTATGACTATCGCTGACTGATACAAATACTGACATGGTTTCAGATAAAAATCTCAAATTAAAAGACACAGAAGAAACCCACCAGTGTGCAGGCATTGACTTGCGGTTGACTATGAGCCAGGTGGACAACTCTGCATTAGGCTTTATTTCATTCATGATCTTTTTCAGGCAATATGGAGGAACCAGCTAGAAGGGAACTTTTGCCTTTAAAGCTTCATCCTCTCACCCTGTTGTAGTGCTGGGATTTATAGTAAGAAATATATATTTGGTCTTCACATCACTTCCTGGCACAGAGCTCCTAAAACCCCTGGTGTTTCCTAAGTGATAAGAAAGACGAAAGCAAAAAGAATGTCTTTTGCTATTCATTAGAATATTAATAATAGACATGAGTTTGAGTAAACTCCAGGAGTTGGTGATGGACAGGGATGGATGGAGTGTGGCAGTCCATGGGGTCGCAAAGAGTCGGACACGACCAAGCCACTGAACTGAACTGAACTGAACTGCCTGGAGGACCCTGCCCCTCTGCTTGACTGTGAACTAAAGTGCCTGTGTTCCACTCCTGGAGAAATAGCTTATCCCTGCCCATCTGTGAACAGACAAGATTAACACACTCCTTCTGAAGGCTGGCCATCCCCTTGGAGATACTTTGCAAGACTGAAGGCCCTTTCACTTTGCTTCCCCGCTGCCCCTCCCTCTCTGCTCTGCCTTGTGACTTTAGCTCCTCGCTGCTTCTTTCCCTCTGATCTATAAAAGAACCTGGCATCCAGGCCCCAATAAGACGGTTATTTTGAGGCGCTAGCCTGCCATCTTCTCTGTCTGCTGGCTCCCCGATTAAAGTCTTCCTTCCCTCAACACCTCGTTTCTTGGATTCAGTGGCCTGTTGTGCAGTGAGCAGGGTGAGCTTGGACTCGGTAACATAATGAAGCCCCATAAAAATCCCCACAGTATGGGCTTCTGAGAACTTCCAGGTGGCTGAACACGTGGAGGCGTTGGGAGGGTGGTGTCCTTGTTACCAGTTCCAAGCTTGCCCTGCTCACTGCATGACAGGCCAGTGAATCCGAGAGGGGGTGTTGAGGCAAAAAAGACTTCAATCGGGGAGCCGGCAGACTGAGAAGATGGCAGGCTAGCGCCTCAAAATAACCATCTTATTGGGGCCTGGATGCCAGGTTCTTTTATAGATCAGAGGGAAAGAAGCAGCGAGGAGCTAAAGTCACAAGGCAGAGCAGAGAGGGAGGGGCAGTGCGGAAGCAAAGTGAAAGGGCCTTCAGTCTTGCAAAGCATCTCCAAGGGGATGGCCAGCCTTTGGAAGATGCGTGTTAATCTCGTCTATTCACAGATGGGCAGGGACAAATGATCTCTCCAGGAGCTGAACAAAGGCACTTTAGTTTACAGTCAAGCAGAGGGGCAGACCCTGATGCTAGGAAAGATTGAAGGCAGGAGGAGAAGGGGACGACAGAGGATGAGATGGTTGGATGGCATCACTGACTCAATGGACATGAGTTTGAGTAAACTCCAGGAGTTGCTGATGGACAGGGAGGCCTGGCGTTCTGCAGTCCGTGGGGTTGCAAAGAGTCGGACACAACTGAGCGACTAAACTGAACTGGACTGAGACAGGCAGGGTCCTCCAGGGACACCACCGAGTATGATTATAATAATAAAAGCAGTGAAAAGCAAGTCAAAGAAACAGTTTCCAACATGGAGTCAGAACTGGCTTCCTCCTGCAACATCCTGAGAGGGCATAGGTGTTCTGTGTCCCTTCATCCACCTTGGCCTGTGCATCTCTGCTGTCTGTCTGCTCCTGAGGTGTGTCCTTTATAGTAAACTGGTGATCTAGGCTGCTGTCTATGGGGTCGCACAGAGTCGGACATGACTGAAGTGACGTAGCAGTAGCAGCAGCAGCGATCTAGGAAGTAAACTGCTTTCTGAGTCCTGTGAGCCCTTCCAACAAATGACTGCGCCTGAGGAAGGAGTTCCACCCTTATGGCAGAAAGCGAAGAAGAACTAAAGAGCCTCTTGACGAAAGTGAAAGAGGAGAGTGAAAGAATTGCCTTACAACTCAACATTCAGAAAACGAAGATCACGGCATCCGGTCCCGGCATTTCATGGCAAATAGATGGGAAAACAATGGAAACAGTGACAGACTTTATTTTGGGGGGCTCCAAAATTGCTGCAGATGGTGACTGTAGCCATGAAATTAAAAGACGCTTGTTCCTTGGAAGAAAAGCTATGACCAACCTAGACAGCATATTAAAAAGCAGAGACGTTACTTTGCCAACAAAGGTCCATCGAGTCAAGGCTATGGTTTTTCCAGTAGTCGTGTTATAGATGTGAGAGTTGGACTATAAATAAAGCTGAGCGCCGAAGAATTGATGCTTTTGAATTGTGGTGTTGAAGATTCTTGAGAGTCCCTCGGACTGCAAGGAGATCCAACCAGTCCATCCTAAAGGAAATCAGTCCTGAGTATTCAGTGGAAGGACTGATCCTGAAGCTGAAGCTCCAATAATTTGGCCACCTGATGTGAAAGAACTGACTGGTTTGAAAAGACCCTGATGGTGGGAAAGATTGAAGGCAGGAGGAGAAGGGGATGACAGAGGATGAGATGGTTGGATGGTATCACCGACTCAATGGATGGGAATTTGAGCAAGCTCCGGGAGTTGGTGAGGGACAGGGATGGATGGCATGCGCCAGTCCACGGGGTTGCAAACCACGACTGAGCGACTGAACTGAACTGAATTGAGGAAGGAGCCATGGGAACCTCTGACTTAAATCGAGTCAGAGGCATAGGTGACAGCCTGAGACACGGGACTAAGCGTCTCGAGGGCAGGGGCAGTCTTGTGGGACTGAGCCCTTAACATGTGGGGTCTTGATGATTCTGGGTAGAGAGTGTCAGAAAGCAAAAGTGTTAGTTGCTCGGTTGTGTCTGACTCTTTGTGACCCCAAGGACTGTAGCCCGCCAGGCTTCTCTGTCCGTGGGATTCTCCAGGCAAGAACACTGGAGTGGGTAGCCATTCCCTTCTCAGTGTCAGAACTGGGTAAATTCTGGTGCACCCAGCCAGTGTCAACAGAGAACTGGAAAACCGCTTGGTGTGGAGAAAAAAAACCCACACATCTGGAGGCCGGGGTATCAAGGAAGCAAAGTTTCCCTTAGTAGAATGCTGAGAAGAAAAACAGAACGTTTTTACTTTCATTCATCAAAAAAAGAAAAAGAGAGTGACCTCCCGCAGTCCAGTGGTTAGACCTCACCTTCCACGGCAGGGGGTGTGGGTTCCATCACTGGTCAAGGAACTAAGATCCCACGTGACACAAGGTGCAGCCAAAAACAGTATCTTTTTAAATTAAAGAGAAGTCAACTGTGCATATTTAGGTTCAAAGTTAAATGCTTGTGGTGCTACCAATGTCCACAGACCAACTAGGTGACAAGGATGGGTTGGGGTCACACCTCTGCAACCAGCTCACCTCTGGAATCATCGGGTTTTAACATGGAGAGTCCTGCACCCCAGGACCCCGGAGTCCTGGAGAAAGTGAGGCGGTGGTCACCCTATGCCCCACCCTAAGCCTGGGGGTGGGGCAGATCGTTGACACCGGTTATAGGAAGAATTCACTCATTTCAGAAACACTCACACTTTGAAAGATTTCCTGTGTCAGGGTGATAGAAGCATTGTGCTTACTGTAAACAAGACAAAAGCAGATGAAGACATGAGGGTGGAGATGAAGACGCTGGAGGTGGTCTGTGAAACACCACTCCCTTTCTTACCCTCCTTCAAACCCGCTAGCGTGGCAATGAAAAATGTGGATTTGAAGAGGTATTAATTCAGGAGGACAAAGAGAAAGGGAGAAGAAATGACGGAAATAAGATCTGGGAGGCAGGAAGGAAAACGGACGCATGCATATCGATCTCATCACAATCACAACATGAAGGAGAGGAGCAGACAGAGCTTGTGTTACGTGTGTGTGTGTGCGTGTGTGTCTATGTGTATCTGCGTACATGTGTGTATGCGTGTGCAAGCGTGTATATATGCATGTGTGTGCATGTGTGCGTGTATGTGTGTGTGTGCGTGTATGTGTGTGCGTGCAATGCATATGTGTATATGTGTGCGCACCATGCATGTGTGTGTGAGGTGGGGAGGGAGGTGGGGAGAGGGAGAGAGGAGATTGCCTGGGGTGTGCCTCCGTGACAGGACACTTCATCACCATCTTCCAGGATGGGAAGTTGATAGATAATGCCTAAAGCTAAGTACTGTCATCAATAATGATCAAACGGTGTCATTTATAGATTTAAAGGCAAATGTAAAGGAATGAGGCAGGAGTCCACATCTTGGGGAAGTGGGAATCGGGTGTCTGGCAAGGATTGTTGTGTCGAGGAAGAAATCATTGCACAAAGACTTGATTCTCGAATCTATGTTCAGGTAAAGCTTAGATAAAAACAAAAGCATTGAGCAGAGGACCGCGCAGGAACACTCAGAGATGGTGCGAGAATATTGTCATCCACTGTGGACTGAGCTTCTGTTTTCTGGACTGCTAGTATAAAATTCATATTGTATGGCAAGACAAGAACAATTTAAATGCAAAAAATGTCTCTGGTCTTTGGCCTTCTCTCACCCCCTTACTTGCACCGTGAACCTGCGTTAGGCACCAACCAAACCCTCCCACAAGGCGTCCCTGGTGGCTCAGAGGGCAAAACGTCTGCCTGCAGTGGGGGAGACCCGGGTTCAGTCCCTGGGTCGGGAAGATCCCCTGGAGAAGGGAGTGGCAACCCACTGCAGTGCTCTTTCCTGGAAAATTCCACGGACTGAGGAGCCTGGTAGGCGACAGTCCATGGCGTCACAAAGAGTTGGACCTGACTGAGTGACTTCACTTCCCTTGCTGTAGGGTCTGTTCACTAGTGAGCACCTTGAAACCTCCCACGGACGGAAATACCTGCTCCACTGTGAAGAGCAACATTCTCCCAATGTCAACATAACCCCTTAAAGACAACATTCTTTCTCGATCTTGAAAGGGGCCACGATGACGTGTAGATCCGGGTCGTGTCAACTGTCAATCACGCGTCAACTAATGTAGTCTCCGTCTTAAACCCTGCATGACTCTGTCTGGACTCGTAAGGTCAGAGCAGGTCTCAGAGTTTTCTGAGATGTTGTTCCTGGGTTATCATCCTCGATTTGGCTTGAATAATATTTTCATTTCTTCCTTAGATCGACTGACTAATTTTTTGTTGACATTAGTGAAGTTGAACATTTCTTTATTTGCTGGCACTTTTGGTTTTCTCCGTTTAGAGACTGCCTCTTTACCATCTTTCCTCATTTTTCTGTTGAACGATTTTCTTTTTCTTATTGAGTGGTGGGTATTCTCCATACATTCTGGATACTAATCTTTCCTGGTTATAACTTAAGCAATTATCTTGTCTCATCTTCACTCTCTCTCGACTTCATGTTGTGTGTGTGTGTGAATGTGGTGTGTGTGTCTGTGAGTGTGAAAGAGTGTAACATTTCAATGAACTGAATTTATCAATCACTTCCCAGTAACTTGAGTTGTAGTGCCTCATTTAGCAGAAACTCCCTAAATGGCCAAAATGATGTACTTCTACATTTTCTTCTAAAGCTTTCAGAACTTTGCTACTCCCTTTTAGATCTTTTAGTCTATATACAATTGATTTTTGCACATTGTCTAGAAATAAATATGCCACAGCCTTCAATACAGCAGAGAAAAGTAGAAAAAGTTAATCAACTGGAAGGGAACCTGAAAAAATTGTCCTGAACATGGTGCAGTAGGGAAGAGTGAGGCAAATGCGAAGGAGCCTGAGACACGCAGATAATGGACCAAAATCACAGATGGGAAGGAGTAACAGCCTGAGCGCTGTGTTCCAGAAGAGTAGTCTGTCTGGCTGAGCAGTCTTTGAGATGTTTATTGACAGGTTTGCAGAACTAATGTGAGACATCAATCCTTGAAATCAGGAAACCCGGTCAATTCCAAACAGAAGGGATAAGGGAAATTCTCAGGCCAAGTGGGAACACAGCAGGGAGGGGGAGAAGCAGGGAGGGAGCAGGGTCGATGAGAAGAAAGGCTGGTTCTCAGGAGCACAAATCGTGGTCTGAAGACAGTGGGGGAATACCTCCATCATGAAGGAGGAAAGGGACTCTCTCTCTCCAGCAAAAATGCCTCTTATGAATAAAGGCAAAATAAAGACATCTTTGAACATTTAAAAAACTGCAAGGATTAGCACCCCCTGGAGCTTCACTAGAGAGAATTCAAGTTGAAGAAAGTGCTTTTCAATGGAAGGCGATATGAATAAGAAAGAATGATGAGCCAAGATGGTGTGGAATATTTGGGCAAATCTAAACAAAACTGATTATACAGAAAAATAGCATTTCATGGGGTTGCAAATTTTGTACAGGTTTATATTATCCCTCAATAATATAGATCAGGAGAGGAATGATTGATCACAGTTAAAATGGTTTAGTTTCTTGTGCAGTTTAGAAAAAGAGTAAAGATTGTGATAAATCTCAAAATTCCTTATTAAAATTACTAGGGTAGTGACTGAAGGAAGAAAAAAAGGAATATTACTTCCATATTAATAGAGGGAGAAAATGGAAAGAGGAAAAAGGACTTAATCTAAGAGAAATGAAGGAAAGATAGAAACACGCAGAATTGGTGAGACAACTGGAAAGCATTAGGGTTTGATCCCTGGGTAGGGAAGATCTCCTGGAGGAAATGCAACCCACTTCAATATTCTTGTCTGCAGAATTCCATGGACAGAGGAGCCTGGTGGGCTACAATCCACGGGGTCACAAAAGGGTCAGACACAATTGAGCATGCACGCACGCATACCTAAGATGTAAGGGCATTAAAAAATGGAATACCACTCATAAAAGAAAGCTTTAATTATGTTGACACCAGACCAATTTATTTCAATGTAAAACATTTTGCCTGAAGTTAAAGGTGCTGCTCATAATGATAAACAACTCAATTAACTAGGAATATGTAAGAATGAAAATTTTGTATGTACCTAATAGTAGAGCAACTCAACATATAAAAGTGACAATTGACAGGACTACAAAGAGACAAATCCACCCATCTGGGGAATTTTAGGAGACTCGTCTCAGCAATTGTTAGATTAAGCAGAGGAAAATTGAGGGAAAATAGAGAATAGCTAAATAATAAAATCACTGAACAATCTGCTTATCTGGAGAGATGGCAGAGTAGAGGACGTGTGCTCATCTTCTCCTGCGAGAACTCCAAAATTCTCACATTACTTTGCTGGCAAAGGTCCATCTAGCCAAAGCTATGGTTTTTCCAGTGGTCATGTATGGATGTGAGAGTTGGACCATAAAGAAAGCTGAGTGCCAAAGAATGGATGCTTTTGAACTGTGGTGTTGGAGAAGATTCTTGAGAGTCCCTTTGACAGCAAGGAGATCAAATCAGGCCATCCTAAAGGAAATCAGTCCTGAATACTCTTTGGAAGGAATGATGCTGAAGCTGAAGCTCCAGTACTTGGGCCACCTGATGTGAAGAACTGACCCTTTATAAAAGATGCTGATTCTGGGAAAGATTGAAGGCAGGAGGAGAAGGGGATGACAGAGGATGAGATGGTTGGATGGCATCACTGACTCAATGGATATGAGTCTGGGCAAGCTCTGAGAGTTGGTGATGGACAGGGAGGCCTGGCGTGCTGCAGTCCATTGGGTCACAGAGTCAGACATGACTGAGCGACTGAACTGACTGACTGAAACTTAATCTAAAAAGGACATGTGTTTGTGTATTCCAACACCAGACAACTGTCAAAGTCAAGTTCTTTCAAACACACATGGGCATTTATGAAAACAGGCCACAAACCGGATCTGCCTCTGATCAGAATACCTTCAAGTTTGAATAAATAGCACTTGTCCTTTTAGAACGAACACCCAAAAAAGATGTCCTTTTCATTATAGGGGACTGGAATGCAAAAGGAGGAAGTCAAGAAACACTTGGGGTAACAGGCAAATTTGGCCTTGGAATGCAGAATGAAGCAGGGCAAAGGCTAATAGAGTTTTGCCAAGAAAATGCACTGGTCATAGCAAACACCCTCTTCCAACAACATAAGAGAAGACTCTACACATGGACATCACCAGATGGTCAATACCAAAATCAGATTGATTATATTCTTTGCAGCCAAAAATGGAGAAGCTCTATACAGTCAACAAAAATGAGACCAGGAGCTGACTGTGGCTCAGATCAGGAACTCCTTATTACCAAATTCAGACTCAAATTGAAGAAAGTAGGGAAAACCACTAGACCATTCAGGTATGACCAAAATCAAATCCCTTATGATTATACAGTGGAAGTGAGAAATAGATTTAAGGGCCTAGATCTGATAGATAGAGTGCCTGATGAACTCTGGAATGAGGTTCGGGACATTGTACAGGAGACAGGGATCAAGACCATCCCCATGGAAAAGAAATGCAAAAAAGCAAAATGGCTGTCTGGGGAGGCCTTACAAATAGCTGTGAAAAGAAGAGAGGTGAAAAGCAAAGGAGAAAAGGAAAGATATAAGCATCTGAATGCAGAGTTCCAAAGAAGAGCAAGAAGAGATAAGAAAGCCTTCTTCAGTGATCAATGCAAATAGAGGAAAACAACAGAATGGGAAAGACTAGAGATCTCTTCAAGAAAATTAGAGATACCAAGGGAACATTTCACGCAAAGATGGGCTCGATAAAGGACAGAAATGGTATGGACCTAACAGAAGCAGAAGATATTAAGACGAGGTGGCAAGAATACACAGAAGAACTGTACAAAAGAGATCTTCACAACCCAGATAATCATGATGATGTGATCACTCATCTAGAGCCAGACATCTTGGAATGTGAAGTCAAGTGGGCCTTAGAAAGCATCACTACGAACAAAGCTAGTGGAGGTGATGGAAGTCCAGTTGAGCTGTTTCAAATCCTGAGAGATGATGCTGTGAAAGTGCTGCACTCAATATGCCAGCAAATTGGGAAAACTCAGCAGTGGCTCCAGGACTGGAAAAGGTCAGTTTTCATTCCAACTCCAAAGAAAGGCAATGCCAAAGAATGCTCAAACTACCACACAGTTGCACTCATCTCACATGCTAGTAAAGTAATGCTCAAAATTCTCCAAGCCAGGCTTCAGCAATACATGAACCGTGAACTCCCTGATGTTCAAGCTGGTTTTAGAAAAGGCAGAGGAACCAGAGATCAAATTGCCAACATCTGCTGGATCATGGAAAAAGCGAGAGAGTTCCAGAAAAACATCTATTTCTGGTTTATTGACTATGCCAAAGCCTTTGACTGTGTGGATCACAATAAACTATGGAAAATTCTGAAAGAGATGGGAATACCAGACCACCTAACCTGCCTCTTGAGAAATCTGTATGCAGGTCCGGAAGCAACAGTTAGAACTGGACATGGAACAACAGACTGGTTCCAAATAAGAAAAGGAGTTCGTCAAGGCTGTATATTGTCACCCTGCTTATTTAACTTCTATGCAGAGTACATTATGAGAAACGCTGGACTGGAAGAAACACAAGCTGGAATCAAGATTGCCGGGAGAAATATCAATCACCTCAGATATGCAGATGACATCACCCTTATGGCAGAAAATGAAGAGGAACTAAAAAGCCTCTTGATGAAAGTGAAAGAGGAGAGTGAAAAAGTTGGCTTAAAGCTCAACATTCAGAAAACGAAGATCATGGCATCCGGTCCCATCACTTCATGGCAAATAGATGGGGAAACAGTGGAAACAGTGGCAGACTTTATTGTTTTGGGCTCCAAAATCACTGCAGATGGTGACTACAGCCGTGAAATTAAAAGACGCTTACTCCTTGGAAGAAAAGTTATGACCAACCTAGACAGCATATTCAAAAGCAGAGACATTACTTTGCCGACTAAGGTCGGTCTAGTCAAGGCTATGGTTTTTCCTGTGGTCTAGGATGGATGTGAGAGTTGGACTCTGAAGAAGGCTGAGCACCGAAGAATTGATGCTTTTGAACTGTGGTGTTGGAGAAGACTCTTGAGAGTCCCTTGGACTGCAAGGAGATCCAACCAGTCCATTCTGAAGGAGATCAGCCCTGGGATTTCTTTGGAGGGAATGATGCTAAAGCTGAAGCTCCAGTACTTTGGCCACCTCATGTGAAGAGTTGACTCATTGGAAAAGACTGTGATGCTGGGAGGGATTGGGGGCAGGAGGAGAAGGGGACGACAGAGGATGAGATGGCTGGATGGCATCACGGACTCGATGGACGTGAGTCTGAGTGAACTGCGGGAGTTGGTGATGAACAGGGAGGCCTGGTGTGCTGCGATTCATGGGGTCTCAAAGAGTCGGACACGACTGAGCGACTGAACTGAACTGAACTGTCCGTGAAATTTGAAGGCAGGGCTTTAGCTTGTCCATTTTCGCCTTTCCGGATTCATGCTAAATTGTTTCCTGAAGGGACTGGTATCAGCCTGAATCTAAGCAGAAAACAAAAGACACACTCATTCCAGGTAAATGAGGAGAGTTTGATAATGGAGATTTATAACAGTGTCCTGAGGAAAAGGCATGTTTTCATTAAATGAAAAAGCCAGTGGAGCATAGAGGTACTTGGGATTTGTTGCAGTGAATGCATTCTTCTTAGTTACATCCAAATGATCCTGATATTTTATCCATCAGATAGAGGTTGTAGCTGTCAACCCTGAGAAATATTTTTATATGCACCATCAGAGAAATTGGGCTATACGTTTTTTGGTGACAAAGTTAGTACTAAATAGAAAAAGAGCCTTCAGACTCCTGGGGTTTCCTTTCTGAGTTTTCTGCAGTCAGTAATCTGACCCTTTAAATGTTCAGGGGTAAAGAATCTGCCTGCTAATGCAGGAAACGCTGGTTCAATCCCTGGGTCTGGAAGATCCCCTGGAGAAGGAAATGGCAACCCACTCCAGTATTCTTGCCTGAAAAATCCCATGGATAGAAGAGCTAGGTGGGCTACAGTCCATGGGGTCCCAAAGAGTCAAACACGCCTGAACATAAAGCTCACCTCAACATCAACATAGAAAACCCAATTTGTACATCATCCTAGGGCCTTAGAAAGGGATTGAACTTTCTGTAAACGAGTTTTCTAATTTTTTGTTACACTGTGTTCAAAATCTGTTGGAGATCTTTAATCAAAGTATTCATTAAATGCGTGCCAAGAATCTTTGAGCTTTGAAGCTTTAGCAAATTGTAATTATTACAATCAACACTTGCCAATGGGAAAATGCTGCAATTCAGCTCTACAAAAGCAAGGGAGGAGCTGAAGGAATTTGGTGCTGAGTGTTCCAACGGTGTTCAAGTTTAGATTTTCACATCCCATGATTGTTTTTGGAATATCTCAACATGTGGGAAGAATCATTTGGTGAGATTCCTAGTTTTAATTGGATAAATTTATAGTCTGTACTGGAATGGGAGAAACTCAAGAAGGCCTACAATTTTGTAGCCTTTAAATTTGATGAACTACTCAAAAGGATTATAAACAAATTTTGAGGGGGACAGGTTTTGGCTTATGAAAATATTTGTCACAAAATGGCAGCCTGTTCTGTCAAAACTGAGTCAAAATGACAACCCATGGAGGTATTTGAGCTGGAATATTTATACATTCCAGTTAAAAAATAGAATTGAGAATATCCTCCATTTACGAGAGTTTTTCTGAGCCTACGTCGTACATTCGCACCTACAGGAAGATGATTTTCTCCATTAAAATCTAGTCTACAAAGAAGGAAAAGACTCTGATGCCGGGAAAGATTGAAGGCAAAAAAAGGAGGAGGGGGCAGCAGAGGGTGAGATGGTTAGATGGAATCACCAACTCAATGGACACAAATCTGAGCAAACTATGGGAGATAGAGGAGGACGGAGGAGCCTGGCATGCTGCAGTCCATGGGGTCACAAAGACTCGGACATGACTTAATGACTGGACATCAACAGCAAAGAAGCAACTTGAAAATGTCAACAGATTTAAATTTATCATTACAAAATGCAACTTTGAGTAAGATTGCAAGCAACTTTATCACAAAACAAAGAATGATAAGACCATATTGGGGGACAAAAAGGAGCCTCTTCAGAAAAACATCAGTGATGTGGCCATAGTTAGAGACTGTATAATAAACATTGGGCCATAAGTAGTGTTTCAGAAAGTGCATTCGTTTAAGGATCTTCATCAAATTGTTTAGCTCTCAAGAGCATCCCAGTTTGAATGGTGATCCTGCCCATGAGCAGACTTTGACATGGTGGCCTCACCTCCTGCTCTCTGAAGCCAGTTCCTGGCTTCTGAGTTCCAGGGCTTCATTCTTCCCTTCTGGCCACTCCAGCAGGTCCTTCTCATTTCTTGCACCTGTAAATCATGCCCTGCACAGCCTTTGACCCTTTGCTCATTTTTGTTTACACTCTCTTCCTAGTCTTAAACACTCTCTGTAAATAACTTTCCGAGAGACCTTTCCCCAGGAACTCCAAGATCACATTCAGGGCCAGCTGGACATTCTACTAGAAGGTACAGAAAAGGTCCCCTCAACTCTCAGTGATGTCCTCCCCAGCAAAACCCCTTCACACACATTTATAATAAATAATAGAGACAGACGCACGCATCCTTTACTCTGCTCCCCCAAGAGTAGCAACTTGCAAACCCACGATGTGACATCACAATCAGGACACTGACCTTGAGAGAGTCAAGATACAGAAGATGGGCACCCCCACTTCCCTTCCACCCCAATGCCTCCTTACAAATTTACTTTCCTGAGATGAATGTCTGCCATGCAGCCTCTGGGTTGTACAGTCGTTGAACTCTCAGTTTTGAAAAGAAACTGTCACACTGATTTCCAGTGTGGCTGGACCACTTTGCATTCCCATCAGGAATGTACCCAGTTTCCCTGCATCCTCACTGGCATTTGGTGTTGTCATTATTTTTTATTTTAGCCATACACATATGTGTGTAGTGGAATCTCTTTGTGGTTTTAATTTTCATTTCCCTAGTGGCTAATGATGGTAAATATTTTTTCACGGGTTTATTTGCCATCTGTATAGCCTCTTGGGTGAGATGCCTCTTCATCCAATTTAGCTCATTTTCTAATTAGGTTGTTTGTTGTTTTACTGTTGGGTTTTGAGAGGTCTTTATATATTTTAGATACTAGTCTTTTGTAAACCATCTTCTCCCAATTTCTAGCTTATATTTTCATATTCTTAACAGAGTCTTTCACAGAGCATAATTTTAAATTTTAATGAGGCCCAGTTTATCAATTTGTCCTTTTATGAACCAAGCTTTTGTTGTCAAATCTAAGATTTCTTTGCCTTACCCTACACTATAAAGACTTCATCTATTTAAAGTTTTATAGTTTTATATTTTAATTTGTCTGTATTCCATTTCAAGATAATTTGTGTTGAAGATGTGAGACTTAGATTAAGTTTCTTTCTTTTTATTTATTCATTTTTAAATATAAATTTATTGTAATTGGAGGTTAATTACTTTACAATATTGTATTGGTTTTGCCATACATCAACATGAATCCACCACAGGTATACACGTGTTCCCCATCCTGAACCCCCCTCCCTCCTCCCTCCCCGTACCATCCCTCTGGGTCGTCTCAGTGCACCAGCCCCAAGCATCCAGCATCATGCATCGAACCTGGACTGGTGATTCGTTTCATATATGATATTATACATGTTCCAATGCCATTCTCCCAAATCGTCCCACCCTCTCCCTCTCCCACAGAGTCCAAAATACTGATCTATACATCTGTGTCTCTTTTGCTGTCTTGCATACAGGGTTATCGTTACCATCTTTCTAAATTCCATTTATATGCGTTAGTATACTGTACTGGTGTTTTTCCTTCTGGTTACAATGAATGTTCAATTACTCTATCACTATTTGTTGAAAAGGCTATCTTTCCTCCATTGGGTTGCTTCTGCATCTTTGTCAAAAATCATTTGGACATATTTTTAAGAGTCTGTTTCCGGATTCTCAGTTCTATTCCATTGATCTATGTGTCTACTCCTCCACCACGATAATACAGTCTTAATTACTGTAGTTACATTATGTCTTAAAATCAGGTAGACTGATATCTTTCAGTTTATTATTTTTCAAAATTGTTTTAGCTATTTCCTTTAGTGAGTTCCTTTGCCTTTCCATATATATTTTAAAATAACCTATATATCTACAAAAAAATCTTCCTTGGGCTTTGATAAATACTGTGTTAAACCTGCAAATCAACTGGGGAGACTCAACATCTTTACTGCGTTGATTTTTCTAAATCATTTCATAGTGTGTCTCTTTCTCTGTTTATATCTTTAAAATGTTCTTTTATCACTGTTTTGTTCCTTTCCGCAAACAAAACCTGTACTTATCCTGTTAGACATACATCCGCATATTTTTTGTGATTGTATGTAGTATTGTATTTTATTTTACTGTCCTTGTGTCCATTGCTCATATAAAATACAATTGATTTTTGTATATTCACTTTGTATCTTGTGACCTTGCTGAATTCACTTGTTTTTCTAAGAGGTGGTTATTGTTGTTTTTGTTAAATGCTTTAGCATTTTCTATGTAGACAATCACGCCAACTGCAAGTAAAGACAGTTTTATTTCTTCCTTTCCAATCTGAATGTCTTTTATTTTCTTTTTTCCCTCTCCTCATTTCTCCAGCTTGAACTCCCAGCACTTTGTTGAATAAAAATAGTGAGAGGGAACATCCTGGCTCTGTTCCCATTCTTGAGGGAAAAGCTCTCAGTCTTGAACATTAAGTCTAAAATTAGCTATTGAGTTTTTGTAGAAATTCTCTATCAAGTTGAGGAAGTTCCCCTCTGTGTTCATTTTTCTTTGAGTTTTGATCATGAATGTCAGTTGGTTCTTTTTTTTAATAGATATAATTCACACACTATAAAATTCCCTTCCAGAGGACTTCCCTGGTGGTCCAATGATAAAGAGTATGTCTTGCAGTGCAGGGGACGTGGGTTTGATCCCTGGTTGGGGAAACAAGATCCCTCATGCTGTGGAGCAACCAAGCCCGTGTGTTACACCTACATGTGCTCTGGAGCCCATGCAACAAATGACTCGTGCATAGCATGAAAAAGATCCCGCATGATGAAACAAAGATCCCAACTAAGACCCAACGCAGTCAAATAAATAAAAATTTAAAACCAAACAAAAAACTCCTTTAAAAAGTATATCATTTAGTGGGTTTTAGTATACTCACAAGGTTGTGCAATCATCAACACTGACTCCAGAGCATTTTCATCACCCCACAAAAGAAATTCTGTCCCCACCATCAGTCACTGCTATTTTCCTTCTCCCCAGAGCCTGGAAACCAGGACTCTCCCGTGTCTCTCTGGGTTTGTGTACTGAGGACATTTCATATAAATGAAATCACACAATATATAGCCCTTCGGTCTCACTTCTTCCGCTTCTCATAATGCTTTCAAGGTTCATCAATATGGTGGCACGTATCAGCAGAACCAGACCTCTGTGTCCAAGGGTTCTGTGTTTGTCGATTCAACCAACTGTGGATCAAAACTATTTGAAAAATAATTTCATAAAATTTCCCAAAGCAAATCTTTAATTCTGTGTATGGTAGCTATTTAGATAGTGTTTACATTGTATCCATGACTAGTTATATACATTTATATGGTATTAGGTATCATAAGACTCTGCTGCTAAGTCGCTTCAGTCGTGTCTGACTCTGTGTGACCCCATAGACGGCAGCCCACCAGGCTTCCCCATCCCTGGGATTCTCCAGGCAAGAACACTGGAGTGGGTTGCCATTTCCTTCTCCAATGCAGGAAAGTGAAAAGTGAAAGTGAAGTCGCTCAGTCGTGTCCGACTCTAGCGACCTCATGGACTACAGACTACCAGGCTCCTCCATCCATGAGATTTTCCAAGCAAAAGTACTGGAGTGGGGCGCCATTGCCTTGAAGAAGGAAATGGCAACCCACTCCAGTGTTCTTGCCTGGAGAATCCCAGGGACGGATGAGCCTGGTGGGCTGCTGTCTATGAGGTCGCACAGAGTCGGACACGACTGAAGCAACTTAGCAGCAGCAGCAGAGATGATTTAAAGTATATAGGAGGATGTGCATAAGTTATGTACAAATACTATGCCATTTTATTTAAGGGACTTGAGCACCCACAGATTTTTGGTATCAATGGGTCCTGGAACCAACCTCTCATGGCACTGAGGGACAAGAGTTTTTTCTCTCCATTTTATGACTGATGGATCACTGTACTGTGATACCATATTTGCTGATCCACTCATTAATTGGTGAACATGTGGGTTGGTTCTTTTTTTTCTCTTTTCTGAATAATGCTTCTGTGAACATTCATGTACAAGTGTTCCTGGAGACACATGTTGACAATTGTCTTGGGCATTACGCATAATTGATGAGTTATATAGAAACTCCATGTTTAACGCTCTGAGACCCTGTTAGACTGTTTCATAGTAGCTGCACCATTTTACATTCCCACCAGCAATGCATGAGAGTTCCACTTTTTCTGCATCTTCACCAACATTTGTTACCGTCTGTCTTTTAGATTACAGCAATACTCAGGTGTGTAGAGTGATATCTCATTGTGCTTCTGATTTGCATTTTCTTAAAGAATAATGTTTTTTAAAGGCTAATGATTTTTTTAAAAAGTTAATAACATTTAGTATTTTTTCATGGGTTTATGGGCCCTTTCTTTAGAGAAAGAAAGGGAAAGAGAAAGTGAAGTCGCTCAGTCGTGTCCGACTCTTTGCGACCCCATGGACTGTAGCCTACCATGCTTCTCCATCCATGGGATTTTCCAGACAAGAGTACTGGAGTGGGTTGCCATTTCCTTCCCCATTCTTTAGAGAAATATCTACTTAAATTTGTTGTTCCTGTTATTGTTCAGTTGCTAAGTTGTGTCTGACTCTTTGTGATCCTATGTGCTACAGCACACTAGGCTTACCTGTTCTTCACTATCTCCTGGAGTTTGCTCAAATTTACGTCCATTGGTCACTGATACTATCTAACCATCTTATCCTCTGTTGCCCCCTTCTCCTCCCGCCTTCAATCTTTCCCAGCATCAGGGTTTTTTTCCAGTGAGTTGGCTCTTCATGTCAGGTGGCCAAAGTATTGGAGCTTCAGCTTCAGTCCTTCCAATGAATATTCAGGGTTGATCTCCTTTAGGATTGACTGGTTTAATCTCCTTACAGTTCAAGGGACTCTCAAGAGTCTTCTCCAGCACCACATTTGAAAGCACCAATTCTCTGGCACTCAGCCTTTTTCAGGTTCTCACAGCAAGAATACTGGAGTGGTTTGCCATTCCCTCCACCAGTGGGTCATATTTTGTCAGAACGCTCCACTATGACCTGTCTGTCTTGGGTGGTCCTGCAGGACATGGCTCATAGCTTCATTGAGTTATGCAAGCCCTATCGCCCCTACAAGGCTGTGATCCATGAAAGAGCTATTCAAATACTTTTTCCATTAAAAAACAAACAAACAAAAAAACCGGGTTGTCTTTCTTATTATTGAGTTAGGAGAATTCATTATATATTCTGGATTATTAGACCTTTATCAGATATATGATTTGCAAATATTTCCTCCCCTTCTATGGGCCATCTTTTCACTTTTTTGCTAGTGTCCATTGAAACACAAAAGTTTCAAGCTTTGGTAAAGTTCAGTTTATCTACTTTTTTCCTTCTGTCAACTTCTACTTTGGTGTCGTATCTAAGAAACTTCTCAACCTATGCTCAGAAAGAACACTCCCAAGTTTTCCTCTAAGAGCTTTACAGTTTTAGCTCTTACATTTAGGTCTTTGATCCATCTGGGTTAATTTTTGTATAAGTTGTGAGGTAAGAGGTCTAAATTAATTCTTTGCTATAAATACACAGTCTCACAAAACACTATTCTTTGGTCATTAATTTGTTTTAGCACCTTCTTTGATACATAATAAATTGACTGTAAATGTTAGGATTTCTTTCTGATCTTTCAGTTCTGTTCATTTGAACTATGCCAGATCATTCAATCTTGATTACTATAGTTTTATAGATAAATATCGATTTTTGAAGGCTCTGTGGTTAGGTGCATATATGTTTATAATTGTTGTCTTAAGGAATAGATCCTTTTATCATTACCAGATATCCTTTTTCTCTAGTAATAATTTTTTGTCTTAATATTTGTTTTGTCTGATGTTTGTATAGCCATTCCAGTTCTCTTTTGGTTACTATGAATGGCATATAAGTTTTCATTCTTTTATTCAACTTGTTTGTGTCCTTGAATCTGAAGTGTATCTCTTGTGGATAATAATAAATTAGATCATTTAAAACAATCCACTTTGCCAATCTTGACCTTTTATTGGAATACTTAATCCATTTACATTTAATGTATCACTGATAACATAGAATTTATACCTGTCATTTTGTTGGTTTTTTTTTCTATATGCCCTATCTTTTGTTTCTCTATTTCTCCATTATCCCCCTTTCATATAAAATAGATATTTTCTATTATGCTAATTCCCTTGTCGTCTCTTTCACATATTTTTTGAATTCTTAATGTTTGCCTTGAGGATTACAATTAATATCCTAATTTATCAAAATCTAGTTTGGATTAGTACCAACTTAATTTAAATAGTTTTGAAAACATTGCTCCTAAGTAGCTCTTTCTCCTCCTGACCTCCTTTGTGCTATTCAGTTCAGTTCAGTTGCTCAGTCGTGTCCGACTCTTTGCGACCCCATGAATCGCAGCATGCCAGGCCTCCCTGTCCATCACCAACTCCTGGAGTTCACTCAGACTCATGTCCATCTAGTCCGTGATGCCATCCAGCCATCTCATCCTCTGTCGTCCCCTTCTCCTCCTGCCCCTAATCCCTCTCAGCATCAGAGTTTTTTCCAACGAGTCAACTCTTCTTATGAGGTGGCCAAAGTACTGGAGTTTCAGCTTTAGCGTCATTCCTTCCAAAGAAATCCCAGGACTGATCTCCTTTAGAAGGGACTGGTTGGATCTCCTTGCAGTCCAAGGGACTCTCAAGAGTCTTCTCCAACACCACAGTTCAAAAGTATCAGTTCTTCAGCATTCAGCTTTATTCACAGTCCAACTCTTACATCCATACATGACCACAGGAAAAACCATAGCCTTGACTGATGGACCTTTGTTGGTAAAGTAGTGCCTCTGCTTTTTCATATGCTATCTAGGTTGGTCATAACTTTACTTCCAAGGAGTAAGCGTCTTTTAATTTCATGGCTGCAATCACCGTCTGCAGTGATTTTGGAGCCCCCCAAAATAAAGTCTGACACTGTTTCCCCATCTAGTTCCCATGAAGTGATGGGACCAGATGCCATGATCTTATGCAAATTACATTTTTACTATATTGTATGCTGATTAACATTATTTATAATTGTTGCTTTATGCAGTTGTCTTTCAAATAATACAGGAGAAAAAAAAGAATTACAAACAAAAATAAACTCATAGTCTTCTTTATTTACCTATGTTGGTATATTTACTTGGGTTTGTTATCTTTCATGTGAATTTCAGTTTCTGTCTAATGCCCTTTTGATTTAGTCTGAAGGGTCTGTCTTTATTATTTCTGTAGGACAGGTCTGCTAGTGATGAATTCTCTTTAGTTTTATTTCCCTGAGAATGTCTTAATTTCCCTAAAGTTTTGAAAGGTAGTTTCATTGGGTATAGGATTCTTTGCTGATAGACTTTTTCTTTCAGCACTTTGAATCTCTCTTCCCATTGCCTTCTGGTTCCCATGATTCCTGAAGTGAAATTTATTGATGACACCTTATATAGAGTCACTTTGTTCTCTCTTGCTGCGTTTGGAGTTCTCTCTTTAACTTTCAGGAGTGTGATGACGATGTGTCTCGGTGGTTGTATGTACCCTACTTGGACTTTGTTGAGCTTCTTGGGTGTGCAGATTAATGTACGCCATCAAATTCTGATACTATCCTTGCCAGGGTGTGGAGTGAGGAACCTAATTTTCGCTTTGCAAGGGTAAGTCTAGGTCCCTCACTTAGCCTTTGCTGGCATGAGTGGTGCAGTGGGGCCACTGTTTTTTCTGGAGCATTTGGCTGGCATAGAGTGGTTATTGTCTTAAAGTATTCCGTCTTCATAGGCTGTCTGTTTCCTCATCCTTAGGCTTGAGAGAGCAGGCTTTTTGGAGGAACTTCCTTTTTTTGTTTTTGTGCTTGGTCTGGCACGTCCAGATTGCTAGCTTCTTTAATTGTAAATCTGAGATATATGATACAATAGAATACTCAAAGAGTCCACCATTGTGTCATTTCTTGGGTCCTGAGCAACAGAGCAAATCTGCCTTTTTCTCTCCACCTTTTTGACTTCTTTTTTAAAAAACTGTTTTTAGTTGTGCTTTGCTGAAAGAATAAAGAAGGGTGAATGAACTCCATCTTCCCAGAAATGGAAATTAACTATATTTCTTTTTTAAAGGTACTTTATCATATCCACCTCATCTTGTTACATTTCTACCTTCCCCACCTCTCAATGTCTGTTCTTTTCACAAATGTTATTCCTTCGTTATTCTCATTGAAGATCCTAAATATGCTTATTTAAAGTCTTTTTTTTTTCCCCAGAGTGTTCTATTATTTTAAATTCCTCTGGAGTCAATTCATATTATGATTATTGATTCTTGGTGGCCATTATTCTTTGCATTAGATGTCTTCATGGACTTCAGAGTTTTGACTTTAAGGCTTAATTTTGGGTCAAAGGGTATCTTTCATTTTCATTCCCTCTTTGTGTACTCAACCCTTTTCCTTCTGAGGACCCCCCTGTCTCCCTGGTCAAGCAGTTTGGGGCCACTCCAATGATACCTGGTCTGCAGTACAGAAATGTGTTTTATATTGGTGGTTCACAACTCCTGCCCCTCTGGGGTCTACTTGTCAATCAATGAAAGTAATGATATTGGCTGTTCTCCCTAGCTCCAGGGCCATACTTTCATAGAAGGTGTTGCCCTGTGAAATGGCTGAAGCAGATATTTCAGACTCCCCTTTGACAGAGGGGTGATCCCTCTCTCCCCTTGATTCAAATAGTAACATTGGCTCTGTTACCAGCTTTGTGTCCCCATTATGCCTTGGGATTCAGAGCCCAGCTGGCCCACGGCTTTGTCAATTCTCAGCAGTTTGTGTTTCTGGACTATGGTGGAGTTTAGATTGGTTTTGAGGCCATCTAGATCCTCTCAATACTTTTATTGTATAGTTTATTGTCATTCTGTGTTTGTGATAGAGAGCAGCATCTCAGAGCATGAATCATAGTATTATCTGGATCTGAAGTCAAATGCTCTGCTTGTTTGTCTTATTTTAATATTTATTTTCATTTTATTTAGCTCTATTTATGCAATGCCACTTTATGTCCTATTTTAAACAGATGAATACAAATAAATGATATATTCCTTAGAGTTCACGTGTGGTCATTTCTCAAATCAGGGTGCACCTTATTTTCAGTACACCTGAGAATGTAAGATGGATGGTGTCAGCCACACCTGGAAATATAGCCGACACTTCACTCATATGCACAGCATCCTGTAACCTGGGGAGGTGCAACCCAAGCACTGAGGGCAGAAAAACTGGTGGGGTGAATCCACTCACAGGAGTGGATTCCTCTGTGTGTTTGGAAAAAGTAGGGGGTGGTAAAGGGGCACAGGATAATTTCTGCATTTGAAATCACTGACCTCAGTCAGGATGAGCACAGCTCCTGCCTCCATGTGATGTGGGAGAGCTCACAGAAGCAGTTTAAGGAGACACTGTGTCCTTTCTTTCTCCCTTTACTTTATGTCCTAGACACTTTCAGCTGGTCACAAAAACGTACCTTTTGCCACCCTGGGGTACACAGTTGTGGGCACAGCTAGACTATCCTTACTGAGTATGGACACCATCATGTCCCAATTCCCATTTTATAGAAGCATAAACTGTAAAGATATGAGTGAAGCTGACTTTGCCCCAGGTCTGCCAAAGTGTGCAAGTGGCTGCCAGTTTTTAGCCTCCTTGAAGACGGTGTCTTTGAAAGGCTGGCATGGTGGGTGTCTTTTCTCTCCATCCATGCTCCAGCCTTGAACTGACCGTTTAGAATCAGCTCAGTACTCAAGATTCAAAAAACTAAGACCAAGGCATCTGGTCCCATCACTTCACAGCAAATAGATGGGGAAACAACGGAAACAGTGACAGACTTTATTTTCTTGGTCTCCAAAATCACTGCAGATGGTGACTCCAGCCATGAAGTTAAAAGACGCTTGATTCTTGGAAGAAAAGCCATGAACAACCTAGACAGCATATTCAAAAGCAGAGACATTACTTTGCCAACAAAAGTCCCTCTAGTCAAAGCTATGGTTTTTCCAGTAGTCATGTATGGATGTGAGAGTTGGACCATAAAAAAGGCTGAGGACCAAAGAAATGATGCTTTTGAACTGTGGTGTTGGAAAAGACTCTTGAGAGTCCCTTGGACTGCAAGGAGATCAAACCAGTCAATTCTAAAGGAAATCAGTCCTGAATATTCATTGGAAGGACTGATGCTGAAGCTGAAGCTCCAATACTTCAGCAGCCTGATGGGAAGAGCCGACTCGCTGGGAAAGATTGAAGGCAGGAGGAGAAGGGGACGACAGAGGATGAGATGGTTGGATGGCATCCCTGACTCAATGGACATAAGCTTGAGCAAACTCCAGGAGGTGGTGAAGGACAGGGAAGCCTAGCATGCTGTTGTCCATGGGGTCGCAAAGAGTGGGGCACAACTGAGTGACTGAAGAACAGTAAGGTCGAGTAGGAAAAGCATACGCCGTGTGTGCCAAGTTGCTTCAGTCGTGTCTGACTCTTTTTGACCCCATTGACTGTAACCTGTCAGGCTCCTCTGTTCATAGGATTCTCCAGGTAAGAATACTGCCACGCACTCCTCCAGGGGATCTTCCCGACTCAACAGATGGAATCCGCATCTCCTATGTCTCCTGCATTGGTAGGCATGTTCTTTACCCCTTGTGCCATGCGGAAGCCCCAAAGGCATCCAGTGAAGTGAGTCAAATAGCTCATCCACTTTGGCCCAGTACTGTCTTTCCTTGACAATTACCCTGGTGAAGCTGGCAGAGAAAATGGCTGGGGTTCACATACAAGCGTGGTTTATAAAACTTCCACATGGAAAATAAGAGAGAACTCTCAAAAAGGGGTCTATTAAATAAACTGGGTAGGTGGTTTCATTGGAACATAGGCAGTAGTTGAAAACTATGCTTTTCAATGAAGTGTTCAAAATTCAGTGTGCTATTAAGGTCACAAAACAGTTCAAAAGATACAATAATTACTAATATTTTATAATATACTACGTCTTAGAAAATGATTCGATGGAACTACAAAAATATTACTATTTCTTATCTCAGGTGGAGGGACTCAGAGAGATATAAACTTTTTCAAAAGACTTCTTTGATATCAAAATTTTCTACAATGGATCTATACTACACTGAATTTGCTTGCAGTTAGTACAGAACGAAAGGCAAGGACAAATTTGTCCAACAGTGCTCTTTCATCACTCCAAAAGTAGCAGCCACTCTTTTATATAAAAATCAACAGGACAATGTACTTCATTGGTGTATATCATTTACTTTTTACCTGGCTACACGTTAGGAACAATAAATTCATCAAAACTCTCGGCTTAATTAAAAGAATATATATATATGGAAAGCAAGCTTCATTTAAAAGAGTAAATACAACCTCTGCTCCCAGGGACGAGGGAGCCTGTTGGGCTGCCGTCTATGGGGTTGCACAGAGTCGGACACGACTGAAGCGACTTAGCAGCAGCAGCATGCACACACAGCTTTACTAGCAGTCTCAGGTAGAATTTCAAAGAAAGGAAGACACCGCTTCTAATAACAAAACGTCGGTAGCCACACTCATCACTGATTGGCTGCTGAGGAAAGGCATGGTGCTACGTCACTTCCGGGGCGGGGCCTCGGCCGCGCGGGAGCTGATGGTCTCCATGGCAACCAGTGGGGACCGCGCTAGCCCCGCCTGCAGCCCACACCTCCGCGGTACCCGCTCGCCGCCCGCGCCGCCACCCGCCCTGGGCCACGACCTGGGCCTCGGTCCCAGCCTGGCTCGTGCTCCCGCCAGAAGCTGCCCTCGCCCGCCTCCCGCCGCCGCCTCCACCTGACCTGACCGGGAAGCAGTTCCGGCGGGCCGCCGCCGCCGTGACTCATCGGCCAGCCCGCATCCCGGCGATCGGGCCATCTTAGTGGCGGCCGGCCCGGGCAGACGGAGCCGCGGAGGAAGCCGCGGAGACCCAGGTAGGCGCCCGCCGCCCGCCCTCGGCCCTCCGGCACCGCCGCCGCGAGAGCTTCTTCCCTTTGTTCTGCCCCATGTGGGCGCCGGTCCTCTGGCTGGGGGGCGCTCGCCTCGCCGCCCGCCCTTTGCCTCTCCCACGCCGCCTCCCTCCCTTCGAACCCCCTTTCCGCAGTCGAAACCTTTTTCTCTTTAAAACCGTGTTTTCATCCTTCAGGGCCCTGCAGCCCACTGTGGCCTTGTGAGCGCGGCGATTCAGGAGCGACATCCGGAGCTCGGGATCCGCGAGGGCCTGCACCCCCAACCTGGCCCGGGGCTGTGCGCATCTCTGGGTCCGTCTGTCCTGCCCTCTTGTTGGGTCTTCTCTGCCACGCTTGGGTCTTGAACCCCCACCCTTAACCCTGTTGCCTCTGGGTCTACCCAATTTTAGCATCACAGGTGCTCAGGTTCTGGATTATCCAAACCCAACCCCAGCGCCCCCGTCACCACCACCTTCCTCCACTTCCGTCAGTCTCAGCCTTTGACTGACCTCTGGCCAGCATGGTCCAGCCCCAGACCTCAAAAGCTGGAACCCCAGCCTCTACAGCTTCTGCTAGCGCCCCCATGGACGACGTCATCGACACCCTGACCTCGCTGCGCCTCACCAACTCGGCGCTCAGGCGCGAGGCCTCGACCCTTCGCGCAGAGAAGGCCAACCTCACCAACATGCTGGAGAGCGTGATGGCTGAGCTGACCCTGTTGCGCACCCGGGCTCGGATTCCCGGGGCGCTGCAGATCACCCCCCCCATCTCGGCCATTACCTCCAATGGGACCCGGCCGATGACCACGCCCCCGACCTCGCTGCCCGAGCCCTTTTCCGGAGACCCCGGCCAGCTGGCGGGCTTCTTAATGCAGATGGACAGATTCATGATCTTCCAGGCCTCCCGCTTCCCCGGGGAGGCCGAACGAGTGGCGTTCCTGGTGTCCCGGCTCACCGGGGAGGCCGAGAAGTGGGCGATCCCCCACATGCAACCCGACAGCCCCTTACGAAACAACTATCAGGGATTCCTGGCCGAGTTGCGGAGAACCTACAAGTCTCCGCTGCGGCACGCCCGGCGGGCGCAGATCAGAAAAACTTCGGCCTCCAATCGAGCCATGCGGGAACGGCAGACCCTCTGCCGCCAGCTGGCCGCCACCGGCACAGCGCCCTGCCCGGTGCACCCAGCCTCCAATGGGACCAGTCCAACCCCGGCCCTGCCCACCCGCGCTCGGAACCTTTAGGAGTCGGCCACCATCCTGGTCGCATCTGCAGCCATCCAGGTAGCATACCCACTTTGCTGCATAGAAGAAATGTCCATCCCACGGCATCACTTTGTTTGAGGACGTCCCTTCCTGCCTCTGCAGACCTGCTCCATGAGGACATCTCCCGTCATCACTCTGGGGCGCCCTGTGACCCACCCTGCTTCCTGGCATCACGTGCTCGCTTGGGACCTCCACTGCATGTTTCCTTTCTCTTGCTTGCAATTCCAGCTCTTCTAGTGGCCTCAGCTCTGCTGCTTGGTCAGTCTCACTCACAATGCACTTGGGACCATTTGGGCTGACGTTTTCCCCAGCCTGACCAGGTTCACCGATGCAGCTCCCCCACCCTCTGCAGGCCCTGGGGCAGTTCCCCACCTGATCGCCCTGTTCTCAGTGATGAGCTTGCTGGTGCCAAAAAGAAGCCTCTTTGGCCAGGCAGGTGGCTTGACCTGGAGAGGGGAGTCTGGAGTCCTGCCAGCCCCTCTAGGGCCCAGCGTAGCAGGTAGGGGCCTCATCTCTGCTGTCAGTGTCCGAGTGATCACGGCCGGGAGTGAGTTTCCAGAGTTCTCGGGGGGCCAGCTTCACTCTGCACAGGAGTAGGCAGTCACCGTGCCCCATTGCTGCTCCTGGAAAGACGGATAGTGCAGCCTTAGGGGTGTGCCCCCAGAGGCCACACACCCCCGCATCAGTGCCTGGCTTTAGCTGCCAGTGTTTTGATAGCACCGGGGTTGGGGGGAATCTGGAACTCGCCTGCTCAGAAGGTCAGTGTGACTGGAATCACTGGGCAGTTCCACGTACGTGTCCATCTGTGCCTGAGTTACCCTGGCAGGCTGAGGGGTGGACTTGAGACGCTTACACCGCTGCCCTGGTCCCCCATGGGAGTCAGTGGTGGTGTGTAGCCCCCTCTTCTCTCTGGCCCCCACACGTGGCGGTGGGCCTGTCTGGCTTGAGACCTGTTCCCTTCTCCACATAGGGGCATGCGGCCTTCACCTCAGCTCCTGGAACCACACACACGGTCTGTAGGTCTCCAAAGCCTCGGTAGCATGCCCTCCCCAGGCCTGGGCCGTCCATCAGATGTCTAGCCTCTGTCCCAGAAAACCTGGACTCAGGGCTGGGAGCCCCAGCTCCCCGGACACATCATGGAGCCCTTAGGGCGAGGGGTGTCTGCCTGTCTGACCCCAGCCGGGGCGGTGCTGGCATTTGCGAAGGAAAAGAGTAGCGGGCTGCCCAGGTCCTAAGGTGGGGACAGTGCAGGGCTGGCGCTCGGGTCCTGATTCCGAGAGACAGAGCCGTGCCTCCGAGTGGTGGGTGGCCTTGTGCTTTCTCCCGGGGACGCCCAGAGTCACTTTCTAAACGAGGCTTGACCAGGCCCTTTGACCTGGGTTGCTCCTGCCTTATTCAGTACCAACAACGCCCTGCCCCCAGGCTGTGGGGAAATGGGCCATCCTTCCCTAGGTTTATCCCGGCCTGACTGCAGGAGGATAACCTCTGCTCCCCGCTACAAGCCTGCATCTTGGGGCCTCCAGAGGTTGTCTCCTAGGACCCACGCCCTCCTGAGCAATTTGATGATGCTAGGGAGAGTGACTGTGTTCCTGAAAGTCCACTGGCTGCAAGGTCAAGGTGGTTCCGTGGCTGCTGGAGTTCACGGACCACTGCCACCCCTCATCGTAAACTCTGTTAGCCTAATTGCCCTGCTGAACCACTGCCTGAACATAGGCTTCAGACCCCGCTAGATGCCAGCCAGACTGTTCAGGCGGGACCATGGTGCTCATTAAGCATGAAGTGGGGGAGACACAGGGGGCCACCCTTCAGGGGGGCATGGGCTCTCCGGTGAGGGGGGTGCTCAGACCACTTGCACTTCTTGCTCTCTTCTGCCTGCCTGCCAAGTCGAGGTGCCCACAGCTGAAGGGGTATGGTGGCCCCCACAGGAGAGGGGCTCTGCAGGGCTGGCTGGTACCTTGAAGGTTTCCACATGGCCCAGCCCAGCCAAGGCAGGAGACCCAGCCCAGGAGCAGGGCAGGAACTGTTTGCCAACCTTGGGGTCTGCCCAGGTGGCACTCAGAAGTCCTACCATGTTTGCAGCCGTGCCTTGTTTCAGCCGCTGCACCTCGCTAGGCTGAGGCCCGCCCTCTGCATGTGGGTCCTTGTGCCCAGCCCTGGCTGCTGCCCCGGCTTCGCTTGGCTTGGTGATGTGGCAAGCCATTGGTGCTCACGGTTACAGGTTGGGGACTGGTGCTGTTGGACGTCTGTGACCTTCTTGATTGCCTCCTGCGACCTTGGAAACCGGAGTGGATGTGAGGCTTGGGGTTGGATTTGGAAGAAGCCCCGTGGTGGGAGCCCCCTGTGGCTCTAGTGGAAGACACCCTCGTCCCCAGCTGGAGAGGACAACCACGCTCCATGCAGCCCGGAGCAAGAACACGTGGCTGAGAGGCTCAAGTTGGAGAAGGCAGTGGCGGAGGAGAGCTGCTCTGTACATATTTGGGGGTTATACTTTCTCTAAATTGAAGAGAACAGGTGTTGATTTATAAAAGGGCCAGGCAGTTAGTAGTGTTAACCGTGCATGTGAGGGAAGGTTTAATGTTTTCATGGTGTTCACAGTACTTGGACTACCTTGTGAGTGTTCCTTGGTCTCCACATTGCCCCATCTGGTAAGGAAGATTCATAGTGTAGCAGGGCACCATTTGAGATCAGTTAGGAGGGGTGACCTCTGGCCTGCTGTGTTGTGCGACCTTGGGATTAACAATGTCCCAGAGCATTTCGGTGACTTCTGGGAAAAAACCGAGACACGTGTCCCTGGTCCCAGGTGAGTATGTAATGAGTAAGTTGTGACACAGAGCCCAGAAGTGCCGTGTGAAGTGCAGGTAAGGCTTTTCTGATGTGTAAGCTGCTGTTGTCAAGAGGGACAGAACCACCTGCTGGACCATGATTCTGGTCTTTAGGAGAATGAACAGGTGTGGGGAGAGCTGGGCAGGTACTTAGATTACTTTAAGGGAGCAGCCCTGTGAGTGTGTAAGAACACACACACCCCAGCCAGCTTCCAGGGCTGGAGTTTGGGTAGGAAGAGAGAACTTAGCAGAGGTCCTGTCCGTCTTGCAGCCAGAGCAGGAAGCGTGGACCTCCTCTGCTTGAGAAGCCTCAGGTTAGGGGCTTAGAGATGGAGACACAGCTGGACTCTAGAGAAGGCAACGAAAGCTTGGCCGTGCGGGGAGAGGGTTGGGGTTTAGGAAAATCCATTGCTGACCGTGGGTGGACAGAGCTGATGACTCTGGTGTAGTTGTGGGGCCCCCGTGTTGAGTGTGGCGGGCGCAGCACAGACGCAGTAGATGGGGGGGGGGTACTCACTGCTGGCCCCTCGCTGCAGCACCACTAACTCCTTTTCATAAGTAACCACGTACTAGTTCGTTTCATTATCAAAGGCAACCTACACATTATAGAAGTTTTGGAAAATAGAGGAGTAGAAAGATGTACAATCTTAACGTTTTGGTGTTTCTCCTTCCAGTCTCCCTCACCCCAGTCATGGTTCCTCTGCCTTTTGTTTACCATTGGGATGCTACCTTCTGTAGCACGGTACTGTGTAGCTGTTCTCACATCACGGGCATCTTTCTCAGTTCATTTTGAAATGGCTGCGTAATCCGCCGTCAGGCAGTGCCATTGGTTGCTCACCAATGCTCTTACTGATTTTTCACCATTGGAAATCGATGACTATCTTTGTGCGTAAAGCTTTCCCCAATTCAAGTTATTTCCTTCGGATAGGTCCTCAGAGGTGGGATGATGGAATTAAAGAATATGAGGACCTTCGAGGCTCTGATTACATGTTGACAAACAGTTTCCAGAAATGTTTGTGTCCATTTACACGGCCACCAGCAAGGATAAATGTGCCCATCTTGCCAGCACTGAGTGTTCGCATCTGGTTAAATATTTGCTAATCTGGTCATGGAAAAATAGCATTGTATTTTAGTTTGCATTTCTTTTTTTTTTTTTAATTTCTGGCAAACTAGAACATCATTCACGTTAAGCGGTTGTATTTCTTTTGTGCGTTGTCGTGTCCTCTGCTCTTACCTACTGGCGTTTGATGAGTTTGTATAAGCTCGTTGCATATTAAAGATATTAACCCGTTGTGTGCCGTACTCGCTGCACGTGTTTCCAGCTTTTTATTACTGATTTTAACCTGACACATAGCCAGTCTGTCCCTTCACTGGGCCCTGTGCCCCCCGAACTAGCACAATGCAGGCGCTTGCATTTGTCCCTTTTGGTCATGGCTGTTGCATTGCACCTGTAGCAGTGTGTCAGGACACACAGTAGGTACGCCATAAACGTCTGTGGGACTGTTACATGGATGGATGTGCTGAGTGCTGCGACCCCACCGAAGCACTTACAGACCCAGGACTGCTCACAGGCCTTTTGGCCCCAGAATCCCTTCACACCACGCAAAATCCTTTAGGACCCCAGAGAACTTCTAATATAGGTTTTGTTTATCAGTATTTACCATATCGCAAGTTAAGATGGAAAATGTTTCTAAATGCTATTTAGAAGATAAACTCGTTACCTGACCACATAAACAGCATATTTTTAAAAAGCGGGGAGGGGGGGGTGGAGCGGGGAAGTTCTCACTAAATTCTTTCATGGTTTTCAAATTTCTTTCATGTCTGGCTTAAGAGAAGACAGCTGGGGCCTCAGACCTGCCCCTGCTCTTCATCTTTTGCAAGAACACCTATCATGTCATCTGGAAAATTCCACTGTACACTCAGGAGACAGCAGGAGTGGACAAGGCCCAGATGTTTTGGTAACTTTATGAAAACAGGAATGCCTCCCAGGCCTGGAAGAGGTCCTGCCCACTTTGAGAACCTCTGGTCCAAGAAGAGGCAGAACAGTTTGTCCTGCAAACACCTCCATCTCTTCTTTGTGGTTTCCTTCGCTGCTTTAAACTTAAGGTCTTTGTTTCCCTCTAGAATTAATACAGACATTTCTGGAATTAGTTTGGTTTGTAGTGTGAGGTGAAGATCTGGCTTGACTTCTCGGTGTTTAAACCAATAACCTGAGCTCATCTATTCTCATCTATTTTAACTTCATTCTCTCCTTCATTCATGTGTTTCTTCATCCCATCTGAAAACCTTACCTATCAGAGGGCCAACTTTCCCAATATCTGATGATCCATTTTCTTCCCCCAGAACCTCCTTTTAAAAAATGATTTCGGGGCTTCCCAGGTGGCTCAGTGGTTAAGAACCCACCTGCCAATGCAGGAGACACGCGTTGGCCACGTGGCCTGGGAAGATCCCCCCTGCCGCAGAGCAGGTAAAGCCCGTGTACCACGACCACTGAGCTTGTGCTCGAGCCTGGGAGTCACAGCCAAGCAGCCCGTGCACCCTGGAGCTCGTGTTCTGCAGCAGCCGGAGCCACTGCGGCGAGACAAGCCTGTGCACGGCGTCGCAGAGGAGCCCTCACGGGCCACGACTAGAGAAAAGTCCACGCAGCAGGGGGTATCCAGCCCAGCCAGAATTAAGCAAAACCTAAAAATGATTTCGGGGTTATACTTTGTGCTCCCCTCTAATGGGGGATTTGCCCCTTCTGGTTTTCTTGGCTGTTATCACCACATGAACATTAAAAATGAATTCTAAATTTTGCTCCACCTCCAGGGCAGGCGCGGGGCTGCCCAGTCCCATACAGGCCAGCGCCATGGGGGGTGGGTGGCCTCTGCTCTTTCTGCCCACGGAAGGCCCTGCCCAGGGCATTTCAACCAACATTCCTCTCCGACTGGTGGCTGGTTTGGGGTTGGGATAAAAATTTATGCCCAAATGGCTAGCCTGCTGTGTGCTGAAGCATCTTCTGTTTGGAAGTATCTGGAGCGCTGGCTGGCCCCGGATGGCTGGTCCTGAGAGGTTTACAAGGGCCAGCCTGCCTGTTTCTGTGGACCTTCCCTGGGTTCCGGAACCTCTGGAGGTAGCTGGGAAGTGTTTTGGACTCCAAATGGTATTGAAAGTGAAAGTGAAGTCGCTCAGTCATGTCCAACTCTTAGGCGGACTATAGCCCACCAGGCTCCTCCATCCATGGGATTCTCCAGGCAAGAATACTGGAGTGGGTTGCTATTTCCTTCTCCAGGGGACCTTCCTGACCCAGGGATCGAACCTGGGTCTCCCGCATCACAAGCAGACACTTTAACCTCTGAGCCACCAGGGAAGCCCCCGCCCCCAAATGGTATTGTGTCCCCAGAAACCTGCCGGTCACACTTCAAGCAGCACATTTAAACCAGCAGAGAGAGCCTACCGACTCTCTCAGATCTTATCTGAGCAGTCTCAAAGACAGGAGGCCTCTGTGATCAGCTGGTGAGTTTCCAGCGGCCGCCTCAGGCTCCCAGCCTCGCTGAAGCCTCTTGCTGTCAAGAAACATGACGGTCACCCCTAGGCATGCACTGTCCAGGGGCGTCGAGCTGGGCTCTCCCTGGTGGAGCCAAGACCACACATGAGAGGGAAAGCCCGTGTTCTGAACTTAGAGAGCGGCTGACAAGCCATCAGCCCCATACCTGTGTGGACGGCCTAGCTGGGTCACCCTACCAGCCCTAAACACAGAGCGCTGGTAGGCTGGTGGCTTCTTTGCCAAGTTTTCTTTTCTTCCCTGGTGGCTTAGCTGGTGAAGGATCCGCCTGCAACGCGGGAGATCTGGGTTCGATCCCTGGGTTGGGAAGATCCCCTGGAGAAGGGAGAGGCTCCCCACTCCAGTATTCTGGCCTGGAGAATTCCATGGACAGTAGAGTCAGACACGACTGAGCGACTTTCACTCACTCACTCACTGGGCAGAAAGCCAGACCACGCTCCCCAGCCTCCTCTCCAGCCCAGCGGGGCTCAGTGACGTGCAGAAATGCCGGCGGGAGGGCTGGTCTGTGTTCTCCCTCCTTCAATCCTTGGATCCCTGCTGAGGGTCAAGGCGACCTTGGAAAACACTTGGTGAGGGGGGCAGGCCCGCAGGACAGAGGCTCCCAGCCGCAGTTTGAGGGAGTGCTGCCAGGGGCCCACCAGGCTGCAGGACTGGGGCCCGGAGTGTGACTGGGTGGTGGTCGCCCAGCGGTGGCGGGTGGGGGCGGGGAGTGGGGCGGGTGGTCAGAGGAGGGGTGAGCACCCCCAGCCACTCAGCGCCGGGTGGGGGCCACGGAGAGGCCGCAGTGTCCCCGGGAGCCCTGAGTCCTCCTCGCCTGAGCGGCCCTGCACAGGGGCCAGTGTGGCCTGGGGAGGCGAAGGGTGAAGCCAAGAGACCAGCTTAGTCCCTCCAAAGCCTCTGGGGTCACGGAGAGCTCTGGCTAACTCTTGGGAGAGGGGACGAGACACACCCAGAATTGTATTTGAGCTGAATACTTCCCAGAAGTACTTCCCAGGTGGTGTTAGTGGTGAAGAATCCGCCTGAAATGAGGGAGTCGCAGGAGATGCAGGCTCGATTCCTAGGTTGGGACAATCCTATGGAGGAGGAAATGGCAACCCACTCCAGTATTCTTGCCTGGAGAATCCCACAGACAGAGGGGCCTGGGGGGCTACAGTCCATGGGATCGCAAAAGTCGGACACGACTGAACGACTTAGTCGCACACACACAGGCAGATGGCTTAGTTTTAACAAGCACCCGTTCTACAGACAAAAATGACAAAAAAAACCCCTTGGAATGTGGCCAAGATATCATTCAGGAACCTCACGCCTCGTGGGAAGGGGTTTGATAGATCCCTCTGGACTGGAGTTTGGAAGAAATAAAATTGTTGCTATTTCTATTCCCAATGAGTTGAGATGCCTCAATAAACCAATTCCAGTTAATTCACTAAAAGGATGAAAATCCCACAAAACTATGAAATAACAAAATGGGAAAAGCAGAGAAAACTCTGGTATTCTCGACCCTACAGGAGCTTTAGGGCATGATAATCAGTGTGTCAGAGTGTCTCCGCCCTTTGCACGCCAGCTGCCAGGAAGGGTTTAGAAGAACCTTTGGAATGTGAATGAGCAAAGGACCAGATAACACACTGCTGTGTACCTGCTGTCTGCTAGAGACGGTGCTAGAAGCTGAAGATGCAAGGGTGAGCAAGACAGAGGACACATTGGCCCCTGTGGAGTCCTCCTCCTTGCTGGGGGCGACGAGAACAACAAACCCATGTGTACCTCATACGAGGGAGGGGGCAGATGGGATCCAAGGTGGTCTCTACAAGGGCTTGAGACTCAGCAGAGCCACAAGGAAGAGAGAAGGGGGCTTGAACTCAAGCCTGACCGTGGTGCTGAAGAGGAGGAGTTACTATGCAAATCTCTGTGTAGTCTTAAAATCAATCGTGTCTTAGACTCAAGGAACTATTTTTTTTTCCAACTTCAAATTACACTGAATAACGCTTCTGCATTCTCCATAAAGTTGACTTAATACAATACACATTTTATCACACTGTTACAAAAGTTATTTGAAAACAAACTAACCACTTCATAATATTTCCTCACATGGAGGTGTATAATTTGTGTAGCTGTTCTTCCCAGACTGGCTCCATTGAAAAAAAAAAAAAGGTAAGATCTAATTTACATACAGTGAAGTGAGCAGAATTTAAGTGCATACTTGGGTGTGTTTTGACAAACGTGTGTGCTTATGCCAAAGATGTGGAACATATCCATCACTCCAGAAAGTTCCCTGGTGCCGTCTGCCAGTCAATCTCTCCCCACGCCAGCCGGGCAACCACTGTTTTAATATCTGTGCCCATAGATTCGCTTTGACTGTTCTGGAATTTCCTATCAATGGATTCATGAAGCATGCACTCCCTTGTATTTTAAGCGTCTCTTGTTATTAGAGTGTTTTAACATCCATCCATGTTGGTACTTATTTTTGTTCAGTTGCTGTTTTGTCTGACTCTTTGTGACCCCATGTACTACAGCACACCAGGCTCCCCTGACCTTCACTGTCTCCCAGAGTTTGCTCAAATTTGTATCCACTGGACTTTGATGCTGGGAGGGATTGAGGGCAGGAGAAGAAGGGGATGACAGAGGATGAGATGTCTGAATGGCATCACTGACTCGATGGACGCAAGTCTGAGTGAACTCCGGGAGTTGGTGATGGACAGGGAGGCCTGGCGTGCTGCGATTCATGGGGTCGCAAAGAGTCGGACACGACTGAGCGACTGAACTGAGCTGAACTGAACTGAACTGAGTCAGTGATGTCATCCAGTCGTCCCATCCTCTGTCATCCCCTTCTTCCTTTTGCCTTTAATCTTTCCCAGCATCAGGGTCCTTTCTAATGAGTCGGCTCTTTACATCAGGTGGCCAAAGGAATGGCACTTCAGCTTCAGCATCAGTCCTTCTAAGGGACATTCAGGAACGGTTTCCTTTAGGATTGACTGGTTTGATCCCCTTGCTGTCCAAGGGACCGTCAAGAGCCTTCTCCAACATCCCAATGGTGGTGCAGGTATTGGTTGTTCGTTACTTATTCTTGCTGATTAACAGTCCACTTCACTCTGTAGATAGACCCGAGCTGTTTCACCATTCATCTGTTAATGGACAGCTAGGCTATTTCCGGGTTGGGCAAATACAAATAAAGTTGCTATGAACATCCCTAGATAAGCCTTCCTGTGTACTTGTTTGCATTTCTCTTGGGTGAATATCAGGAGCTGAACTGCTGGCTCATAGGCACGCTGTATCACTTTATAAGAAACTGCCAAACTGCCTCCAGGATGGTTGCCCCATTTTACATTTGTGTGTGTGAGTTCTCATTGGTCTGGCTTCCTCTCTTCACTTGCTGTTTTCAGTCATTTTAATTTCAGCTATTCTGGTTGGTGGGTAAGAGTATCCCATAACAATTTTTCTTTACGTTTACCTGAATTCAAATGATTCTGAGCCTATCTTTGCTAGCCGTGAATGTAGTTTCCCTCCTGATGTTTTATGAAAGATATCAAACATACAAAAAAGTTGAAAAAAATATACCATAAACATCCAAATATCCATCAGTTACATTCTACAATGAACAGTATGCTAAATTTTCTTCATTACATGTCCATCCATTCTTCCATCCATCCTCAATATCTTACTTTTAATGCATAGCAAAGTAAGTGAAAAATGCTAATATACTTCACTCCTAAACACTTAGCATGCAGATCACACACTAGACTTCAATATTTGTTACAGTTAATTTTTTAATCTGTGGGAGGAGGATTAATTCACCTATAGTGAAATCATCATTAATTTTTTTTTTTTTTTGACACTCTGAGTGCCGCTGAGATCTTGGTTCCCTGTCAAGCGATTGAACTCTCGGCCCCTGCCTTGGAAGCATGGAATCTTAACCACTGGACCCACCAGGGAAGTCCTGAAACCATCAGTTTTAAGAATGCCATCTGAGGAGTTTTGAAAAATGCATCCACCATCCAGCCATCCAATGGGTCACTGTTATCCAAGCCGCTGTCAATGTATAGCACATCACCACCCAGAAAATTCCCTGGTGCTCCTCCCCAGTCTTAAGAATTTTTGTCAGTCCACAAGACACAAAGTGTCCTGTAATTCCTTTCAAACAATTATGATTTTAACTTAAAATTTTTTATTGAAATACAGTTGATTTACAATGCTGTGTGTATTTCAGGTGTATAGCAAAGTGATACAGTTATCCATATCTATGTATATATCTATTTTTTAAGATTCTTTTCCAGTTTTAACTTTTACATGTAGGTTCTGATTCATCTCAAATAAATATTTTTTCAGCGATATGAGATGGGGTTGAAATTTTTTCCCCCACCATAGGGATATTTAATTGCTTTAAAATAATTTGTTGAAAGACTCTATCTGTCCATTGGATTGCTCTGGTGACTGTTTAAGTCAAAAGACCAAATAGAGTTTGTCTACTTCTGGACTCCTTTTTCATAAATCTATTTGTCTACGCCCATGCCGGCACCGTGCCATCTTGATTACTGTGACTTTGTAGTAAGCTTCGAACTCAGGGTGTGTAAATGCTGCACTGATGTTCTCCCTTTGCAAGATCCCTGTGGGAAGCCTACGTCTGTGCGCTCCAGTTAGTAAGTCACTAGACACATGCGGCTATTTCAATTTATTAAAATTAAGTAAAACGAAAGATTTAGTTCCTTGGATACAATAACCACATTTTAAATGCTCAGGAGAGCCTTTCCATTATCATAGTTCTATTTTAGGTCCCTTGCAATTCTATATAAATTTTATAATCATTTCATCAATTTCTATTAAGGAAACCCGCTGGGGCTCTGATTGGAAAGGAATTGAATCTACAGATTTAAGTGCTTGGAAACTGACGTTTTAATAATGTCAAGGCTTCCAATACATGAATATGGTTTATTGCTCACTTTGTTTAGAATTTCTTTAATTTTTCTCAGCAGTTTTGCAGTTAATGTCCTTATACGTCTTTTGTGAACTTACTCCTAAGGATTTTATGATTCTTGGTAATACTTAAGTGGAATTACATAAAATTAATTTTGTAATTGTTTGTTGCTAATGTATAAAACCCAAACTCATTTTTATATGTGCTTTTATTCTGTGACTTTGCTAAATTCATGCGTTAGTTCTGGAGTCATCCCCAACCTTTTCAGGATTTTCTACACTCACGATCATATTGTCTGTGAATAAAGAGAGTTTATGTCTGGCTTTTCATTCTGGATGTCTTTTATTTTTTTCTCACCTTTCACACTGTCTAGGGCTTTCTAATCGGAGAAGGCAGTGGCACCCCACTCCAGTACTCTTGCCTGGCAAACCCCAAGGATGGAGGAGCCTGGTAGGCTGCAGTCCATGGGGTCGCTGAGGGTTGGACACGACTGAGCGACTTCACTTTCACTTTTCACTTTCCTGCATTGGAGAAGGAAATGGCAACCCACTCCAGGGTTCTTGCCTGGAGAATCCCAGGGATGGGGGAGCCTGGTGGGCTGCCGTTTATGGGGTCGCACAGAGTTGGACATGACTGAAGCGACTTAGCAGCAGCAGCAGGGCTTTCTAATACAGTGTTAGACAGAAGTCATGGATTGGATAGTCTTGCCTTATTCCTGACCCTTAGGAACATTGAGGATATTTCATATTAGCTGTAATGCTAAGTAGTAGGTTTCTTATACATACTTTTTAACAGATACATGAGCTTTTCATCCATCCCTCCTTTGTGAGAGTTCTTTTTTAAAAAAATCATGAATAGATGTTGAATTCCATTCAGTGATTTTTCTGCAGTTTAAACAATCATATTTTTTCTCTTTCATGCTGTTAACATGGTGAATTAAACTGACTGATTTTTAGGAGCGAAACCAACCCCGCATTCTCAGGATAAACACAACGTGGTAATCCAGTATTATCCTTTTTATAAAATGGTGCATTTGCTTTGCTCATATTTTAAAGTACCTTTTGTGTTTGTTATTAATACGGATATTGGGCTGTCATTTTCTTTCTGCAACATTTCTGTTATTAGGGTTTATGCTCACCTCATGAAAGATTAGGAGCTCTTCTTCTCTGTTTTCTGAAAGAGTTTATGTAAGATTAGATTATTTCTTCCTCAATTGTTTAGTGAAGTAATACCACGTGGATCTGGAGTTTACCATAAAAATGGCTGAGCAGCAAAGAATTGATGCTTTTGAACTATGGTGTTGGAGAAGACTCTTGAGAGTCCCTTGGACTGCAGGGAGATCCAACCAGTCCATCCTAAAGGAGATCAGTCCTGAATACTCATTGGATGGACTGATGCTGAAGCTGAATCTCCAATACTTTGGCCACCTGATGTGAAGAGCTCATTGGAAAAGACCCTGATGCTGGGAAGATTGAGGGCAAAAGAAGAAGTGGGTGGCAGAGGATTAGATAGTTAGATAGCATCACCAACTCAATGGACATGAATCTGAGCAAACTCCAGGTGTTGGTGAAGAACAGGGAAGCCTGGTGTGCTGCAGTCCCTGGGGTCGCAAGGAGTCTGACACAATTTAATGACTGAACAACGATCAAGTGTTTGTTAGTGAGTTCAGTTTCTTTAGCAATTCGATGGGACTGGTCAGTCATCTGTTTCATCTTGAGTGAACTTTGTAGTGTGTGTCTTTTTTGGGAATGTATCTATTTTATCCAAGTGAGCAAATTTACTTGCATAACGTTGTTGATAATATTCCTTATTGAAATCTATAGCATCTCGAGTGTTTTCCCCTCTTCTATTGCTTAATATTGTGTCTTTTTTTAAAAAAAACATCCTGATTAGATGTTTATCAATTTTACTGATCTTTGCAAACTACCATTTCTTATTTCATTGATTTACTCCACATTTCTGCTTTCCATATCATTGATTTCTGCTCTTGGTTTTCTTTTTTTTTTTAATTGAAGTACAGTTGATCTACAGTGCAGTGTTAATTTCTGCTCTATAGCAAAGTGACTCAGGTACACACACACACACACACACACACACACACACATATTCTTTTTCATATTCTTTTCCATTATAGTTTATCACAGGATACTGAATATAGTTTCTGAGCAACAGAGCCTTGCTGTTTCTCCATTCTATATGTAACAGTTTGTATCTGCTAATACTGAACTCCCCATCCATCCCTCCTCCACTCCCCTCCCTCCTTGGCAACCACCAGTCTATTCTTTATATCCCAGATTCTGTAGGTACGTTTGTATCATATTTCAGATTCTACAAATAGATGATACCATATAGTATTGCCACTTACTCCTTGGGAGAAAAGTTATGAGCAACCTAGATAGCATATTCAAAAGCAGAGACATGACTTTGCCAACAAAGGTCCGTCTAGTCAAGGCTATGGTTTTTCCTGTGGTCATGTATGGATGTGAGAGTTGGACTGTGAAGAAGGCTGAGCGCCAAAGAATTGATGCTTTTGAACTGTGGTGTTGGAGAAGACTCTTGAGAGTCCCTTGGACTGCAAGGAGATGCAACCAGTCCATTCTGAAGGAGATCAACCCTGGGATTTCTTTGGAAGGAATGATGCTAAAGCTGAAACTCCAGGACTTTGGCCACCTTGTGCGAAGAGTTGACTCATTGGAAAAGACTCTGATGCTGGGAGGGATTGGGGGCAGGAGGAGAAGAGGACGACCCAGGATGAGATGGCTGGATGGCATCACTGACTCGATGGACGTGAGTCTGCGTGAACTCCAGGAGTTGGTGATGCACAGGGAGGCCTGGCGTGCTGCGATTCATGGGGTATCAAAGAGTTGGACACGACTGAGCGACTGAACTGAACTGAACTGATAGTATTGCCTTTCTCTTTCTGACTTACTTCACTCAGTATGTTAATCTCTAGGTCTATCCACGTTACTGCAAATGCATTGTTTTGTTCTTTTTATGGCTGAGTAATATTCCACTGTTTATATATGCCAAGGAAGTGTGTACGCTTCTTTATCCATTTGTCTGTTGATGGATGTCTGTTTTTTTCCCCATGTCTTGCCTATTGCACATAGTGCTGCTATGAATATAGGTGTGCGTGTATCTTTTTGAATTATAGTTTTGTCCAGACAAATGCCCAGGAGTGGGACTGCTGGAGCATATGGTATTTTAGTTTTCTGAGGACCCTCCGTTCTTTCTCTGTAGTGGCTGTACCAGCTAACACTGCCACCAACAGAGCAGGAGGGTCCCCTTTTCCTCACGCCATCACCACCTGCTTTTATCTTGATATTCCCTGCCATCTGTTTCCTCTGGGTTGCATTCACTCTTCCTTTTCACAGTTTGTAAGTGGAAGATGCCTTTTGCTTCTCCAGAAGCAGTGGGTCTTCCCTAGGTGGTACTGTAGGGAGAACTTCCTACTTTGGTACAGGAGGCGAGAGTGGTCTTGAAGGTTTGTGAATCAAACGGAGCACAGCTTTCTCCGGCCTCCTGTCCTGCCCCCACTGTCTGTCGTGGGCACCAAGTCAGGGTCCATGGGAAAGAGCTGTGAATGGGGCGTCCACAGCATGTAGGGCCCCCGGTCCTTCTAAGTGGTCACACTAGCTCCTGAGAATTTGAGAATTTATTAAAGTGTCAGCTCTTTCCTCCTGAACTGTCTTTTAAAAATTTATTTATTTGGCTGCTCTGGGTCTTAGTTGTGGCATACAGGATTTTTAGTTGCAGCAGGTGGGATCTGGTTCCCTGATCAGGGATCAAACCCAGGCCCCCTTGAACTGGGAGTGCACCGTCTTCAGCCCCTGGACCACTGGGAAAGTCCCTCTCCTGACTTGTCTTTGTGATACCCTTTCCTCCATGCTTCGCAGAAGGTGGAGAAACTGATGTCCCCATCTCTGCACAGAGAGGTTGCCACTGTATAGAATTCCCATTCTTTTGTTTCCTTATGATCTGAGCTCTCTCATGGGCTCAGGAAAGATTGTGATTTTGGAGATTATCAGCTTTTCCTCATCGTTAGGTTGAGTATGGTGTTCTCTTGCTGTTTTCTACACCCTGAACCTACTTGGCTTTTTTTTTTTTAAGTTATATTTTCTATTATATTGAACATATATTCAGCTCATAAAACATTTTAATTGTTTTTTCCCCAGAAGATTATAGGAAAACATAAATTCGTTTTTATTTCTACTTGGATGCAAGTTCCCTGCTCCCACGCTTTGCCATTAGTCAATCAAGAATCAGTTACGTTGGATTAAAGAACACGTTATGAATTCACCTGTACTGAAAACATTGAGTTAAAAAAGTGAACACTCTGTAAACCTCACCCTTACTAGTGGCCCAGTCGCTTCCTCTTTTTCCCTTTAGAATACAGAATATTTTAAAATTCTGTTAGAGAATACATAAGCAGGAAATGTTAGAAGAAAATTTAGTTGAATGAGAAGATAGTCTCTGACCAGCAGAAGAACAAAATAGGATAAAAGAGGTGAGTAGTAGGCATGAGTGTTTGGTAAAAGCTCTGGGGTTCTTCCCAGGTGGCATAACGGTCAAGAGTCCACCTGCTAACGGAGAAGACGCAGGAGATGCGTGTTCAGTCCCTGGGTCAGAAAGATCCCCTGGAGGAGGAAATGCCAACCCACTGCAGTATTCTCTCTTGGGAGAATTCCACACAGAGGACCCTGTCCAGTGGGCTACAGTCCGTGGGGCCACAAAGAGTTGGACACGACCGAGCAGGCACACAGAAGCTAGGGGACAGAGGAGAGGAGAGGTGGTTGTTTCCTGAGGAGTCCAAGAGACACTCCCTAGGGCTTTCATATATTTAACTCTTAGACATTGGACTGACTTGGCTTTTTAAAAACAGGAAGAGAAAGGAAAATAGCTTCTTTTGCTCACAATTCGTATGTTTTTGATTTAAAGTTGTTGATAGAGTGCATTTTCCCTCACCAATGTAACTTTTCAAAAAATGTATTGATATCCACTTAAAAATTTTTTTTCTAGATATTTATTTACTTGGCTGCCTTGGAGCTTGGTTGGGGTGCCCAGGCTTTGTTGTTCCACTGCATGTGGGATCTTAGTTCACCCACCAGGGATTGAACGTGCATCTCCTGCATTGCAAGGTGCATTCTTAACCACTGGCCCACCAGGGAAGACCCTCATGCCCACTCTTTATTTCTCACAAACTTAACTTTCCATAATGTTTATTGGTTTGTTCCATTTTATAAAAATAATACATGATCATTGTAGAAAATTAGAAAATAGAGTATAGAGTGTAAGTAGAGTATAAAGGAAACAATAAAATGAAAGAGATCAGTTTTAAATAAAATTAAGTACAAAATAATGTATACATATAAAAAATTAAACATTGCAAACTATACAGGGTAAAACACAAGGTAAGCCGTCTATAAGATCATGGCATCCGGTCCCATCACTTCATGGCAAATGGATGGGGAAACAGTGGCTGACTTTATTTTGGGGGGCTTCAAAATCACTGCAGATGGTGATTGCAGCCTTGAAATTAAAAGACGCTTACTCCTTGGAAGGAAAGTTATGACCAATCTAGACAGCACATTAAAAAGCAGAGACATTACTTCGCCAGCAAAGGACCATCTAGTCAAGGCTATGGTTTTTCCTGTGGTCATGTATGGATGTGAGAGTTGGACTGTGAAGAAAGCTGAGCACTGAAGAACTGATGCTTTTGAACTGTGGTGTTGGAGAAGACTCTTGAGAGTCCCTTGGGCTGCAAGGAGATCCAACCAGTCCATCCTAAAGGAGATCAGTCCTGGGTGTTCATTGGAAGGACTGATGTTGAAGCTGAAACTCCAATACTTTGGCCACCTGATGCGAAGAACTGACTCATTTGAAAAGACCTTGATGCTGGGAGAGATTGAGGGCAGGAGAAGGGGATGACAGAGGATGAGATGGTTGGATGGCATCACCGACTCAATGGACATGAGTTTGGGTGAACTCTGGGAGGTTGTGATAGACTGGGAGGCCTGGTGTGCTGTGGTTCATGGGGTCACAAAGAGTCGGACACGACTGAGCGACTGAACCGAACTGAAGCCTTCTATGAGGGCTCAGTCGGGGACTGCTTTGGGCTTTTTACTTAAATAACAAAACACTGTTCTCAATGGAAGTACTTAATGTAATATTATTTTCAGGTTTTTATTTTTTAATGACCAGATGAGTGTATTTGTCAAAGTTTTTTATGGAGCTATTTTACATGTGATTGTCTTCCTAGTTTCTACCTGAAATAAATATTTTGAAAAACCGAAAAAAAAAAAAAAAAAGAGTCTGCCTGCAAGAGACCTGGGTTCAATTCCTGGGTTGGGAAGATCCCCTGGAGAAGGAAATGGCAACCCACTCTAGTATTCTTGCCTGAAGAATCCCATGGACAGAGGAGCCTGGAGGGCTATAGTCCATGGGGTCACAAGAGTCGGACACGACTTAGTGACTAAACCATGACACCAAGGCTTCTATGCACTGTTTGAATTTTATGTGTCCCTTTCAGATGTTTTGCTACATAAACCCATACACGATAAGTAAGTTCACACCAGCTAAGTTCATATCTAAGGCAGCTACGTCTCGGGGCCCTACGGAGCACAAGGTCACCTGGGAATGAGGGCATCCCCAACACCCTGCACCTCGCTGCTCACATTGAGCCCAGCCAAGCTCCATGGTGAGGATTTGGGCTTCCCTTTATTTTTTATACTGAGGTCTTTTCACCCCTTAGGCCGCACCATGTGGCATGTGGGGTCTTCATTCCCCAACCAGGGCTTGAACCCAATGAAAGGGTCTGAACCACTGGACCAGCAGGGAAGTCCCTTGGGTTTCCCTTCGCCTGGGTCTTATGCCTTTCTCGTCATTGCTTGGCTTAACTGCATTGCGTTCACCTTCCATTCTCTATCTGAGTCTTACTGAATTTTACCCTCTTTTTCTACTTAGAGGCAACAACTCTCAATTATTCATGATTCTAGTAGTTTCTTGCTTCTGGGGTTCCAGTAAAATTGGTATCCCCTGGACTGATGAGAAGCTCTGTCTCTTCACTGAGAACATCACCTACTGATTTATTTTCTCGTTAAACCTAATTGGCTGGAATTCCTGGTATTAGGTAACAGAGATGATAAATGACATTTTAATTCCAGATCAGCTTACTTCTACTTAAACCCTTTTTAGGGACTTCAACAGAAAATTGTCCATTTCATGGAGATTTTCAGATTTACCAGCATAAACCTGTGCTGGCATTCTCAGGCTTTGAAAATCCTCTCTGTAACTTAACGTCCTTTTTCTTCTTTTTAATCTGTTCTCCTTTTTGGAATGATTAGATTGGTCAGAGATGGACTACTGTATTATTCATTTTTAAAGAACCAGCTATTGACTTAACATATCGTTTTCTTGTTTCATATTCATGGATTTCTGCCTATATTTTTATCACTTCCTTTCTCCAACTCCAGCACTTCCTAATAAGGGAGAAAGAATCCACTTTCCAGTCTGCACACTAAAAAAATTTAAGTTTCCTGGGCTGTAGACAGGTGTCGGGAGGGAACAGGCTTCTGAAGCAATTAAGTCCAGGAAACAGTGGAGTAGGTACAGTTCACTCCTCTCCCCTGCCTCCTCCTCCCTCACCCCCAAAATTCTTTTCAAAACCCTCAGAGTGCCAGTGTTCATTAAGAACGTCAGAGGACGGTCAGTTTCCATTCTCCCAGACTGATTCATTAGAATATGGAATCCTCTTCTTCCCTCTGAACTTCTTTTAGGCTTACGATGTCTCAGAATTCACACTGGAAAATGCTCCCCTATTGCTTAATTGGGGCTTCCTGGTGGCTCCGTCAGTAAAGAATCTGCCTTCAATACGGGAGACCTGGGTTCGAGCCCTGGGTTGGGAAGATCCCCTGGAGAAGGACATGGCAACCCACCCCAGAATTCTGGCCTGGAGAATCCCATGGACAGAGGAGCCTGGTGTGCTACAGTCCACGGGATCACAGAGAGTCAGACACGACCGAACAACTCAGCGTAGCATAGCGCTTAACTGTTCCAGCTGACGTGTCTCTTTCTCCCCTTTCCCCTCCTCCTGAGCCCAGTGGAGACCACCTTGGATCTTGATCCTGCTGTCTCCACGTGTCGGGACGTATGAGAAGCATGGTGGTAGATGAAGATGCCAGATGCAACACGCTGGCACAGGACTTGCTGTTACAAGGCCTGGCGGGAGCGTGCCCTGCTGACACCTTGACTTAAGCCCAGCGTAACCCCCACTTTGGTCTTCTGGCCTCCAGACTGTACAAGAGTAAATTTGTACTGATTTGATGCCCGCAGTCTGTGATAAGTTGTTACAGAAGCTTTGTTGCATTGCTTAGTCGCTCTGTCGTGTCTAACTCTTTTGCGACCCCAGGGACTGCAGCCCGCCAAGCTCCTCTGTTCATGGGATTCCCCAGGCAAGAATACTGGAGGGGGTTGCCATTTTCTTCTCCAGGGGATCTTCCTGACCCAGGGATCGAACCCGCGTCTCCTGCATTGAGAGGTGAATTCTTTGCCCCTGGGCCACCAGGGAACCTATGGGAAACTAAATAGAGGCTACTATGGAAACAACTGTGACAATTTAATGTGAAATTTTACGTGAAATGGATAAATTTATAGAAAGAAGACAATGCTCCAAAACTGGCACAAAAAGAAAGGAAAAAATCTGAATCTGTAACTGAAAACTTACCCACAAAGAAGACTCCAGGACCAGATGGCTTCACCAGAGAATTATAGCTCACATTTAAGGAAAAACAATGCTATCCTTACACAAAGCCTTCCAGAGAGAGAAAAAAGGGAAGATGGCCCAGCTTGCTTTGCAAAACCAGTTTAACTTGATACAAAAAAAGGGAAAAGGATAATATAAGAAAGAAAAATTATAGGCAAATCTCACTCATGAACATAGATGCAAAAATTCTAGATGAAATATGAAAAAAATAACCAAACTGCAAGGTAGATTTAATATTATAAACTGAAACATCATTTGGTAAATTAACAGTTTAGGGGAGAAAAATATGATTATTTTAATGAATGTAGAAAAAGCACTTGGTAAAGTCCAATACCCACTCATGAACTCGAAGAAAACTAAGAATATAAAGAAATTCCTTAATATTTTGAAAGGTATCCATCAAAAAATCTGCAGAAGTTTCATATTTATTTGTGAAATGCTAAAAGAGTTTCTTTTAGGACTGGCAGCTAGACAAAGATGCTTGCTATCTTTACTTCTGTTCAACATTGGACTGGGGGTCCTAGCCAACGTAATAAGGCAATAAAATTAAGGAAATCACAGGGTTTGGAAATGCAGCAACAGATTTGTCTTTATCTACATAAAATGGAATTGTATATGTCTCAACTTACAGAGATGTTATAGGTAAATTATTAGACAATTGAATAAGAGAGGGTTACAAGTCAATATACAAAAGTAAGTTGGATTTCTATAATCAGCAATGAACAGAAAATGAAAAGTTTAATGATAACATTTAAATACTATGAAAAAGTGTATGCTGATAAAATTAGGCATCTTAGATGAAATGGAGAAATTCATAGGAAGATACAAGCTATCAAGACTGACCATAGAAGAAATAGGAAAGCTAAATAGATATAAGCACTTGATATTAGTAGTATAAAAACTTCCCACAAGGAAAGCCCAGTTCCAGATGGCTTCACTGGTGGAATAACAAACATTTAAAGAATTAATGCCTATTCTTTATAAATTCTTTACCTCCCCCCCAAAAAATATCAAAGAGAAGGGAACATTACACAACACATTCTGAGGCCAGTAATCAGTCCAGTTCAGTTCAGTCGCTCAGTCGTGTCCGACTCTTTGCGAGCCCATGGGCTGCAGCACACCTGGCCTCCCTGTCCATCACCAACTCCCGGAGCTCACTCAAACTCATGTCCATCGCGTCAGTGATGCCATCCAGCCATCTCATCCTGTGTCGTCCCCTTCTCTTCCTGCCTTCAACCTTTCCTAGCATCAGGGTCTTTTCCAATGAATCACTTCTTCGCATCAGGTGGCCAAAGTATTGCAGTTTCAGCTTCAGCATCAGCCCTTCTAATGAATATTCAGGGCTGATTTCCTTTAGGATGGACTGGTTGGATCCTTTAGGGCGGACTGGTTGGATTGCAGCCCAGTAATACTCTGATACCAAAAACCAGACAAACCTACCACAAGAAAACTGCAGACCAATATCGCATGAGTATCCATGTGAAAATCCTCCAGTAATCACTAGCAAACCAAATCCGGTGACATATGAAAAGGACCATCCTCCATGACTGAGTAGGATTTATCCCAATAATGCAAGATAGCGAAGGACAGGGGATCCTGGTGTGCTGCCGCTCACGGGACTGCAAAAAGGCGGACACGACTGAGCGACCGAACAACAAAATGCCGCATTTAGTGGTGGAAGTTAGGATGCTTTCCCCTGAGATCAGGAGCAAAACAAGGATGCCCATCCTCATGACTTCTATTCCACATTTTACAGGGGTCTCTAGCCAGGGCAATTGGGCAAGAAAAACAGGTACCCATATTGAAAAGGAAGGAGCAATATTAACTCTATTTACAGATGACATAGCCTTCTTTGTAGAAGATCCTAAGTAATCTACTATTCACTGAACTACATTATTAATTAAATTACTTATTAGAACTACTAAATGAGTTCACCAGGTTTCGAGACACAAGATCAACATACAGAAATCAATTATATTTCTATACACTAGCAGTGAATAATCTGAAAATAAAATTAAAAGAATTCTTTTACAATAACATCAAAAAGAATAAAACGCATCAGAATACATTTGATAAAGAAAGTGCAAAATAGTATACTCTGAAAATTTCAATACATTGTTGAAAGAAATTAGAGTAGAAAAATTAAATGGAAAACATATTACGTTCATGGATTAGAATAATATTGTTACCAGGGCGGTAATTCCCAAACAGACCTATAGATCCAATGTGATCCCTATTAGAATTCTCGCTGGCTTCTTTGTATAGATGATAGTCACTCAGCCATGTCCAGCTCTTTGCGACCCCATGGATAGTTCATGGAATTCTCCAGGCCAGAACACTGGAGTGGGTAGCCTTTCCCTTCTCAAGGGTAACTTCCCAACCCAGGGATCGAGCCCAGGTCTCCCGCATTGCAGGTGGATTCTTTACCATCTGAGCCACATGGAAGCCCAACAATACTGGAGTGGATAGCCTATCCCTTTTCCAGTGGGTCTTCCTGATTCAGAATCGAACCAGGGTATAAATTGACTGTCTAATCCAAAATCCACACACACAAGGAACTCAGAATCATATCTAAAACAATCTTGCAGATGAAGAACAAATTTGGAGGATTCACATTCCTGGTTTCAAGACCTACTACAAGGCTACAGGGATCAAAATAGTGCAATACTGGCCCAAGTATAGTCCTTTATATTAATGGGGTTGAATTAAGTGTCTAGAAATGAACCTTCACAATTACAGCCAATTGATTTTGGCAAGGGTGCAAAATCCATTAAATGGGGAAAGGATAGACTTTTCAACAAACAGTGCTGGAACAACTGGATAGCCACATGCAAATGAAATTGGACGCCTATCTCAAGCTCTAAGAAATTAGCTCAAAATGAATCCAAGACTTAAATGTAAGAGCAAAAATTATAACACTCTTAGATGAAAACAGTGGGCTAAATCTTCATGATCTTGGCTTGGAGCAATGATTTCTTAGATATTTCCCATATGGGCAATCAAGGGAAAAACAGGTAATCCGAAACTTCATCAAGATTAAAACTTTTGTGCTTCAAAGGGCTTTGTCAGCTAAAGAATGTCACTCACCGTCCAGCTCTATAAGGGTCAGGTCATCTGGGATTCAGAGTGAAGATCAGGAATGAGGCCTTCTGGCTCTGGGAAAACCTGGCAGAACAGGCCTCCAAATAGTTAGGTACTTTCAGGAGGAGATTTGATTAACCCAGCTTCTTACATCTTCTCATACCTAGGAAAGCACTACAGGCATGAACAGACACCTGCTTCTCGGGACTAGCAGAAACTTTCCCCTGAGACGCGTGCTCGATTGGACGTGCCCCCTCCACCAGTCTTACACTCACTGACTCTTCCCCCCACCTCTTCAGAGCAGGGCCTCAGAGCTATCTGAGAGGCTGCCTCCCAGGCTATAGCCCTCAATAAGTCCCCAACCGAAGCTGAACTCACAGGTCTCATGCTTTGCCCCGCTCCCCACACCCTTGACAACACCATCAGCGAAGAGAAAAGACAAGCCGCAAAACGGAGAAAAGACGAGCCACAAAATAGAGAAAAACAAGCCACAAAATGGAGAAACATTTTGCAAATCTTATGCCTGATTGTGGGCTTCCCTGGTGGCTCAGCTGGTAAAGAATCTGCCTGCAACGCAGGAGACCCCAGTTTGATTCTCGCGTCTGGAAGATCCCCTGGAGAAGGGATATGCCACCAACTCTAGTATTCTTGGGCTTCCCTGGCGGCTCAGATGGTAAAGAATCTTCCTGCATTACGGGAGACCTAGGTTTGATCCCTGAGTTGAGAAGATCGCCTGGAGAAGAGCGTGGCAACCCACTCCAGCATTCTTGCCTGGAGAAGAATCCCATGGACAGAGGAGCCTGGTGGGCTACAGTCCATGGGGACCCCATGCGACTGAGTGACTGAGCAGACCATGTCTGATAGAGGCTCATACATTCCATGGTGTGTATCAGCCACATTTCATTTACTTATCAGCTGATGGACTTCTGGGTTGTTTTCACTTTTTGGCTTTTGTTAATAACACTGCTGTGAACCTCTGTGTACAGGTTCTTGTATGGGCATGTTTTGTTTCTATTAGGTCAGGGTGGAATTGCTGATGTGGTAACTCTATGTTGAACCTTTGGAGGAACTGCCAGACTGTTTTCCAAAGTGGCTGAACCATTTCACATTCCTGAAGGGTATGTGGGTTCCTGAGTTTCCACATTCTTGATCACTCTTGCTTTCATCTGCCTCTTTGATTACAACAGTCCCGGAGCCAGATCTCACTACGTTTTGATTTGTGTCTCCCTGATAGCAGATGAAGCTGAGCATCTTTCCTATTCGCTAATCAGCTTTGTATATCTTCTTTGGAGAAACGTCTTCATAAACTTTGCCCTGTCCCCCCCACCCCCTTGCTTTTTTAATGAGCTGTCCTCTTGTTATTGAAATGTAAGAGTTCTTTATATGATCTAGATTCAAGTCTCCTTTCAGATATAAGATTTGCAAAAACTTGTCTCCCATTCTGTGAGTTGTCTTTTCCCTTTCTTGGTGAGATCCTTTGAAGCACAAAAGTTTTTAATCTCAGTGAAGTCCAGTTTATTTTCTCTTTGTGCTTTCGGTGTCATTATCTAAGAAACCATCATTCAGTTGAGTGGGGAGGGGCGCATGTGTGTGTATGAGTGGATATAATTTTTTAAAGTAATTAATTAACTAACTTTTGGCTACTCGGGGCCTCCACTGCTGCGTGCAGGCTTTCTCTAGTTGCAGTGGGTGGGGACTGCTCTTGCTGCAGTGCACGGCCTGCTCATTGTGGAGGCTGTTCTTGCTGCGGAGCATGGGCTCTAGGCGTGTGGGCTCTGTAGTTGTAGTTCACAGGCTTAGCTGCCCCAGTGGAATCTTCTCAGACCAGAATTGAACCTGTGTCCTTGGCACTGGCAGGCAGATTCTTAACCACTGGACCACCAGGAAAGTCCAGGCTATAATTATTTTTGACAGAAACGAGGCCATGTTTATCACCACTCTTTTGCAACCTCCACTGAAGACCTAGCCCTGTGTGTTGAGCGGATTATTCTGTGAATGAACACTGCTGTGTTGCTGGGCACCACCAGTTTCAGTGTCAACCATTCAGCTCCTGGATGCATTTTTGCCATTGTGAGCAGCGTGGGGGCACTTGGCTCTGCTATGCGCCCTGGCTTACGTGCTCAGCATAAATCCCCAGAAGTCGACCTTCTGGGTGGAAGGGTATTTGCATTTATATGACTTCCTGCTGGGGCTGTTGCTGGGTTTTAGCGTGTGGGCAGCTGCACAGGATCTGAATTGATGTCCCCTCCTGGCCTGAAGTTGGTGAACAGCCGGCTCATTGGAAAAGACCCTGATGCTGGGAAAGATTGAGGGCAGGAGGAGAGGGGGACAGCAGAGGCTGAGATGGTTGGATGGCATCACCAACTAAATGGACATGAGTTTGAGAAACTCCAGGAGATGGTGAAGGACAGGGAAGCCTGGCGTGCTGCAATTCATGGGGCAGCAGAGAGTCGGACACGACTGAGCTACTGAACAACAACCACCCAGCCTGAGCTCTCGGAGCATCTTGGAGAGGCTCTGTCTGCCTCCAGACCTGAAGGAGAGGGAGCATGACTGCATTTCGGTGCTGAGCTGAAAATGCTGGCTCACTGCCCTGGACTCCTGGGACCAGCCTCGTGGCCCTGCCAGCTCTCACGGGTGCTGGATGAACCGTACACCCCAGGGACCCAGGGCTGGGGTGGCCCACACATTGGTCTTCCAGCCCTGTCTTCCCATCCGTGCAAAGAAATCCCTTCTGTAGGAAGAGCCCCAGATCAAAGAGTGTGCTGCAGCTGGAGAACTTCAGGCTGTGCTTGGTCCCTTTGGTGGCTCAAAAATAGACCAGCCATTATGCAGGTGATACGTTAACGTCAGGGTTTGTGTAAGATGGTAATTGCCTCCGAGGCCAGAGTGCGCACCCCGCCTTTGGACTCCAGATCCCCAGATCAGGACCTCACATCAGTCAAACCCACCCGTATCTAAAGCGAAGCTTTTGCACCTGGACAAAGCCATCCTTCAAGCAAGAGAGGGCGAGGGCAGGGGCCCCAGAGATAGCCAGCGAGAGCCTCTCCAAGAGGAAGCCGCGAGCTGAGCCATAGTCATGTATTCAGAAACACGCACAAACACATCCGCTTGGGGTCTGGAGTGGCAGGCGGGAGATAAATGGAAAATTTTGGCATACAATTAACGTAATGGTAGTCCTCCAGCCCCACAGAGTTCAATTTGCAGAAGCAACGTTTCAATCCAGGCTGTTTATCACCCCATGGAGGCCGGTTACTGAGAGATAACGGAAAAGCTGTTATGTGGTCCAGGCAGTGATTTGTCTTGGAGACAATCCTGATGACTCTGTGTAAAGAAGCATTGGTACCCAGACACGTGTTTCAAATGAATGCATCCCTTTTGATGGCTGGCATCAGGCACTTTTGGTAAGCGTCTGAGTGTCCTGGTGTGTCTGTGAAATTGCCAGAGATTTGGAGATTTGGAGTCCAAGCCTGGGGTTTCTACTGACCATTCTCCACATCCCAGCTGCTGTCTGCCCACCCTGGGGGCAATAAGCCACTCCCCCGGGCCCTTCCCGTCTTTGAGGTAATCAAAGCTAGAGTGAAAGCTAAGAGGTGGTAGTTGATGCCGCTGGCTGCTTAGCTAATAGCCACTCACCCTAATTTCGGTCAGAGCTGCAAAATGCCGGTTTAAACCAATTTGCTCTCCCAGCCTCCCTTGTGGTCAGTGATGGCACGGTGGCACCATTCTGGCTAAAAAGGTGTGAGTGACGGTCACTGGGGATAGCTTCTGGGGAAAGCTCTGTGCAAGTACCAGCGTTGGCTATTGTTTCCACTGCTTGGGTCTTTGTGTGCTTCCTCCTGCTCAGAATGCAGAGGGAGTGGCTTGATCTCAGCAGCCACTGTGTGACCACGAGGATCACAGTCACAGGCTGAGGAGGATGGGGTAGAAGGACAGAGGACCCTGGCCATTGATGACATTTTTGGATGGAAGCAGCTGAACCTCACCTCCAGACTTTTCCATGAGACAAAACAAGCCCTTCACTTGTTCAGCTGGGTTCAGGTCTCTGTCACATGCAACGCTAACTGCTTCAGCAGTATGAACCGTCTGTCTGGAGTTCAGGCCAGAGGTCTGGCTGGAGACGGCAGTCTGGGAGTCAGCAGCACTTGGTGGGCTGGAGGGCTTTGTTTGTAATGGTTGAGGCCTCCAGGGGTGAGGAGAAGGGGCCCAGAAAAAGGCTGGGATGTTGGCATTAGCGAGGGGCAGATTGTGGAAGGAGGGCCCTCCAGAGTGTGAGGGGAGGCAGGAGAAGAGTTTGGAGGGCAGGGTATGGCAGAGGCCAAGCATCCTCTATCTTTTCAGCCCCCTGGCATCTCTTCCTGCATCATGGTAGGAGAGTCGTCCTCAGCAGCCAGTGAGTGGAATTCATCCTCTGCACTGCGGCCCCGTCCTCCCTCTCTGTTCACCATCTCAGTGACTGGCATCGTCACCCACTCCCATGTGTGGGCTCCTCCTGCACCCACCCTCCCTTCTGAAGCTCTTCTCTCTCCTCCTTCCTCTCCACTCCCCTGCCATCGTCTTCTGCCTGGACCCTGCAGGCTCCTCCCGGCGTAGCTCCCTCCTCCACCCCATCCAGCTTTGCTCTGCATGCTGACAGATGACCTAGAAAATCTTCTCCTTCCTCCTTCGCTCAAAACCCTTCAGTGCTTCCCAGCTACCCTTCTGGTGAAGCCCACCACCCTTGGTATGGACCACAAGACCCTTTACTATCTGGGCCCTGCCTGCCTCCCATCCTGTCTTAGCCAGCACTGCAAGCATTTCAGATGATGCTCCATTAGCTGGGCAAGGGATGGGTTCCAGGCTTCTGCACCTTTGCTCTTCCCTCTTCCCGAAATGCCGTTCCCTTGCCCCTGGTGGTGAGCCCTTACACATCCCTTGAGAGCCCTGCAGACTCCTCTGAAGACCTGCCCTCCAGGCAGCTTCCCTCATTCCTGTGGCACTTTTGTTGAACCAGGTGAGTTGAAGAACTCAGCATAATGTACCACAGTGAATTATACCCATGACAGTGTCCCTCACCAGAATATGCATTAATATTCAGACCATGTCTGAATTAAAGCACCCAGCCCAAGGCTTGACATGGAGCTTGATAAGTCACTGTTGGAGGGATGGGAAGATGGGTGGATTTGATGGGTAGAGGGATGAGTCAGTGAGCCACTGAATGGATTCATGGATGGATGGGTGGGTGGATGAGTGGCTGGCTGGCTGAATGGGTGGGTTAATGAGTCATTGAGTCGATTCATAGATGAGTGCATGAATGGGTAGGTGAGTGGACGAATGGACAGATGAATGGGTAGATGGGAGGATGAACGGGGGGATGGATGGGTGAGCAGATCACTGGATGCCCACCCCCTGTTCCCCCACCTTGTCTAAGCCCCTTCTCCATAGCACTGAGCTATGTCCACCTTCTCAAATGAGAACATAAGCTCCATGAAGACAGAGACTGTTTTGTTGAGGACTCTATTCTCAGAGCCCCGAAGTGTTACAGACGTATAGGCGCTGCTCAGTAACAAGCCAATGAGGAAGAGGTCAGGGACGAGGGTCCATGTCTTGTCTCACTCACCCAGGCTTCCCTTCTCTCCTATGGTCTCTCTTTTTTGCAAAGAGATTTTTTATTTGATAATATAGCACTTAATAATAGGAAGTGAAGTCAAGTGAAGTCAAGTTGCCCAGTCGTGTCCAACTCTGCGACCCCATGGACTGTAGCCTACCAGGCTTCTCTGTCCATGGGATTTTCCAGGCAAGAGTACTGGAGTGGGTTGCCATTTCCTTCTCCAGAGGATCTTCCCAATCCAGGGATCGAACCCAGGCCTGCCGCATTGCAAGCAAATGCTTTACCCTCTGAGCCACCAGGGAAGCTCAACATCCTCCTAATTATGAAATATTTCTCCTACAATACCATAAACATTTTCAATGACTGCATAATATTCCCTTGGATGATTTTTTCTACAGTCTATTAATAAATCTCCCATTTCTAGACCTTTAAATATTAGCTAATTCTCACTATTATACATTGCGTATGTGTAGAAATAGATAGACAAATTGTTATAGATAGACAAATAATTAGGAAAAAATATGTTCAGTTCAGTCACTCAGTCAGGTCTGACTCTTTGAGACTCCATGGACTGCAGCACGCCAGACCTGCCTGTCCATCCGCTGTGTTATAATGAGAATATCCACTGAAAGCAGCTATATAATTCCACACACAATTATAATGCAGCGGTATACACAAAATCTTCGCAGTAGTTGCCTTTGTCTGGGGGAATCAAGAGAGTTTTTAGTTTTCTTTAACTTTTATGCTTCTCATATGGTCTCTTTAGGATCAAGCTGAAATAAAGGCACAGAGGGGTGCCTACATTCAAGATCAGTCCAGGTCCAGACAGGGAATGAGCTCTGCTCAGATGTCTGGAATCCAGGCAAGTGTGTGGCTGTATTTTTTAGGTGCAGAACCTCTCGGGAGGGTGGAGAGACACTAGGAGGAAAGAGGTCTCTGTGAAGGGAGAGCTCTAAATGGGTGTTGGGGAAGGCTTCCTGGAGGAGGTGGCTTATGAACCTGGCCTGGGAGGATTTGTAGGGTGAAGATGGGCAGACATGGGCATAGGGGAGCAGAGCCAGTGGACTGGGAAAGAAGCCTGGGTCGGTTTGACTGGAGAGCTAGGTGCAGTGGACGGAAAGATGGGCAGAGAGAAAATAATTGAACAAGCCTACCTGTAATAGCTGAGAAAGGACCTGGGAGAGGTATCTAGCAGGACTAGAAAATAGCCTGACCCGGGTGGTGCTCCTGGGAACACCATAAACCAAGGGACTCAACCACAGGTGTCTGCCTGGAGCTGGCCGCAGAGATGACTTCAGGGGTGGGCATGTGACCCAAACTGGCCAATCAGTGTCTTCTCTGGGACCTTCTCTGGCTTCCTGGGTGAGGCTCAGCTGGACCAGCTTCCTAGTCATGGGTGATGAAGTCTGCAGCGCCAACACCAAGGCACCAGGGAGGAGGCAAAGAGAGGAAACGAGAGAAGACTGCTGTCATCCGGGCCCCTGGAGGGGTCGCCGCGCTGGAGCCAGAGCACTTGACCGTTTTCTGAACCAGGGCAGCCCCTGATCGCCCTATTTGCAGAAGGTTCTGTTTGATGATGTGAAAACAGATCCGGAAGCTGCAGGTTTCAGGGCATGCAGCCCTTTGTGGGCAGCAGGCAGGTCAGGGTCAGATGCTGGCGTTGGGGGCTTCTCTGGGGCCACCAGCCCTGGTCCCAAGGGAGCAAAGCTCTGGCTGCACCGTCTCCTGGCATCTCGCAGAAGCTGGAGCCTTTGTGGGGTTGGTGGAGAAATGTCTGGATGTGGGAAGACGTGGGTACTCCTTCCAGTGCCAATAAAGCTCCAGCAGAGGCCAGCCTGGAAACGGGGAAGAAAGTCCAGCTTTGGTCAAAGGAGCCCTGTCTGCCTGGGGCCTCAAGTCCGGTAATGAGATGCTCGGCAAGGCAGCAAAAGCCAAATTCTCTGCTCAAAGCTGGGGTTCCTGTGAGCAGAGGCGGGAGGTAGGGGGTGCAGTGGGTGAGGGGTGCCGGGGGCCCTCCTGGTGTCTCTGCTCTGCACACCTGGCTGGGCCGACACAAGTGAATCTGAAACCTGGGGAGGCCAATCACCGCCCCCAGGTACAGCCCGGCCTGGGGCGTGCAGCCCGGCTGGCAGATAACCCAGGCCTGGAGGCAGCCAGCTGGGGAGGGTGGTTGCTAGGAGACTGAGATCTCCAGGCGGACGTCCAAATTTCAGGCCACGACTCAGAAGGAACCCTGGGCTTTCGCCCCTGGCCCTCGGCATCTTTAGAAGCCAAATCCCCAGGGGTCACCTGAGACCTGAGAGGGGCAGATGTCTCGACCCGGCAACAGGGCTGGGGTGGGGGTGTTGCTCAGCCCTGACACAGGCTCAGACCCTGAGACAGGCCCAGCCAGAGCCGATTCCCCCAGGGCCCCGCTCCGGGTGCAGCCGGAGAGGACAGCGGTAGAGGAAGATGCTGCGCACACACAAACGCACGCATGAGTGAACACTGACGCAGGACACACACGTGTATTCACACACAGGATGCACACGCACGTACTTCATTAATATTCCAAGACACCATCCTGTCTCCCCTCTCATCTCCCTCCTGCCGTTGTCCAGCAAATCCCTAAGATTCCATCTTAACTGTCCGCTGATCAGAAAGGCTGTCCCTAAACCCTTCTAGCAGGAACCCACGTGCACCACGTATGGAGCGCCGTGCATGGCTGTGGTCTCGGGTCCAGTGCCCAGTGGACCTCTGGAATGTAAACTCCTTAAGGTCAGACAGGGAAGCCTGGTCACTGATACATACTCTGTACTTCAGCTCATGGCTGGGTTTCACTGAATGTGGAGTAAACGCGATGAGTAAATGCTCTCTTCCGCCTCTCCTTTGGGAAAGAACTAGAGTAGTCCCTGCTCGCCGTGACTCAAGAAAGGCCAGCGCAGCAACAAAGACCCAGAGCAGCCAAAAATAAGAAAATAAATAAAAATATCGGATGAGTGAATGCATGCATAAATGAACGAACGGGACGGAGAGCGGCTTTCGCTTACTCTTACCTGATCCTAGGCATTATTTCGCCTCTTTGGGACTCAGTTTCCTCATCCTTACAAAGGATGTAATAAACCGTGTCTCACAAGGCTATGTTTAAATTGTAGCATCCATAGCTGTGTCCGGCACGTAACAGATACACTAGATATTTCTCTAGTTTAATTCATCCCGCGGAGTTTCACTTCCGCCTTTGAGTCAGCGGCTGGTTTGGCGGCCACGTTCCTGGATGGAATTCTAAGCGGCATCCAGGCTGGACTCACCCAGCATTCGCATAGCTCCCAGACACAGAGTAATTGCTGCTGCGTGTTGGCGTCCCAGGGGTGGGGCAGCGTTTCAGCCCATCTGTCCCCGCCACAGGGACAGGTCACACAGAGGCTGTCTCCTCACTGAGGCCGGTGGCTGTGGCTGACTCACTGTGGTCCATGTCCTAGCTCCGTCCTCAGAACGTGTCTGGCTTCTGGACTGGGCAGGACAGTACCGGCCGGCCTTGGGGGATTCCATTGAGGGTGAGCTGGGGGCCCCAACCTGGTGCACCCCATGTCCCGTCTGCTCTGTCAGTGGCTGAGCTGAGGTTTTCAGATATACCGTGTGATCTCCCCATCCCTGCGGCTTTGTCAGGCGTAACTGAGGCAGACCTGGGGAGAACCCGTGGTCCCCTTGGAACCTCGGGCTCTGTGTCTCTTTCCCGCCTTCCTGGTGGATGGAGAGCCTTCAAATAGACTCTTTCCCCTTCCTTTCCCTACAGCCTCTGTTTATAGGGTCCAGCCAGCCCTGCCCTGAGGACGTCCTGGTTGTAGGGGAGACAGGCTGCCCAGATGCTGAAGATGTGCGTTAGCAGTGGGCTCCTGCAGGGGACTCTCGGGATCTAAAGCAGGCCCAGAGGTGTCCTCTCATTCTCCAGGACCCCGGCCATGTGGGTGGCCTTATCTCTATTTCACAGATAAAGAATCCAAAGAGCAGAGAAGGAGTCAGTCAACTGTTTTGTTAATGAGCCGGTTTAGCAGACACCCCAAAGCTGGTGGCATCACGACAAGCAAGGGTTCTCGATTCCTGGTCCACCTGTTGGTTGACCCAGGCCAGCTCCTGGGTGACTCCGTGGGCTCAGGTCTGCTCCAGGCCCAGGCTGCTCAGACCATCTTCGGCTCCTGGCCAATTCCAGGAGCGCAGACCCCCAGGCACTCTGATGGCCCCTGGACACCAGGTGTCAATCCTGTTGGCACTGATTTTGTTTCGGCCAGGTGGATGGATAGGGAAACGCTCCACGTTCTCAGGCAAGAGGTGGGTGGATGAGGATACGCTCCATGCTCTTGGGCAGGAGACTCAGAAGCTTGGCCCGAATCATGCAGCTCAGGGTGGGGCTGGGATTTGAACCCACATACACTGACCCAGTGCATAGCCCCGGACACCAGCCTCTCCTCTGAAATCATGCCAGAAACCCAGGCTCGGGGCTCCACAGGTGGCAGCTTTTCTTCCCGCGTCTCTCAGAGGTCAGAGCATCTGAGCGCGATCAGCTGCACCTTGAAGTCCCGGAGCGAGCTGTCAGGAGTGGCCCGGCCATCTGCACAGCAGGGAAGTAAGGTGACTGCAGTCACTTCTTTTGTTCGCTCCTTACTGCCTTTATTCATTGAGATGTCCACTGAACAGCGGCTCTGTGTTGCTCAAAGCTTGGATCTTGGGAGAGAAACCAGACAGGGGCCCTGTGACCAGGGAGCTGCTAGAACCTTAGAGCAAAATGAGACCTCAGAGCACAGCATCCTCACAGGGAGTCATCAGCCTCAGTCCCGCTTCCTGCAAGTGACAGGGAGCTCACTACCTCACCAGCCAGCCTCTCCAAACTGGACATCTCTGCCGGTCAAAAAGTCCTCCCTCCCTTCCTTCCTTCCCTTCTTCCTGGTTTTGCCCTTTGTTTTGCTCCCAGAAACATTCTGGCGTCATCTCCTGGTCCCCAGGGGCAAGAGATTTTCTAAAAACCATGAAAGTGAAATGACTGGGTCTGCTCACCTTCACGCTCAAGAAATAAGGCCAAACTGCTTTCCAGAGCGATTGCACCAAGTTACACAATTACTGTTTTATTCGTTTCCAGAAACCAACCTGCTCAAGTCATTTTTAGGATCTCTTGCTTTTAACCCATATTTCCAATTCTCTCTTTTTTATTTCTTGACTCATACTGAGCAAACTTAGTTTACACTCCTCTAATAATGCGTTATCCAAGGATGATGTGGGTCGATTCAGCTAGGTGTGGTTGCCGCTGGTTCTCATGGTGCCCTGATTCCTTGTGTGTTCAGTGGCTTTTCTCTGTAAGATGCTGGTGGTTCTGTTTTCCACCTTCACGTCTGGCTTCCAGGTGGATTCCTCCAGAGGGGGATTTGCATTTGTTTGTGAGACGTCTGGAGAACGCTATTTTAACCTAAACTCTCAGCCAGGGGTTTGTGCAGATAGGGCCAGAGGTGGGAATTGGCCCTGCAGGCCCAGTTGAGGGCTGGCTTGCGGGGTATAATGTATGAGGGCACCAGTCAGATTCATTTCCTGCCACCGTGGATTCCTGAGGCTCATCGCAGGTCACCTCAGCCAGCTGGTGGCAGGCTCGTGAGACACGTGAGCACTCTGGACTCTCAGCCTTGCTTGGCGCCTTTGTGGCTTCAGTCAGCTTCTGCAGGTATTACGTCACTGTTCTGGCACCAGGGACATCAGGGACCTGAGTCTCCTGCACAGCTGTCCCCTCCGGCCGAAGCCCAGACTCCCTGATGGAGCAGGCTTGTCCCCTGTTGCGGCGATGAGTGGTGACTCATGCTGGCCTCCCCTGAATTAGTAAGAATTCCTCAAGCAAATGCTGCTTCGTGTTGGCAGCCAGGCAGCCTCTGCCTGTCCAGCCAACAGACACGGTGCTGTTCTGGGTGCAAGTTAAAGACAGAAGCGACACAGGGAAATAAGGTCTCTTCGGAAATGGACACATGGCTGTCCCTCTGATTCCTCCAACACACACATCTGTAAGCTTTGCCTGGAGAGGTATTCCTTCCAAACTTTCCTGGGGCCGAGGGGGGTGCTCACCAGCCGAGATGCTGAGCCCCGGACTCATAACTTTAGGGACTAGTCAAGGGCAGGTGAGTCACTGGTCAAAAGTTCTCCGGAGCACCCTGGGTCCCCAGAATGCCTGTGAGCATCTTGCCTGATGCGGCTGGCACCCTGAGACAAAGAGGCCCTCAGCTGCGTCTCCCCCTGGCCCCAGCCCCCACTACCTGCTGTCCCCCAGCCCCTCTGTGATTCCTCTGCCCAGGTGGGTGACACTGCAGAAACAGAGGAGCCAGCCCTGGCCCTGCCCTGGGGAAGCTACCAGTCTGGAGGGGGCTCAGGCTCAGAGAGAGATATACAGCTACAATCTGGGAGCCCAGCCTGGGAGAGAGAGCAAGGAAGACTTCCTGGAGGAAGCAGGATGGGCCGAAAAGAGTGAGTAATGTGAGTAGAATGGCTAGGTTCTCTCTCTGCTGAACCTGGCTCATTCCTGTTCGATTTTCAGATCTCAGCTCGAGTATCACCTCCTCCAGGAAACCTTCCCTGATCTCACCCATGTGGCAATCCCCGTAACGGATGACCCTCCATGTCCCTCTCCTTCCCAGTCCCTGAAGCAATGGCTGGGAGCTAACATGGATGGGGCCGGGCAGGGGAGGCTGCCTCACCTGCCTGCCCTCCCAGGGCCTGTTACCTGCCTCAAGACAGTGCTGACCTCGGCCACATTGCTCATCTACTCTGGGTTCTGGGAGGAATATTCAGAGAGGGAGTGCCTAACAAGTCTGTCTTGCTGTGGTGCAGCCCCAGCTCTTAGAGGCATTTGGCATGTGGTAGGGGATCTCCTGGTGGCTCAGAAGAATCTTCCTGCAATGCAGGAGACCTGGGGGTTTCAGTCCCTGGGTCAGGAAGATCCTCCTGGAGGAAGGCATGGCTACCCACTCTGGTAGTCTTGCCTGGAGAAGTCCAAGCACAGAGGAGCCTGGCGGGCTACAGTCCACGGGGTCACAAAGAGTTGGATACGACTGATCAACTGACATTTTCAACACACAGGGGCTCCAGAGCAGATGCTGGGCACACGTCTTCTTCGTGTTTGTTCTCAGTGTTGGAGACTGGGGTGTCTGGAGTGGAACGCCCATACGCCGTGTGCTCCCCATGCCTGTCTCTTCTACACAAAGGCTGAGAACCCGGAAGAGGGAAAAAGGAGGGTGCTCACGCAGAGTCCCCCTGGGAGTGGAGCCTGGCACGGAAGGGGGCTTCCTGGGCTGCGGAAGCAGGGTAAGGACCTGTGCCCCAGGGGGAGGGAGCCCCGTGGACCAAGAGAGGCAAGCGTCGGGTGAAGGATGCGTGAGCTGTGATGTAAGGGGCGCAGAGCTGGCGAGAGCGAGCGGGGTTGGGGGTGGGGAGCTGGCGATCTTAATATTGGGACAGGAGCTCCAGCCTCATCCTTCATAATCCAGCCTCACCCTCCTCCACCCTCCGCATTCCAAAGACAGCTGTGTCTGCCCTTGACAGTGGGAAAGCCTCCCCCCAGAGATTCCACACGATGCGAGGCCACGGCTCATCTCTTGGAGAAATTATCTCCATTTCTCTGAGTTGGCTCCAGAATTGCTCTTCCGCAAACCCTAGTTACGAGAACACCATTACAGTCTACGTGCTTCCCAGCTGTCCTTGGAGAGTCTCTGATGGTGGCGCGGCCGCCCCCAGCCAGCTCCACACTCCAGGGGGGCCCACTTAGCCTGTCAACAGCTGAGCTGGCATGTGGCTCGTCCCCAAGAGCTGGCACGCAGAGGTGCCTTGGTGGCCGGGGGACCAGAACATGCCGCTCGCAGATAAATTGAGTTCTGCTGCTAAACTGTCCAGTTCCTCAAAGAAACTGTCAAACCATGTCGGGAGAAATCCAAGTAAATCCTGAAAGCCGCTGCTGGATGATAAAATGTCACAGACGCCGAAGGTTATTAGAAAAATTACTCCTCCGTGTGGCACCTGGGGAGAGGGCTGGGGAGAGCGTTGAGAAGCGTTGAAAGGCGGGGGGCTGGTGGCCAGGGGGACTGGAGAAGGCCGCTGCTGGCCCGTGGGCCCTTCGGGCTGGAGCTGGGACCCCGGCCATCACCCTTAGAGGGTGCAGTACCCCGGGACAGTCAGGCTTCCCCCACCGTTTCCCGAAAAGGCTCTGTTTTCTCTTCTCTGTAATTTAAGAACAAATAGGGCTGAATCCAGCAGCTTCCGTCTCCCCAACATCAACCTCGTGCACAAACAGCCTCTTTCCGTCACGGTGGAAGCTCCCTGGGGACGCGGATGCGCTGGACCATGGATGCCAGAGAGCAGAGCTGACAGCGGATCAGAGAGAGTTCCTGGGAGGGTCCCCTGGGACCCGGGGGACAGGAGGCTGGAGAGCGCCGGATGCCAGGGCTGGCGGGGGAATGAAGGAGGGAGGAGCTCCTCCCTCACGTCCCCGCTCTGTCCCCTCCTCACACAGCTGTGCTCAGGAAACCCCCCGCCCCAGGGACCCCTCTAGTGTCTCTCTCCCGCCTCTTCCAGGCAGCCCTCTGGGAATGCCGTCTATACTCGACAGCCACATTGCTTCCACATGACCTCCCTGCTCAGGGTGGGCTTTGCTCCTGTCCCTCACCCCGGTCCCTGTGACCAAGGTCACAGTGATGCAGCGACCCCTGAAATCCTGGGGAGTCCGGTCCCCTTGCCTCTCAAGAGCATTTGCCCATCAGGCCTGAAGAATGCTAACCCCAGAGCCCCAGCTGTGCCCTCTGAGAACTGAGGGCAGTGCAGAATCTGTGGGGGCCTGGGAACCCTGGAGTCACGGCAGGCCCTTGAGCCCCTCCATCTGCGCCTGCAAAGCAGGGCCGTGTCACCTGCCACCCAGACAGCAGACTGTCAAGTCTGCCAAGTCCAAGGTAGAAGGTGGGGGTGGGGAGGTGGCCTGGGGGCTGCCCTGGCCCCAGGGGCTCATTCTTTGAGATCCCTACCCTCGGCAGTGCTCCAGGGCTTGCGTGTATTCAGGCCCCACAAGGCCCCTGCTGCTTGCAGGGTAGACAGAGGACAGGGGCTCAAGGTCTGGACCAAGAGTCTGAGGGATTCACCCTGGTGGGACCCACTGTGCCTGCCCCCAAGGTCAGGGTCCCTGGCGTCCCCATAGCAGAGTGCCGAGCAGGAGCGTGGAGCTGGGGGGCCGGGCGACAGGGTTCCAGAGGGTTAGAGAGGACAGCTCATCTGCTGGGCTCCAGGGGGCAGCCCTTGCCCTCTAGGAGTCTGACTCTGGGGCCCTCATGCTGTTGCAGTTGCCATAGAAACCAGGAACCTAGGCTTTCATGCCCACCCCCCTCAAAGCTGGGGCGGGCAGGATGGCAGGTAGGTGAGGTGGGGAGGACCTAGTCCAGGGCTGACTGTGCTTGGTTTTGCCCTTTGGAGTACAGTCCTCCCGGGGAGGCAGAGAGAAACCCCGGGGCCCAGCCTGTGGCCGCACGGTGAAGCTGAGGGGGCCCTCTGGGCCACCCAGGGACCCTCTAGCCCGTCTCCCACAGCTGGGGGCAGGAAGGAGGGACTCTGGGACCCTGGAGCTGCCAGAGACAGGAGGGAAACACTACGAAGCACCAGGTGTGGGGAGATGGGACTTGGGGCCGGGATTCATCTGCTCTAGAAAAAGAAATTCCCTCCGGGTTCCTCAGCAGCCTCTTGTCCTGCAAGCGCACTCCAGGGCCTACATGCTTGGAACAGGGGACTCTTGGGTCCCCCCAGGCCTGTCCTAGCTTCTTCCAGCACTCCAATCCTGAATTTTTAGGGCTCTGTCTTAGGCAAGCTTCTTGGCACAAAAACCCTGGCTGGAAACAACGTCAGCTCTGGCTGCAAGGGTCTTGGTGGGCTCAGCCACTCCCACTGGCCTCGTTCACCCCCAGGCTTGACCGTGCTTGAACTTGAAGGTCCTCCTGGAAGGGAGGCCCAGGGTGCAAGCAAGCAGGTGTGCACCCCACTCAGCAAGTGTCAGACACAAGACTCCCCCGAAATTGGCCCCTGCCACCGAAGCTCTGAAGCTCAGCTCTCCGGGCCTTGCTGGCCACAGCCCTCTAGAGTTTGCCAGCGCTTTCTCAATCACGCTCAGTCTTCCCAACATCCTAAGGAGGCAGGCAAAGCAGGGATGGTCATTCCGATCTTACAGATGAGGAAATGAGGCTCTGGGAAGGTTCGTCCCTTGGACGGTGGGGCTGGAGGTGGGGCATGCACCCCGATCCAGGGCCCTCGCGGAATGTGTGGCCTCGGGCCCCTGGGGCCTCTTCCTGTGTTGACTCACACGGTGACTGCGACACACAGGCCGGAAGGTCCCTGAGCCCCCGGAGTGGCCGGGCCAGCAAGCGGCGGGGTCTCTGGTGAACAGCCAGCGGGGGAAGGCTGCCCTGTCCGTGTGTCTCCCTCCCCAGACACCGGGCCTTCATCCACGGAGGCAGGCACTGACGTCTGTGGCTGACACTGATGAACAGATGGACGGACAGGCAGCACGTGGATTCATTTCCCTGTTCCTGGTGGCGAGCTCTCCCGGGAAATGGTCTGAGGAAGCAGAGATGCCGCCCCGCTGCTGAAGTACCCCCTGGCTCATCTGCTCCAGTCCTGGAGAGGCGGCTCAGAGAGGGAGGTCCCCTGCCCAAAGTCACACAGCACACCAGGGGCCCGCAGGGTCTGACTGCTGGTGTGGGGCCCCTACACTGACGTGGTGGGAGAGCCTGGGCCCCCCAGTCCCCACACTCCCAGGCTCTCTCCCTGGCCCCCAGGGAATTTCTGCGCTGGAACTTGGGGGCAGGGGGCACCCAGATGACAAATGAGCAAATCAGTAGAGGGACAGAGGGATCAATGATGAAGGACCTGAGATGCGGTGATTGATGGGTGCAGCCTTTTGGTTGGAGAGGTGATGCTTTTCGGAGAGGGCCTGACAAGGGGGACCAATGGGAGGGGCTGTGGGGAAGGCCTTCCCATGGTGGGGAGGGGTGGTTGATGGTGGTGAGCAAGCCTGGGGCCTTGTACAAGGTGGGGGGCACAGACAGGAGCCTGTGATGGGGGTGCCGGCCCACCTAGAGTCAGCCTTTATTCACAGCATCCTAGGAAGCCGTTGGGAGGTTTAAGCAGGGGGTGGCGTGGTGGTGGAGGGGTGGGGACAGGTCACAGCTCTGGGAGCAAAACTTTCCCTGGGGACGCACTGAGCTTTGGTGACTTTGAAGTGAAAGTGTTAGCCGCTCAGTCATGTCTGACTCTTTGCGACCCCATGAAGTATAGCCCGCCAGGCTCCTCTGTCCATGTTTTTCTCCAGGCAAGAATACTGGAGTGGATTGCCTTCCCTTCTCCAGGGGATCTTCCTGATCAGAGATCAAACCCGGGTCTTCTGCGTTGCGGGCAGATTCTTTATTGTCTGAGACACCAGGGACTTTGGGTGGTTTTAGCCCCTCCCTCACACCAAAGCCTGGGTCGGCAGAACCCCAGGGCCCCACCAGGCACTCTCTCCCCGCTGGGGAATCCCATAACTCCCTCCCAGAGCCTCACACTGTCCACCGGGAGAGGCCCCAGTATTATCAACCATGCCATTGTCACTGACTCCCGATGCTGGCGCCCGGCACAGGGCCCCCTCAGCGCAGGTGGGAGAATGGGATGTAACCCCGACTAGTCTGCGGGTTCAAGGCCAGCCTTCCCCTCCCCTCACCTTTCACAGGGGACACTCTTTCTGCCCCCACCGCCCACCCTGTGTAGCCCCCTCCACCTCCGCTCTGCCCTAGTTCTTGGTCCCCGGGCCCCAGGGACATAGCAGAAGAACGTGGACGGTTCTTATTTATGCCCATGAAGCGCGAGAGCCTCAGCGGTGGGGGAGCGCGGCGCTCACTGATAAATTTCCCATCCAGAGGAGCAGATAAATCGCCATCTGCGCCCTTACTCTGTGGCTTGTCACTTCCAGTTTAGCGAGATCCCAGGTAACGCAGCAGCCAGCCTGCCCCACGGCTGCCTGCCAGATTCCTTCTGTTCTTCTACCATGGGCGTCCGCTGGCTGGGCCCTGGAACGTGGCTCCCGTCTCCTCCAGGTGTGGATCCCAAGAGGCTAGGGCGCCAGGACCCCTGCCCCCCAGCCAGGCCCCCTCCCTGGGTCTCCACTCCCTCCACTGCAGCTGCACCAGGAGGCCCAGCTCTCAGGCGGCAGGGAGCTGCCCCTGACGGGCACTCCAGACCTCCCAGCTCACGCAACCCTGACACGTGAAGCCAGGACGGGCCCCGGCCCTGCCCGGTGCTCCTGAAGCTCCTCAGGGGCCTCTGTGTCCTGGGAGACTCCAGACTCTGGTTCCTGGAATACTCTAAGCCCCTCCCCTTGCTCAGAGACTGCCTCCTATCCCCCTTGGCTAGGCAAGTTTCTACTGAGCTCTCCTGGGCCAGCCAAAGTCCTGGGCAAGGATTAGAAACTTTTGGAAGGAAAGTCTGGGCCTCTGAACCTTGGAGCAGTACCCACACCCTTGAATCCCAGCTTCTGATATAGGTGGTGGGGGTGGCAGCAAGGCGTGTGTCAGGGGGAGGGAGTCCTTGCCACTTGCGTCCCCCGCTTCTGTGAGCCTTACACCTCTACAACTCTGGCTGCTTCTGGGTGGGGACACGGGGACAGGACGCTGGAACAGGACTCGGAAGAGCCAGGCCTGCACATGAGACCCCTAGTGGCTCATTTCCCCTGCCTCAGTGTTCTCATCTGTCAAATGGGCTTGGAGAGTCTCTCCTGCAGAGGTGGTGTAGTTAATCAGGGGCCAAGAGTGAGGCCCTCCCTTGGCTGATTTCTGCCAGGTCACCCTCATGCTGCTCACGGCAGGGTTAATGGAGCATCCGCTCTGTGCAGGCGTGGGCTGGCCCCCAGGTGTCCTGCCGGAGCTCACAGCAAACACAGGTAATATGGATACTACTGAGTGTGCGCTGTGCAAACAACAGAATGGGAAAGACTAGAGATCTCTTCAAGAAAATTAGAGATACCAAGGGAACATTTCATGCAAAGATGGGCTCCATAAAGGACAGAAATGGTATGGACCTAACAGAAGCAGAAGATATTGAGAAGAGGTGGCAAGAATACAAGAAGAACTGTACAAAAAAGATCTTCATGACCCAGATAATCACGATGGTGTGATCACTCACCTAGAGCGAGACATCCTGGAATGTGAAGTCAAGTGTGCCTTAGAAAGCATCACTATGAACAAAGCTAGTGGAGGTGATGAAAATCCAGTGGAGCTATTTTAAATCCTGAAAGATGATGCTGTGAAAGTGCAAATTTGGAAAACTCAGCAGTGGCCACAGGCCTGGAAAATGTCAGTTTTCATTCCAATCCCAAAGAAAGGCAATGCCAAAGAATGCTCAAACTACCGCACAATTGCACTCATCTCACACGCTAATAAAGTAATGCTCAAAATTCTCCAAGCCAGGCTTCAGCAATATGTGGACCATGAACTTCCAGATGTTCAAGCTGGTTTTAGAAAAGGCAGAGGAACCAGAGATCAAATTGCCAAATTCCGCTGGATCATGGAAAAAGCAAGAGAGCTCCAGAAAAACATCTATTTCTGGTTTATTGACTATGCCAAAGCCTTTGACTGTGTGGATCACAATCAACTGTGGAAAATTCTGAAAGAGATGGGAATACCAGACCACCTGACCTGCCTCTTGAGAAACGTATATGCAGGTCAGGAAGCAACAGTTAGAACTGGACATGGAACAACAGACTGGTTCCAAATAGGAAAAGGAGTACGTCAAGGCTGTATATTGTCACCCTGCTTATTTAACTTCTATGCAGAGTACATCGTGAGAAACGCTGGGTTGGATGAAGCACAAGCTGGAATCAAGATTGCCGGGAGAAATATCAGTCACCTCAGATATGCAGATGATACCACCCTTATGGCAGAAAGTGAAGAGGAACTAAAAAGCCTCTTGATGAAAGTGAAAGAGGAGAGTGAAAAAGTTGGCTTAAAGCTCAACATTCAGAAAACGAAGATAATGGCATCCGGTCCCATCACTTCATGGGAAATAGATGGGGAAACAGTGGAAACAGTGGCAGACTTTATTTTTTTGGGCTCCAAAATCACTGCAGATGGTGATTGCAGCCATGAAATTAAAAGACACTTACTCCTTGGAAGAAAAGTTATAACCAACCTAGAAAACATATTCAAAAGCAGAGACATTACTTTGCCGACTAAGGTCCGTCTAGTCAAGGCTATGGTTTTTCCTGTGAGAGTTGGACTGGAAGAAGGCTGAGCGCCGAAGAATTGATGCTTTTGAACTGTGGTGTTGGAGAAGACTCTTGAGAGTCCCTTGGACTGAAAGGAGATCCAACCAGTCCATTCTGAAGGAGATCAACCCTGACATTTCTTTGGAAGGAATGATGCTAAAGCTGAAGCTCCAGTACTTTGGCCACCTCATGCGAAGAGTTGACTCATTGGAAAAGACTCTGATGCTGGGAGGGATTGGGGGCAGGAGGAGAAGGGGACGACAGAGGATGAGATGGCTGGATGGCATCACTGACTCATTGAACGTGAATCTGAGTGAACTCCGGGAGATGGTAATGGACAGGGAGGCCTGGCGTGCTGTGATTCATGGGGTCACAAAGAGTTGGACATGACTGAGCAACTGATCTGAACTGAGCTGAGTGTGTGCTGAGTGCTGCCCTGCTCGGGGCTGACCTGTACAAACCTGTCCCTCCCTTCATGCCATGGCAAAGCGTCCATTCTGGCCCCCAGTTTGTGGGCAGCATAGGCCTGCTTCTACAGGTTTCTACGTTTTTTGTGGCCTCTGGTATATTCTCCAGGGCCCATCAGGGTTTGTGTCAAGAACAAAATGGAATATTATTCAGCCTTAAAAAGGAAGGGGGCTCTGACATGGTCTACCATGTGTGTGACCCGTGGAGACGTTCAGACAGTTCTGTTCCTCAGTCTAAGGGTGGTCCACATGGGGGTCCTCGCTTTGGAAAACTTCATTGAACTGGACGCTAATGTTTTGTAAACTTTTCAATGAGTATATCGTAATTCAGAAAAAAATGGTCAAAAACACACAAAAGCTGGAGGCAAGGAACAAATGAGTCTCAGGCAGCCCACGCCAGGAGCTGCTGTTGGCTGGAGCACAGTGGGGTACAGGAACCATGGGGCAGGAAGGGGGGGTGGCCCCCAAGTCCAGCATGCTGGGCAAGTCCCAGTCGGGCCGTTGTCCAAGCCTCAGTCTCTCCCTGTGAGAAGGGGTGCGGAGTCGGACTCTGAAGGAGGGCTTCACTGGAGCCAAGAGTGTGGTTTGCTGCACCCATGGGCAGAGGGGACCCCACGCTGCCTGCACACCCCCACCCCAGCCTGCCCCCAGGTTCCCTGACCACGGTGAGCCCCGGAGCGACCCCTGACACAGTCCAGGGTGCGGGGCCCTGCCAGCTGCCCACCGTGTCCAGAGCTCAGCAGACATCCCCTCACCTGGGGGTGGGGTCCTGGCGTCACTGCCCACCTATGCTTTGCTCCCTAGGTTTGCTCCCTAGCTCAGCAGAAACCCCTCCTCCCAATTAGCCATTCTGCTCCAGTTACCAGCAGAAGCCTGGGGGGTCTCTGACAGCACCCCCCCAAGAGGCTGTGGGGACAATGGGCTGACAAAGACCACCTCCCCAGCCCACTGGGACGTGGCTGGCAGCCTGTGAGCTGGGTCAGAAAGTCTCCTGTTTGGCATAGACGTGTCGCTGAAGCCAGTCCATTCGGGACCAAGGTGGGGGGCTCCAGCCTTTGCGTCTCCCAAGGCCCTTCATTAGCTGAATTTTGCCCAAAGGTGGAGGAGACCCAGGCCTGGAGCTCGGGTCTGACTTTGAACCATCTGTGAATAACAAGAGGAAGAGGACACTCACGCTGTCACATGGTCCGGGAGGCCCAGGCAGAGGATGGCAGATCTCCGACCCCAGGAGAGGGGACAGGCTGCCCAGGGTCAGACATCCAGGCAGCAAAGGAGGCAAGAAGGTGTCAGGTGGGTCAAGTGCAAACCCAGGGATGACAGCAAACCACCTCCTTGGCGTGGACAGATCCTGAACTGTCAAGGGGGGAATGCCCACAGGCATTATGGGTCCAGCCCCACTTTACAGATGGGGAAACTGAGGCCTACCAGCCAGAAGAGACTTAAAGGTCTCCCAGCGAGTCCTTGGCAGAGCTAAAACAGACCCTCCTCTGCCTCTCAATAAACAAAGCAAACCAGCCAAGTGGCAGGTGGTGCCCAGTGCTACACACAGCAGAACTGGCCTGTTGAGTTCATGCTGGAGGCACAACGGGGGCAGGGCCCGGAGCACATGGGCGCCCGCAGTCAGAGGGGACCAGGACTTGTGAACTGGGGTCAGGAGTGGAGACGCTTCTAGCAGCCACCTCCCTAGTTTGAATGTGGGAGGAGCGGGGAGAGCCATCCACCAATGGGGAAAGAGGGGGCGGGGTCGTGGTACAGGGCTGTCTGGGACGTTGAGCATCTAGAGGCCGGTTGAACATCCAGGTGGACAGGTTGAGCAGGAGGTTGGATGAGTCAGGACGGGGAGAAGGCCACGGGAAGGGGTGCACCCTTGGGAGCCTCCGGATTGGATGAGGTGAACAGGGAGTGCATTAATTCATAGGGAGGAAATCCAACAACCAAGCTGGGGACCACCGAGGTTCAGGTGTTGGGGAGATGGGGAGGCCAGGCAAGGACCAGGCAAGGGTTGACTCCTGGGGGCCAAGGGCGGCTGGCACCGCTGGGAGGTGGACAGCAGCCGTGCTGCTGAGAGTCACAGGCAGGCAAGACAGAGGAGTGGGCACAGCTCAGGTGCCAGGAGGGAATGGAGGGCCTTGATGAGAGCATCTCCACGGAGTGATGGGGGTAATAGGATGGCCACCAGGTGGCTGAGAGCTGGGGCGAAGGGGCACTGGTTGGGGACAGCATTCCAGAACCTTCACTGTGAAGGACACCGGGCTGGAAAAGGGGGCCCTTTCCTCCGGGGGCCAGGAAGTACAGGGTGCCTCTGTGCTGATGGATTGATCCAGGAAAGGAGGGAGGTTGGATGAGGCTCAGGGAGGCGGGGAGAGGGGAGGTCTGCTGTGGGGAGGGGAGAGCTCCATCTGTGTCCGCGTGGGGACATGAGTGCCTCTTACAGACCCACGCGGAGAGTGGGCACGTGGGTCAGCAGCCTGACCTGGTTGCGTCTGATTCCTCAGTGAAGAATGAAGCGAGGTCACTGGCTGAGCGTGGGATGAAGGAGGGAAGGTGTGAAGCAGGCCTTTTGCAGAGTGGAGGGGTGTGGGGGGGTGTGTTTCCAACACGTGTTCTCACTCCCACACGCATGTACAGAGCTGGCGCTTCCCTCCTGCACAAGTTCCTCCTGGAAGTACACTTTCTGGATTGTCTTCCTGTAACTGCTCACAGCATCCTTAGGATAAACAGACCCGCCGTCTCTGCACACGTGCCAAGGGGGCGATGGCCGTGTGGCTCCTTTGAACAGGTGTTGGCTTCTCTCTGTGAGTAGTGATGCTGTAACAAGTGGCGCAGCTACCTCTGGGCACCTGATGACTACTTCACAGGAGCGGCTCTAACTAGTGGACTGTCTCACTCAAGGCGGTGCATGCGATCACGATTTTTATGCCGCTGACCTTTCACGAAAGCAGACGCTGTTGCCTCCCTGAGCCAGAACGTTGAGCACACCAGCGCCCCTGCCATCAGAACCCTTTCTTTGTTGGCGTTCTCGTGGGTGAGAACTAACACGGCATCGTTTTAACTTTCAGTTCCTTGATCACTGGTGAATGTGAGCGTGTTTCTTTACTTTTCACTCCTATTTTGCTGCTTTTCCTGTTGTTTGTTTTTCTTACGCTTTCTAGCACACCTCCTGCAGAAGGAGGCTATTAAGTTTTTGTTATACATGTTGCAAGAGCCTTCTCTCCCTTTGGCATATGTCTTTTTCACTTTGCTTCCATTCATCTGCAGTATAGGAGTTTCTACTTTTATGCAGACAATTTTGCCAGCCTGTCTGTGGTGGGGGAGCTGTCGCGTGCTGCCCAGATGCTCCTCGGGGCTGGCGCGTGCATCCCTGCTGTTGCCACAGAGAACTGGCCTCTCCGGGGCTCACCCCACCTCGCAGCAGGCGTCCCGATGACAACAGCTGATGCCCCAGGCTGCGACCCCTCTGAAGGTGCCCTTCGCCCCAGAGCGCCTGTAGCCTCTGTGGGACTGGCTCTTCTCCCTGCTCAGCCCCAGTCACTCCCGATGGAGACAGGGTGTGCTGTGTCCAGGGGCGGCCACACCCAGCACACCAATAAGTTCGTGGCTTAAAAGAATAGAAAGTATTCTCTCATAGTTCCGCAGGCCAGTGGTCTGAAAGTGAAGGGTCTGAAGGGCTGCGCTCCCTGAACGCACCCCAGGGGAGACTCCTTCTTGCCTCCTCCGCCTTCTGGGGGCTGCCAGCACCTCAGTTCCCCTTGGCTGTGATCACATCACTCCAGTCGTCTGCCTCTCAGACCATATGGCCTTCCCCTCTCTGCCTGTGTCCTCTCCTCTTCTGCTTCTCGTAAGAGCACTTGTCATTGAGAATTCCTGGTGGCCCAGAGGTTAAGACTCCACACTTTCACGGCTAAGGCCGTGGGTTCAATCCCTGGTCAGGGAACTAAGACCCTGAACACGTGCAGCAGGGAAAAAGCAACAAACAAGCAAACCAAAAAAACCCATCAACACATTTGCCATTGGGAATTCCCTGGCAGTCCAGAGGTTGGAACACCACGATTTCACCGCCAAGGTTGCAGCTTCAGTCCCTGGCTGGGGAACTAAGATCTTGCAAACTGTGGAGCACAGCCAAAAACAAACAAATACCACTTGTCACTGAATTTTGGGCCCTCCATGATAATTCAGAAGTCCATCTGAAGTTCCTTAACTTGATCCCAACTGCAGAAACCTCTTTGACCTGTAAAGTCACAGCCAGAGGTTCCGGGCGGAGGCTGTGGACATGCCTTTGGGCCACCATCCAAACCACCCCAAGCGTCTACCGAGAGCACTTTCTGCCCTTCACTCCCCTGCCCCTCGGGCCGTGTGTGCTCGAGTCCCGATTCAGCCTCCAGGGACTCCAGCCCCAGATGCTAGCCCTCCTCCAAACTTCTGGGCCTGAGGGGCCCTCAGAAGGCCCTCACTTATCTGGCTGTGAAAATGTGGGCAAGTCCCTTCCCCTTCTCGGGGGCCGGAGGAGGGGGAAGGCTCCTGCTGTCTGAAAGAAGTGTGTTAGATGCTGGTGAGGGTCTTCTGGCCTCCTGCCATCTGACGCCGTTCACCAGGATCATCCACACTCAGTCTTGAGCAGCTCTCCTGGCTCCTGGGGGAAACGGGAGTGAGACTGGGGAGACGACACGCCCCCTGGCCTGGTCCTTAGAGAGCTGACGCCAGCCTCCTCCAGACCGCCCCGCCCGCTGTTCCAGAAGAGCTCTGATGCCATTCGTGATTGTCCCTTTCTCCCATAATGAAAGCCAGCAAGCGAGAAAAGGGGGTTTCTCTTCTAAAATTGCTTTTCTGCGTTCTTTGACAGAACTGTGTGCCTGCGTGTAATTAATTCACGGCCCGGCGACCGGGTCAGCCGCTTGGCTGGGAGAGAAAGCTCTAGAGAAAAGCAGAGACACGCAGTCACCACTGGAAATGAGATCCCATGGCCGCCCAGACCTGCCGCTGCTCTCAGACCAGAATAAACACCTGCAAATCCCGCCTGTCGGAAATGTGGCCTCCGAGGCTTTGACCTTCTTAATGCACGCTGGCATAGAGACCCTGAGAAGTCCGACCAGAGAAAATCTTGTAAGGTTTCCTTGAGATTTCTCAGACTTCCTGGAGGCCTGGAGACAGGTGTTTCAAACCAAGCATGGTAGCAAGTCTTTTCCGGAGAGTGGGGTGAGTCCTGGTCTGCTGCTAGCCTTCTAGGTGACCTTGATTGGACAAAATATGCTACGGTGTCTTCCTTGTTCATAAAGTGAGATAATATTGCTAAATCACAAGTCGATTATAAAGAGCAAAGATCTGCTTGAAACATCTGATCATTCCTCTCTGGCAACTGCCTGTAAGGACTTTATCCTGGGGACTCATGGGTGACATGAGGCAATTCTGTATAAAGTGGAAAAATAGAAACAACCCTATTTGCCACCTGTAAGGGCTTGTTAGGAAAAGGACTGTTTGTAGGACAGAAGACTGCAACTAAGAAAATTCATCTTGCGGAAAAATACTATTGCTGCGAGAAAAATAAGCAAGACCCTGAGCCGATGACCCCAACAGAGGAGGGGACAGAAAGGGAACTGACAGAGATGTCACCCCTGCCACCTGAGGTGCCAGCATGCAAACACTTCCCCTGCACACACTCCTGGAAGCCCTAGAACAGGGCTTTCTGTTTTCGGTGATTTTTATTTGCCTTATTTGAACCGAGGATAGGGAGAAGGCAACAGAACAAGATCTGGGCTTTATCTGATTTACATGGAAAAATAACAGTTCATGCTTATTGGCAGTTAACTACCGGCCAAGTGCTGTTCTAATGCTGCACACACCGTACTCCAATAAATCGAAGATGCTGCCGATTGCAAGACCTTTGTATTTTACATACCACTAAGAATTTTTAAAACACTGGCAATGTAATGGTGACACGAAAAGATGAATCCTAGACTCAATGAAATGTTACCAACATAACACATCTATTCTTCACAGTATAACTTCAAGGCAGAAAATGTTTGCCTCATTCTACAAATGAGAAAACTGAGGATCAGAGACATTCAGGAACTGCCTGAGGTACTTAGGTGGCAGAGCTGGGGCTTGACCTGGGCCACCGTAGCCTCTGCTGTGCTCATTCCGCTCTGAGGGCACCTCGACTCGGGGCAGGGGATCGGGGGTCCGACGGGGGGTGGAATGGGGGGTTGGAGGAGGCAGGGAGCCCAGGCTGCCGGCCGGGAGTCTCGGGGGAGATGCTGCTGTTATACGTCTTTCTCAGCATCCTTCCTGTTCTTCCCCTGCTCAGGGCTTTGGCCTTCTCCAAAGAAGGGGGCCCCCGTGTACTGCCAAGGGGTCTGCTCTATACAGCTACAGAGTGCTTCACACCAGAGCTAACATTTTTCTTGGATTCTTTCAGAGTTGGAAGACTTCAGGCAGGGCTGGCAAATCGCTTTCATCTCAAATGCCAACCCTAATGGATCAGCAGCAGCTGCCAGGAACGTGTTGGGAAGGGTTCTGTGGCCCAGTTGGGATTCAGGGCAAGCTCTCTGGCCCTGTCCCCACGATCATCGGCAGAGGACAGGAGAGACCAGGCACTTCCCAGGCTGGGCTAGGGACTAGCCGGGACACCCAAGACCCCACATCATGCTCAGAAAAGCTTGAATGGCCTCCCCAGGGTCAAGCCTCCCTCAGCCTCTCTGTAGCTTCACCAGCTGAGTCAAGAGGTGGGAGGAGATGAGAATGGGGGGGCGCTTCCAGAGTGGTCAGGTCCCCCAGGGATCATCCCGCAGCCTGGAGCTTCCCCAGCGCCCGGGGAGGGGCCCGCAGTGTGCCAATTCGTGTTTCACAGATCATACTGTGTGGAGTCGGCTGCCCCTGGTAATTAGCTCACTTCTATAATTAGCCCGAAGTTCCTGCTGCTGCAGGGGGCAAGGATGTGGGGTGTGAGGGTGAATTGGTGTGGCTGAGCGCTTGACTCACACCCTAGAAACGCCCCATTGCAGGGAGGGGGTGCGCTTCCTCGGGGTGGGCTCCCCTCTTGTTCTAGAGCAGCTGAGGCTCCAAGCCGCCTTTCCAAGACAGGAGTCACCCCCACAGCCATGACTATAAGCGTGTGCCCGGCATCGGGAAGCCCCTCCACACACTGTCCTCCGTCCCCAGCACACGCTGCAAGATGAAATCTCACGTGGTCCTCACCGCCCGGCGGGAGGACACGGGGTCTGCTGCACAGGTGGGATCTGAACCCCGGGCGGCCAGCCTCTCCTCCACAGCCTCGGTACCACCCACAGTCTCATTCCTCCCAGACAATGGCCCTGGAGGTGTCCCTGCAGGAGTTGGCTCTAGAACACTCAGTGGTCTTAGGGGACACCGTCTCATCTTTAAGAAAGAGCTAGTGGGAACTCTCTGGAGGTCCAGTGGTTAGCATTCCATGCTCTCTCTGCCAAGGATCCAGGTTCAATTCCTAGTCAGGGAACTAAGATCCCTCAAACCACGAGGCACCACCTAGAAGAAAGAAAGAAAGAGCAGGTATTTTCGTATTTTTGAAGATGGGCCGAACTTAAAGGGTTCTGCAGCCAGTCGTGGGCTCCTGTGTCTACCCTCCCTTCTCCAGGGGACACAGCAAAGGATAAAGGGCAGGATGGGGGGGAGGGCTGTGAGTTCAGCCCCACACCCCACACCTCCCCGCCCTTACTACCACCATAGGCTCTCAGGCTGAGATCAGGCTTAACAGCAAGTGAGATTTGTTATTTCCTGACTGCCTCTGGGAACAGCAGGAAAACAAATATCAATTATGGGCAGAATTGTCGGTCGGAAAAAAAAGATGTCGGTCTTGATTCAGAATTCACAAACAGTTAATTAAGCCCGCAGTGAGGAACACGCCTGCAGGCCTGCCCGCCCGCCCAGAGAGAACCTTCTGGTCTCCAGAAGTCGCATGGGAGTCCCCTGGGCTGCACCCCCCTACCCCCGCTCGATGGGCCATAGGGTGTAACATGCTGTCTTGGCTTTCTGACCTCATGAGTCCATTTCCATCAGTCACCCACCCCTGGGACCAGAGACTCTGAACCCAGCTCTGAGCCTGCTCCTTAGAATCCTGCTCTGTGTCCCCTGTTTTAGGTCTAACTGCTTCCTAGGTCTTGGACACAAGAGTGGGAACATTATTAAGGCTTTTGATAGACCCAGCCCAATCAGGAAGGATTTTGTTTCATTCCATCTGGAGTAAAAAGAGGGACAGTGTGGAGGGAGGGGGCCCTTTGCTGATGGCAGGAGGCAGCTCCGCAGATGTTGGAAGGCGGCTGAAAGGCATGAGATGCGGGACAGATTTCTACCTTTGCTTTCAAGGAAACAACTCTTTATTCAGGAAATGAGGGTGCCAATCGGGTGTCAGGGAAAGTGGAACGGCCAATTAAAATCCTTACAAGGAGCCGAGAGTGCCAGACACGACGGGGAAGAAGACAAATCCACCCCTGCTCCTTGGGACACACGTTCTGTTTGGAGAGACAGAGAATAAACAAATAAACCTGTTAACAAGCACAGTCATTTCAGGTGTCAATCAGTGTAACAAAATAAATAAGCAGGGACTTCCCTGGCGGTCCAGTGGTTAAGAATCCGCCTTCCAGTGCAGGGGATGCAGCTTTGATCCCTGCTTGGGGAACTGAAGAATTGATGCTTTTGAACTGTGGTGTTGGAGAAGACCCTTAAGAGTCCCTTGGACTGCAAGGCAATCTAACCAGTCCATCCTAAAGGAAATCAGTCCTGAATATTCATGGGAAGGACTGATGCTGAAGCTGAAACTCCAATACTTTGGCCACCTGACTCATTGAAAAAGACCCTGATGCTGGGAAAGATTGAAGGCAAGAGAAGAGGATGACAGCGGATAAGATGGTTAGGTGGCATCACCAACTCAATGGACATGAGTTTGAGTAAACTCTGGGAGTTGGTGATGGACAGGGAAGCCTGGCATGCTGCAGTCCATGGTGTTGCAAAGAGTTGGACACGACTGAGCGACTGAACTGAACTGGGGAACTGAGATGCCATATGCCACGGGGGCAACTAAGCCCTCACACTGCAGCTACTGAGCCTGCCCGCTCTAGAGCCCCTGCAACAACAAGAGAAAGCCCGTGTGCCACACAGAGACCCTGGGCAGCCAAAATTAAATAAAAGAACTGAAAGCAGCCACAGCAGCAGAAACAGAAGGAAGAAAGATGAGAAACAACGGGGAGATGGAGAGGGCCGTTGGGTTCTGTTGCAAAGTCTGTTCTGGGAAAGGTTCTCTGAAGAGGTGGTTCGGAACTGAGGCCTGAATTGACTGTCATGCAGACAGCCGGGCTCAGAACACTTGGCAGAAGGAACAGATGCCAAGTCTCCAAGGCAGCAAAGAGCTCGACGTACATGAAGATCTAAAGAAAGGTCTCTGTGCCTGGAGATTAAGGGACTGCAGAGCATGAGAGTGAAATCTGAGAGCAGGGTAGGGATTGCAGAGCCTCAAAGACCAAATAAAGAACCCGAGTTCCTTTCTAAGTAGCATCAGAGGCCAGGGAATGAAGCCACTTGCATTTGGCCAAGATGGAATAACTGGCACCCGGCCATGCCCTCCATAATGTGTACACCACTATGAATGGTGCTCAGTTGTTCAGTCATGTCTGACTCTTTTGCAACCCCCTGGACTGGAGCCCACCAGGCTCCTCTGCCCATGGGATTCTCCAGGCAAGAATACTGGAGTGGGTTGCCATTTCCTCCTGCAGGGATCGAACCCCTACCTCCTGAATCAGCAGGTAGAATCTTTATCACTAGCACCACCTGGGAATAAACAAGAGGCAACTCCTGGCAGGCAGTAGGCAATAGGCAATGCGAGACCACTCTCCTTGAGAGAAGGAAAACTCACGGAGCGCCCACAGTCACCAGTTCTCCTCCAGGGGATAGTTTCCCAGGGATCTAAGCCGAGCTTGGTGGCCGCAGTGAGCTGAGAAGACAGTGGTCAGAAGTCAGGGCAGCTGGGACCAGCAGAGTTAGACATCAGAGAGGAGGGGGCTCTGCAGGTAGAGGGCCCAGAACTCAATGTGGGGTCTCCCGTTGAGTCCATGGCCGGAGGATGTTCTGTAGATGCTCAGAGCAAGACCACCCAAGACTTTCAGAGAGTGGACCTGGTGGAACTGCGAGAAAGCTAGAAACACTGGAGGTGTGAGTTAAACTGGGGGCAGAAAAGGGAATACTGCCCTTTCAGCTTGGCCAGAGTGGAGAAATCTTAACACTCTGTTAATACTCTCAATATGCAGCTGCGACCCCAGAGAGGCTTTGTCTTAAGAGTGGGAACCACGCAGTAGGGGACGAGCTACACTGGACCCCTCCTCTGTTGTTCAATTGCTAAGTTGTGTCTGACGAATAAAGCCTAAAACCAAGTCCCCAGAAGATCTGCAAGGAAACAGGGTTCAGAGGCAATTCTTGCCAATTAAGGGGAATCCGCGTCCCCTGCAGAAAGAATCTGCCTGCAGGAGCCGCAGCAGATGCCAGTTTGATCCCTGGGTCAGGAAGATCCTCTAGAGAAGGACATGGAACCCACTGCAGTGTTTTTGCCTGGAGAATTCCATGGACAGAGGAGCCTGGTGGGCTACAGTCCATGTGGTCACAAAGAATCGGACACGACTAAGCAACTGAGCGTGCACGCATGCAAGAGGAACTGAGGAAACAAGTTGGCTTTTTCCATATTCACACGAACAAAGCGTAAGCTGAGTCAGCTGGTAGATTAACTGCCTGCTAAAACAAGAACCGTTCTTTACAGGATGGCAGCAGACTCTAAGAGCTCCACAATACATGGTTCACAATGCCCAGAATTCAACTGAAAAGTCACTAGACACGCAAAGTACAGGAATGTGAGGTTGACAGTTAAGGAAAAAAAGTGGACGATAGAAATCAAGCTTGAGATGGCTCCAACGTTGGGCTTAGTGGACAAAGACTTTAAAGTAGCTATTACAAATACATTCAAAGAATCAACGGAAAGGTGTCTCTAAGAAATTAAAGAATATGATATTAATGAGTGAACAGATAGGAAAACTCACCAGAATAAAAACTAGTAAAAATGCAAACTCTAGAAGTAAAGCGTACAACTGATACGAAGAAATCACTACCTGGGCATCACAGTGCACTGATAGAGATGATGGGAAAAGATACAAGGCCCCGAACACAGACCAGTGAAAAATTACCCATACTTAAGAATAGAGAGTTGTTTAAATGAAGAAAAATAAAAGGTAGAGAAAGTATAGTCCCCTCTGTAAATGGCGCACCTGTTCTGAACTGGGCCCCAGGCTGGTCCCTGGGCTCCTGCTGATGAGGCATTGTTGGCTGCCTCCAGCCCCATCTCTGGGCTAGATGACCCTGACTGAGCCGGGGTGGGCTCAGGGCAGGGGAGACAGAACCTCGGGGGAGCCTCCTGTGTGGAGGAGGCCAGGAGGGCAGGGAGCCAAGAGAAGGGGTCTCCGTCTGGGCCCCGGGGAGGTGTGTCTTCCCTCTTCCTCCAGATCACCCAGCTGGCAGCAAATGTCCACTGATCGCTTGGTATGTGCCAAGCAGTGGTCAGGACTGACCACATAGAGGTGAACGA